>NC_092273.1:2448424-2778424 GCF_036320965.1 Panulirus ornatus
CCCGATTTCACTCGTTGTGATGGATACAAACTCGTGAGCAAACGTTTGACATCGTATGAAACGAAGTGATTTATCTTCCACACTATTAACACTGTGAGTGATGAACCAACTGGAATGGTTGGAAGCAGTGTTGTGATGTGATGAAGAACACACTTGGTAAACAATGGACTTCAAGTCCAAGACTGACGTCATTTGCGCCTCCTGAGCCACACCCACAGTTTGCAGGTTTTTCTCTTTGAAACATTGGTGAACATTTTCATTTCACACTAAAGTGGGAGCTTCTGGCATCTTCCACGCCCACAAACAGCCTCGTTAGGATCCAGTGGTTGGTTGCTGTGTATCATGACCCCTGGCAGGACCCCAGACCTCATGCAGGACCCTCGGCTGGACCCGGGGAGCCCTGGCAGGACTTGCCTGGAACCCATGCAGGACCCCCGGCAGGACCCCCGGAACCCAGCCATCTTCAATACAGTCGTCCGCCACTCTCCCAGATGGCCCTCTCCATCTCATCTTCTTCTCCTTGACAAGTTGAAGGAGCGGGCAGGACGTCTTGGCCCGAGTGCAGATTGACTGGATGGACCTCACTGTCGCAAAGGGGGGGGGGGTCTCTACCCCAGAGCGGGGGTCACCCCAACCCAACCCCAGAGGGAGAACTCCACCCCAGAGCGGAGGTCACCCCAAACCAACCCCAGAGGGGGAACTCCATCACAAAGCGGGAGGTCACCCCAACCCAACCCACCTAGTATGTTTGCTAGACGTGAACCGTGACCTAACCTGTGTCATGACACGCTAGGTCGTGACCTAACCTGTGTCATGACACGCTAGGTCGTGACCTAACCTGTGTCATGACACGCTAGGTCGTGACCTAACCTGTGTCATGACACGCTAGGTCGTGACCTGACCTGTGTCATGACACGCTAGGTCGTGACCTAACCTGTGTCATGACACGCTAGGTCGTGACCTGACCTGTGTCATGACACGCTAGGTCGTGACCTAACCTGTGTCATGACACGCTAGGTCGTGACCTAACCTGTGTCATGACACGCTAGGTCGTGACCTGACCTGTGTCATGACACGCTAGGTCGTGACCTGACCTGTGTCATGACACGCTAGGTCGTGACCTAACCTGTGTCATGACACGCTAGGTCGTGACCTGACCTGTGTCATGACACGCTAGGTCGTGACCTAACCTGTGTCATGACACGCTAGGTCTTGACCTGACCTGTGTCATGACACGCTAGGTCTTGACCTGACCTGTGTCATGACACGCTAGGTCGTGACCTGACCTGTGTCATGACACGCTAGGTCGTGACCTAACCTGTGTCATGACACGCTAGGTTGTGACCTAACCTGTGTCATGACACGCTAGGTCGTGACCTAACCTGTGTCATGACACGCTAGGTCTTGACCTGACCTGTGTCATGACATTGTTCAGGGTTCGCCTGGGGGAGGGGTACTTGGAGGCCGCCTGGGGAGTGGAGTCTGGGGTTCACCTGGGGAGAGGAGCCTAGAGGACGCCTGGGGGAGGAAGTCTGATGTTCACCTGGGGGAGGGGAACCTGGGAGCCGCACCAGGGGGAGTGGAAGCTGGGAGCCGCACCAGGGGGAGTGGAAGCTGGGGGCCGCGCTTGGAGAGGGGAAGCTGGGGGCCGCGCTTGGAGAGGGGAAGCTGGGGGCCGCGCCTGGGGCAGGGGAAGCTGGGGGCCGCGCCTGGGGCAGGGGAAGCTGGGGGCCGCGCTAGTCAATAATCACAGATCCAAATATTTTCTCCAATCTTAAGTCAAATGTTTTCCGAAGTTCTTTATTAGTTTCTGTGGTCACCATCTACACGGGGGAGGGGCAGCTCCACGGCTCCTTTCTCTGGGGGCGGTGTGTGTGTGGGGGTAGGCGACTCATCAAGATTGTCTTGGGGGATCTCCAACTTAGAGTCTCCAGAGACGACCCCAGGTTCCTTCCTCTGGGGAGCGTCTCCAGGTCGGTGTCCCTGTGGGAGGCTCCGTGTTGGTTAGTGAGGGTTGCCCCCTGGTGTGGCCTCTGTGCTCAACCCTCACTTTGCTGTCTCTGAGGGATCTCTGGGGTGTTGTCTGTGGGTAGCCCCAGATTAATTTCTCTGGGGTTGGTCCCAGTTTACTGTCTTTGTAGAGAGCCCTGGTCTACTAGTTCTGGGGGATGTCGCCAGAGAGAGAGAGAGAGAGAGAGAGAGAGAGAGAGAGAGAGAGAGAGAGAGACAGACAGACAGAGAGAGAGAGAGAGAGAGAGAGAGTTTCTCTTCAGCCTATCATATGCAGCATATCCACATTTTCCCATATTCTTACATAGTATATAGAGGCCGCGCCTCACACGACCCTTATATATATATATATATATATATATATATATATATATACATATATGCTTAATCGCCGTCTCCCACGTTAGCGTGGTAGCGCAAGGAAACAGACGAGGAATAGCCAACCCACCCACATACACAAGTATATACATAAATTTCTAAAAGGGGATATATATATATATATATATATATATATATATATATATATATATATATATATATATATATATATATATATATATTGTTAACGTGTATTAATGTGGTATGTTATGCCTAGCACACAAAATATCAAAATCCTTTTCTCGGATTTTGAATCTAAATATTTTCTAATATTTTTTAAAACTTTTATGAATTTATTGTTTGTGTGTGTGTGTGTGTGTTTTGTTACTTGGGGTTTACGTGGGGTTACGTAGAGTATGTGAGGAGTGTAGGTGGGGTCTACGTGGGGTGAACGTAGGATGTAGGTGGGGTGTACGTGGGGTGAACGTAGGATGTAGGTGGGGTGTACGTGGGGTGAACGTAGGATGTAGGTGGGGTGTACGTGGGGTGAACGTAGGATGTAGGTGGGGTGTACGTGGGGTGAACGTAGGATGTAGGTGGGGTGTACGTGGGGTGAACGTAGGATGTAGGTGGGGTGTACGTGGGGTGAACGTAGGATGTAGGTGGGGTGTACGTGGGGTGAACGCAGGATGTAGGTGGGGTGTACGTGGGGTGAACGTAGGATGTAGGTGGGGTGTACGTGGGGTGAACGCAGGATGATGGTGGGGTGTACGTGGGGTGAACGTAGGATGTAGGTGGGGTGTACGTGGGGTGAACGTAGGATGTAGGTGGGGTGTACGTGGGGTGAACGCAGGATGTAGGTGGGGTGTGCGTGTCTTTACTATCGCTAATGATGATAATGATAATAATAACGATAATGATGATAATAATAATGATGATAATAATGATGATAATAATGATAATAACGATCATAATAATGATAATAATAATGACACCTGAGTCAAACGTATTAATCATCAATAAGTTATGTACTCGATATAGAAGCTCCATCCCAGGTCACAACACTCACATGACCTACCCTAACACGGGGTCTCCCTAGGGCTTGTACTGGCTCAGGGGTCACCCCCAAGGGATGTATTTGGTCCGGGGTGACCCTGGGTTAGGTGTGCTCTTGTAGGTCAGGTTGGGTCACGGGTGGGTGACCTAGAAGGAGACACGTGCCAGGAGGTCCCCCCCCCCCCACACCAACCTTGTCTTGGGACACAGACGAGCAATTAGCGGTTGTTTACCTGCACAGCCTCACTTAGGGAGCTCGTCAGCCGTGTTTATCCTGCCCACTCCACAATACATCTCATTCACATTCACCCCGCCCCACGCCGCCCCGCCCCGCCCCGCACCGCACCGCCCCGCCCCGCACCGCCCCGCACCTTCTGCTCGCCCACCTACACCCTACAATTCACTCATGTACACCCTACAGTCCGCCCACTTACACTTTTCAGCAAGCACACCTATACACTACAATCACCCACCTACACACTACAGTCCTACCACTTACACTCTTCAGCACACCCACCTGTACCTTGGTGCACGCCCACCTACACCCTTCAGCTCACCCACCTGTACCTTGGTGCACGCCCACCTACACCCTTCAGCACGCCCACCTGTACCTTGGTGCACGCCCACCTACACCCTTCAGCACGCCCACCAATGTACTCTTGTACTAGGACGAAATGTGTAATAATGATAATTATAATTACAATAATGATAATAATGATATTACTAATGGTAATAATAATAATGATGATAATAATAATAATAATAATAATAATAATAATAATAATAATAATAATAATACTGACAATATAATGAAAATCATGATAATGATAATGATAATATAATGATAATAATGATGATGATGATGATAATGATTTAATGAATTCAGTCAGCCAACTGGATGAAAATATCTGGTTGAGATATTAGGTTAGTGGGAGGTTATGATAGTTAATAGCTAATCATAACACATGTTATGGTTGTGACGGTGTGTGTGTGGGGGCGGGGGGAGGCGTCCAAGCTGAGGAGGAACACATACGTCATGTACAGACATACAGGAACTTGTACAGTGTAGTCATGCACTCAGCCATGACTGTTGTAGTCATGCACTCAGCCATGACTACTGCAACGTTGGATCATTTATGAATAGTGGGTGTGTCTCTGTAATTACCTACTGGTATTGTACGGGGAGGGAGGTGTACACTAGTGGGGCCCCATCTCTTGTACAGTACGGGGAGGGAGTTGTACACTGGTGGGGTCCCATCTCTTGTACAGTACGGGGAGGGAGTTGTACAGTGGTGGGGCCCCTTATCTTGTACAGTACGGGGAGGGAGTTGTACAGTGGTGGGACCCCTTATCTTGTACAGTACGGGGAGGGAGTTGTACAGTGGTGGGGCCCCTTATCTTCAACAATGTCTACCATCATATAACGTCTCATATTCAAGTATGGTGGTGTCTACATTAACCATGTCCTCAGTCATTGTGTTCAGCCACTCCTGTACTGAACAAATACAGTATAAGAAGTTTCTTGTTATACTGTACAAATACATCAATACATCTTTTATTGCGTTTCATGTTGTTATGTTCTCTGGTTGTTCTATGTGTTCGTCTCCCGAAGAAGTGTTCACTGTCTACGTCATCGATCCGTCTATAACTTAAAGGTTGTGACCAGGTCAAACCCTCGGTGTTGTGTGTGTGTTTACACCCAGAAATAAACACATGGTATGTACGTACCAAGACACGCCCAATACCACTGTGAACCCTCCCCCCCCCCCAACCACAACCCAGTAGTACACACACCCATTAATCCCACCACGTATCTTCCCCACCTACACCCTTCCCGTCCCCCACGTAGATGCAGGTGGTATAACCTGGCCCCTCCCCCACCCCCTGGCTAAGCCGCTACATTTCTATAAAATGTTAATGGCCAGCCATTTTCCAGGAATGAAAATCCGATCTAGACTTCATTGGTTCCATTCTGGCTGAGAATTACACCCGGGCGCCGCCAGGTGAGGCCAGCCCCAGCAAGGTGCTAAGCCACACGCCACCTTCCCGTCGTCATCCCCGAAATAAAAACCTGTAAAGTGAGTTTTAGCGACGGTGGCGGCTAGGCTGTGTGTGTGTGGGGGGGGGGGGGGGGGGGGGAAGGAGGAGGAGCCACGATATCTGGCGGTTAGGGCTGGAGGCCCGCCCTCACGCCCGCCCGCCCACCCGCCCACACAACTTATAATTTACAGACGGCAAGATCTCACCAATACACGCCGCCATATTTGAATCATATTTTCTCTTCCGAGGAAGATATTTTCGTGCAAGTTATAGACGGGTGTTCCAATAATGTCTCCGCCGCGGGAGAAAACGGAAGACCTCCCGAGTCCCGACCTCACTCTCTCTTATCTCCGTTTTCTTTTATAATTCGCGCGCGCCCGCCCTTACAACACCAACACAAAATTAATTGAAATATTGGATAAAAAGCAACACTGGCTTGTCAGAGTCACTGGCAAAAACTTGTAGACTTATAAGTTAGTGGTGCAGAGTGCGTGGCCTATGTGCTCAGGGTGCGTGGCCCTCTGTGGTCAGGGTGCGTGGCCTCTGTGCTCAGGGTGCGTGGCCTCTGTGGTCAGAGTGCGTGGCCTCTGTGGTCAGGGTGCGTGGCCCTCTGTGGTCAGGGTGCGTGGCCTCTGTGGTCAGGGTGCGTGGCCTCTGTGGTCAGGGTGCGTGGCCTCTGTGGTCAGGGTGCGTGGCCTCTGTGGTCAGAGTGCACTGGATGGAAGGGTCTGGGTGCCAGTGAAGAGAACAACCCTCATCCCTGTCTTTTATGAAGGCGACACAGAGAACAGGCCGTAGTGGTGGCCGGCATTACTGAGGAAGATGGTCTGTGTACTAGGTTGAGCTGGTACGATGAGGCCAAGACCCAACCTGAGCAGCAGACACAAGGTAGGGGCTTCATCACCAGCTTGCTCACATGATCTGCTAGAGAAGGTCCAGAGTTGGGCAACAAGGATGGTGACGCCAGATCCAAGACCTGGGTTACAGGGAAAGCCTAGAGGCCTTTGAATTTGCCTACAATGGAAGAGAGAAGAATGACAGGTGACCTGATCACAACCTTGTACTTTTCAAACCAGACTGATGACGTGGACACTAAACACTTCTTCGACAGATGTACGAGGAAGACAACAAGCACAACACAACATGATATTAAACAAAAACATTAAAGAATATATAAAGAATATATAACGAAAGAATATATAAAGAACATATAAAGAATATATAAAGAATATATAAAGAATATATAACGAAAGAATATATAAAGAATATATAAAGAACATATAAAGAATATATAAAGAAGTATTTGTTCAGTACAGGAGTGGCTGATGAACGGAACACAATGACTGAGGACATGGTTAATGTAGACACCATACTTGAATATAAGACGTTATATGATGGTAGACATTGTTGAAGATAAGGGGCCCCACCACTGTACAACTCCCTCCCCGTACTGTACAAGATAAGCGGCCCCACCAGTGTACAACTCCCTCCCCGTACTGTACAAGATAAGGGGCCCCACCAGTGTACAACTCCCTCCCCGTACTGTACAAGATAAGGGACCCCATCACTGTACAACTCCCTCCCCGTACAGTACAAGATAAGGGGCCCCACCAGTGTACAACTCCCTCCCCGTACTGTACAAGATAAGGGACCCCACTAGTGTACAACTCCCTCCCCGTACTGTACAAGATAAGGGGACCCACCACTGTACAACTCCCTCCCCGTACTGTACCAGTTGGTGATTATGAATAGACACACACACACAAACACACACACACCACACACACACACACACACACCACACACACACACCACACACACACACACACACACACACACACACACACACACACACACACACCACACACACACACACACACACATACCACACACACACACCACACACACACACACACACACACACCACACACACACACACCACACACACACACACACACACACACACACACACACACACCACACACACACACCACACACACACACCACACACACACCACACACACACACACACACACACACACACACACACACACACACACACACACACACACACACAATATGAGAGCATGGGACGCAGTTTAAGTAATGTTAGACATATGTTGTAGCGACACGGACACCATCCCCAACACGCAGACATACATAAACATGGGGTCCCTGTGTACACGTGAGCCCCATACGTACATGGTGAGGTGTACATGGGTATGTAGGTGTGTGAGGTGCACACGAGGGAGGGGGTGCACAACTAGCGGGCCCAAGGCCTGGTAAGTCATGGCTCACATCCTTCACGTCACACAAAAACAATTTTGACTTCAAGCGGCGTCGACCGAGGCCTGCAAGACACATTCCTGCCATTCTTCTTGTTCACACTCTCCTCTGTGTCCTGCTGTGGCTGTGTCCTGCTGTGGCTCTGTCCTGCTGTGGCTCTGTCCTGCTGTGGCTGTGTCCTGCTGTGGCTGTGTCCTGCTGTGGCTGTGTCCTGCTGTAGCTCTGTCCTGCTGTGGCTGTGTCCTGCTGTGGCTGTGTCCTGCTGTGGCTCTGTCCTGCTGTGGATGTGTCCTGCTGTGGCTGTGTCCTGCTGTGGCTGTATCCTGCTGTAGCTCTGTCCTGCTGTGGCTGTATCCTGCTGTGGCTGCATCCTGCTGTGGATGTGTCCTGCTGTGGCTCTGTCCTGCTGTGGCTGTATCCTGCTGTGGCTGCATCCTGCTGTGGATGTGTCCTGCTGTGGCTCTGTCCTGCTGTGGCTCTGTCCTGCTGTGGCTCTGTCCTGCTGTATCTGTGTCCTGCTGTATCTGTGTCCTGCTGTGGCTGTATTCTGCTGTGGCTGTGTCCTGCTGTATCTATGTCCTGCTGTAACCATGGCCCTGCTGTGTACTGCCTGTTTGTACAGCACGGGGAGGGAGTTCAATGTTCGTTGGTCTCCATAATTTGAACATTCTTTATTTTCCCACAACTTTTCCGTGTCTGTATGTGGCATGTATTGACCACGTCCTCTCTCACTTTATTTTGTTCAGTCACCTTATAGTCAGTCATCTTTTACACGTCAGTACACTTCTTCACATTTTCTTATTAATATCTACTTTAATCTCGTGATATATCGACTGGTTTCTCTATCCCTACATCTTCCGGAATCTGTTCACTGTCTATGAAATCAGTCTGGTCCAAAAACTTAAAGGTTGTGATCACGTTACCCACAACTCTTCTTTCTTTCATGCTGGATGAATGTTGTGCCTGTATCTTTCCGTTAAATCATGTCTCTGAACTATGGCATCATCTTTGTTGTCCTCCTCTGGACCTTCTCTATTAGGTCTTTGTTCATCTTCAAGTGTGATAAGCAAAGTTGAGAATCATATTCTAGTGTTGGTTGGCCTTATGTGAGCAGCAGCAGCAGCAGCTGGCTGAATATTTCCTTATCCATATACTTGAATGTTATTCTAATATTTGCCAGCAGACACTTGGTCTCCTGAACTGATGTGGCCAACACACAGCTCAGCCACCATGTCAACTACCAAGTTCCTCACACACACACATTGTGTCCTGCTGCAGGATGATGACTGTACTGAAGCTTGTGTCCTGCTGCAGGATGATGACTGTACTGAAGCTTGTGGCCTGCTGCAGGATGATGACTGTACTGAAGCTTGTGTCCTGCTGCAGGATGATGACTGTACTGAAGCTTGTGTCCTGCTGCAGGATGATGACTGTACTGAAGCTTGTGTCCTGCTGCAGGATGATGACTGTACTGAAGCTTGTGTCCTGCTGTATGATGACTGTACTGAAGCTTGTGTCCTGCTGCATGATGATGACTGCACTGAAGCTTGTGTCCTGCTGCAGGATGATGACTGTACTGAAGCTTGTGTCCTGCTGCAGGATGATGACTGTACTGAAGCTTGTGTCCTGCTGCATAATGATGACTGTACTGAAGCTTGTGTCCTGCTGCATGATGATGACTGCACTGAAGCTTGTGTCCTGCTGCATGATGATGACTGTACTGAAGCTTGTGTCCTGCTGCAGGATGATGACTGTACTGAAGCTTGTGTCCTGCTGTATGATGATGACTGTACTGAAGCTTGTGTCCTGCTGCAGGATGATGACTGTACCGAAGCTTGTGTCCTGCTGCAGGATGATGACTGTACTGAAGCTTGTGTCCTGCTGTATGATGACTGTACTGAAGCTTGTGTCCTGCTGCATGATGATGACTGCACTGAAGCTTGTGTCCTGCTGCAGGATGATGACTGTACTGAAGCTTGTGTCCTGCTGTATGATGACTGTACTGAAGCTTGTGTCCTGCTGCATGATGATGACTGTACTGAAGCTTGTGTCCTGCTGCAGGATGATGACTGTACTGAAGCTTGTGTCCTGCTGTATGATGATGACTGTACCGAAGCTTGTGTCCTGCTGCATGATGACTGTACTGAAGCTTGTGTCCTGCTGCATGATGATGACTGTACTGAAGCTTGTGTCCTGCTGCAGGATGATGACTGTACTGAAGCTTGTGTCCTGCTGCATGATGATGACTGTACTGAAGCTTGTGTCCTGCTGCAGGATGATGACTGTACTGAAGCTTGTGGCCTGCTGCATAATGATGACTGTACTGAAGCTTGTGGCCTGCTGCATGATGATGACTGTACTGAAGCTTGTGTCCTGCTGCAGGATGATGACTGTGCTGAAGCTTGTGTCCTGCTGTATCATGATGATGACTGTACTGAAGCTTATGTCCTGCTGCAGGATGATGACTGTACTGAAGCTTGTGTCCTGCTGCAGGATGATGACTGTACTGAAGCTTGTGTCCTGCTGCATGATGATGACTGTACTGAAGCTTGTGTCCTGCTGCAGGATGATGACTGTACTGAAGCTTGTGTCCTGCTGCAGGATGATGACTGTACTGAAGCTTGTGTCCTGCTAGAAATATCCAGACTGATGCTTTCCTCTAGTGAGTCTCATCCTCGTTACTAAACTTGGGTTGCGTTTCATCAACAATGTATAAAGACAAATTTGGAAGTCTGTCGAGGTCCCGTTGTAAACTGATGCAATCCTCCTCATGTTTCATTTCCCTCATGACTTTAGCGTCATCAGCAAACATATTCAAGTACGCGTCCATTCTTCTGACAAGCCATTAATATAAATCATTTATATGTTACGTATATATATATTTTTGTCATACATATTCGCCATTTCCCGCGTTAGCGAGGTAGCGTTCAGAACAGAGGACTGAGCCTCAGAGGGAACATCCTCACTTGGCCCCCTTCTCTGTTCCTTCTTTTGGAAAAAGTAAAACGGGAGGGGAGGATTTCCAGCCCCCCGCTCCCTCCCATTTTATTCGCCTTCTACGACACGCAGGGAATACGTGGGAGGTATTCTTTCTCCCCTATCCCCAGGGATAATATATATATATATATATATATATATATATATATATATATATATATATATATATATATATATATATATATATATATCGACTGTTCTCATATTCGTCCTTTGTTGACTTCCACTAAGATCATCCCGTATCCAGTAAAGGAATCTTCTACACCTTATTCCTTCCTGGTGATCCAGCGTTTTAATCAGCCTCCAGTACGGTACAGTGTCAAATGCTTTCTGGAGGATATATATAAATAACAGTGTCAAATGCTTTCTGGAGGATATATATAAATAATGTAGCTGACCTTATCTTTGAGACGGAGCTCACTCTCTTGTAGGACTCACAAGGTTCGTTCCTCATGACCTGCTTTCCCTCATACTGTGTTGTCACTCACACAGGTAACTTGTCATCTTCTGGATGGCATCCATTTTCTTTCTGATTATCCTTTCCAGTGCCTTACAGAGCCATGTTCGTCAGGGAAATGAGTGTCCTGCTGTGGCTGTGGCCTGCCGTGTCCTGCTGTGGCTGTGGCCTGCCGTGTCCTGCTGTGGCTGCGGCCCCTGCTGTGTCCTGCGGGAGTGTAGAAGTTAGAGGCAGTAGGGAGGGCCGGGAGAGGGAAAGGAGGCAGGGAGAGAGGCAGTAAGAGGGAGTAAGTGTTGGAGAGAAGTAGGTGGTAAGAAGCAGTGAGAGGGAGTAGGTGGTAGGGAAAGGGAGGTCAAGGTAACAAGGGAGATGTAGTGAAAGGGAGCGGGCGGCGGGAAGAGGCAGGGCAGGGAGAGTTGGGAGAGTAAGGGTAGGGAGAGGAAAGCAAGTGAGAGGGAGTAAGAATGGGGAAAGGGAGGACAGGAATGGGATAGCGAGGGGGAGGAAATGAGGGGGGAGGGGATGAGGAGGAGGGGGTAGCGTGAGAGAGACAGAGAGAAATAAGGTGGTGGGGAGAGGGAGAGGGTAACCAGTGAGAGGGAGCAGGTGTTGGGGAGAGGGAGTGCAGGGAGGGAGAGTCAGTGAGAGGAAGCAGGGGGTGGGAGAGGGAGGTGAGCGCCGGGACAAACGTCTGTATAACTCACCAACAGTAAGGTGCACGGAATAAATTATTGCCTCTCCGATTTTATGGAGTTGTATCGATACTCCGCCGGCCTCGCTTATCCGAACCCCCGGCCGCGATGGCCTCGTACATCCGGATTAATCCGCATCGAGCCGAACACCTCCAGGAGCAGGCCAGCCTACTATGTCAACGGAACGAGGGTGTACAAGCGCTTGTGTTTGCACCGCTTCTTCGGGATAACAAATCAGTGTGTACAGGATGAGCTGGTGGGAGATGGTCGGTCTATCTGGGGCCCAGATGGAATTGGACCCGTTTAGTGGTCCCTCGGGGCCAGCCAAGTGCCCCGCCGGGACCCGGAATCCGGCCCGGGACCGGCTATCCGTTCTTGCGCATTTGGAGCGGCCAGGTAGCCGGGTAGCACCGAGTTGAGGCTGTTAAATGTTGCCTAACCGACACCCCTGATGAAGCCTCTCTCTCTCTCTCTCTCTCTCTCTCTCTCTCTCTCTCTCTCTCTCTCTCTCTCTCTCTCTCTCTCTCTCTCTCATCCATTACTTCCAGACACACATTAGTTTTAATACACTCAGACTCCTTGACAATAAATGGACTGAATTTCTCGCTCAGGATCTGAATTTTATATTCATGATGTTGGACAGATGTTGCTGGTGATGTTGGACAGATGTTGCTGGTGATGTTGGACGGATGTTGCTGGTGATGTTGGACAGATGTTGCTGGTGACGTTAGACGGATATTGCTGGTGATGTTGGACAGATGTTGCTGGTGATGTTGGACGGATGTTGCTAGTGATGTTGGACAGATGTCGCTGGTGATGTTGGACAGATGTTGCTGGTGATGTTGGACGGATGTTGCTGGTGATGTTGGACAGATGTTGCTGGTGATGTTGGACGGATGTTGCTGGTGATGTTGGACGGATGTTGCTGGTGATGTTGGACGGATGTCGCTGGTGGTGATGGACGGATGTTGGCTGATGTTGGACAGATGTTGCTAGTGATGTTGGGCGGATGTTGCTGATGTTGGACAGATGTTGCTGGTGATGTTGGACGGATGTTGCTGATGTTGGACAGATGTCGCTGGTGATGTTGGACGGATGTTGCTGATGTTGGACAGATGTCGCTGGTGATGTTGGACGGATGTTGCAGGTGATGTTGGACAGATGTTGCTGGTGATGTTGGACGGATGTTGCTGGTGATGTTGGACAGATGTTGCTGGTGATGTTGGAGAGATGTTACTGGTGATGTTGGACAGATGTTACTGGTGATGTTGGACAGATGTCGCTGGTGATGTTGGACGGATGTTGCTGGTGATGTTGGACAGATGTTGCTGGTGATGTTGGACGGATGTTACTGGTGATGTTGGACAGATGTCGCTGGTGATGTTGGATGTTACTGATGATGTTGGACAGATGTTGCTGTGATATTGAACGGATGTTACTGGTGATGTTGGAGAGATGTTGCTGGTGATGTTGGACAGATGTTACTGATGATGTTGGACAGATGTTGCTGGTGACATTGGACGGATGTTGCTGGTGATGTTGGACGGATGTTGCTGGTGATGTTGGACGGATGTTGCTGGTGATGTTGGACGGATGTTGTAGGTGACGATGGACAGATGTTGCTGGTGATGTTGGACGGATGTTGCTGGTGATGTTGGACGGATGTTGCTGGTAATGTTGGACAGATGTTGCTGGTGACGTTGGACGGATATTGCTGGTGATGTTGGACGGGTGTTGCTGGTGATGTTGGACAGATGTTGCTGGTGATGTTGGACGGATATTGCTGGTGATGTTGGACGGATGTTGCTGGTGACGTTGGACGGATATTGCTGGTGACATTGGACGGATGTTGCTGGTGACGTTGGACAGATGTTGCTGGTGACGTTCGACGGATGTTGCTGGTGACGTTGGACAGATGTTGTTGGTGACGTTGGACGGATATTGCTGGTGATGTTGGACGGATGATGCTGATGACGTTGGACGGATGTTGATGATGATGTTGGGCGGATGTTGCTGGTGATGTTGAACGGATGTTGCTGGTGACGTTGGACGGATGTTGCTGGTGATGTTGGACGGATGTTGCTGGTGATGTTGGACGGATGTTGCTGGTGACGTTGGACGGATGTTGTTGGTGATGTTGGACGGATGTTGCTGGTGACGTTGGACGGATGTTGTTGGTGATGTTGGACGGATGTTGCTATTGATGTTGGACGGATGTTGCTGGTGATGGACGGATGTTGCTGGTAATGTTGGACGGATGTTGATGATGATGATGTACAGATGTTGCTGGTGATGTTGGACGGATGTTGCTGGTGATGTTGGACGGATGTTGCTATTGATGTTGGACGGATGTTGCTGGTGATGGACGGATGTTGCTGGTAATGTTGGACGGATGTTGATGATGATGATGTACAGATGTTGCTGGTGATGTTGGACGGATGTTGCTGGTGATGTTGGACGGATGTTCATAGTGGATAGAAGGTTCTGATGTTGGGCAGATTTGTCTTCAAGGAGACTGACGGGTGACCCCAGGTCGACGACTGACGGGTGACCCCAGGTCGACGACTGACGGGTGACCCCAGGCCGACGACTGACGGGTGACCCCAGGCCGACGACTGACGGGTGACCCCAGGTCGACGACTGACGGGTGACCCCAGGTCGACGACTGACGGGTGACCCTGGGTCGACGACTGAGGGGTGACCCCGGGTCGACGACTGACGGGTGACCCTGGGTCGACGACTGACGGGTGACCCCGGGTCGACGACTGACGGGTGACCCTGGGTCGACGACTGACGGGTGACCCTGGGTCGACGACTGACGGGTGACCCCGGGTAAGGCAGAGCGGTTAACAAGTGAGGCTTGATATCATGGTTGTACAGGTGAAGCTCATGGGAGATCTCTGATTGGGTCTTCCGCATCAGCTCCTGACTTGTACAAACAATTGCCTCAGAGAAAATGAAATCTTTTAGCTTTTCAGGAGACACTACTGAAAGTGAGTGACCGTCTTGACGAAGATAAATACTTTGACAGTCCGTTTGTTCAGGCAACACACGATTGTTATACAGCAATAGTAATGTGACGAAACAAAATACAGGTTAAAACGCAACACAGTGGAGACGAAAAGCAGTGCAAACGAACACAAAATAAAAGAACAGAATCACAAGACTCAGGATCATTAGTGGAGAATAACAAGAAGACAAATGATTGGCTGATACCAAGCCTCCACAACAGACAACAACAATAACAAGAATAACTCAGGTAGCAAGAGATCAGTGGCTCCCTCTCAGGCTGTTTGTGGTTGTAGATCGCAAACATGGGGATCACTGTGGTGAGAGTAGAAATGTATATATCTAATCTAAAAAGAATACTTGTAAACTTTACCTATAGCTCAGGAGAGGCAAATATATATAGGGTACTGCTCATATAACTGCTAGATCATCCTGTATGTTAATGATGCTATTTAGATAAAGTACTTCTGTCCATATGAAGTAAAAGGTTTGTCCACAAGTTTACATCGAGTGATTACGAGTTAACTACGAGCAATTTAACCTTCAGTAGTTACTAAGGTCGAGATGACCGAACGTTTCCATTTTGTTCTGAATAGCTTTGTTACGTTGGCTAACGTTCATTCCTCAGCCACTTTCCTCATAGCAAATAACTTATCGAGAGCAGCAGTGAAGGTCCTAAATGTAACGTTTTTCGCTTCTTTTAAAGTCCTCATAAAAACGTATTTGGGTCTGCCGTTTTATTTACTTTCCTTCCATATAGTGCTGATGGTGTGTCTTCAACTTACGTCATTATGTCATAGAATATTTACCTCTCCCAGAAGTGGACTGGATCAGGGACATGAGTTAGCTTATCACAAGTGAACACTGCTACTGGAAATAGAAATTACATAAGATTAAGATTCTTGCCATGACTTCATTGCCTTGAAGCAAATTACGATTTTCCGTAATTAAAGGACCCATTGTCGGGTAATGAATGAGTCCCTCGCTTCTACCATCACTGAAAAAATTCGTTGGGGTTTCTTATGCCATTTCCTCAACACACGCGTCATATTGATATTTACTAGCACGCATACGTCTCTTAGTTTTCTGAGCAAGAATTATAAAACTTATTTTGTCATATTGTTCTGCGAGTTTCTGTTGTGCTACTTTCTTATTAAGGAAGCAGTTCTTTAGTTCATACTTACAATATTTTCGTATAGCTTCGGAAAATGATCATCATTACTTATCGACACACAAGTTTCCTCTTCTCCTTTAAAAGTTTTACTGAAGCATTTCCAAGCTACAGTCCAGTCGTTTCCATTCACATCATCCCAGAGTTGCATGTCAAGAGCAACGCAAAGATCAGAAATTTTGCAAGTCTAACATCTGTGCTATTCACACGACCTTCATCTTAACAAGCATCACAGAAGGTGTTGAAAGTTAACTTGAACGTATCTTGAAGGTGATCACTCGTGGAAAATTGTTCCACAGTTTCAGTAACACACTCAAGGTCTTCAATTATACCTGGAAACATGGCTGATGGGTCCTCGTCGCCAGTAGGTCCAGCAACAACAGGAAACCAGAGGACAAACAAGAAATAAAAGACTTGTAGATAAATACAACAAGCACATCATTAGAGCAAAACAAACGCGAGAAAAGCAATTGCCATATGCAGAACAAGCAATCAAACAGAGTAGGAAATGAAAGGATAAAATGTGGAGTGCAGTAGTGAGAATACATTATCACAATTGTACGTGTTTACTGCCCGCCACACTGCTCAGGCCGGCCAGCCACCGTCCTTAATGGAAATTTCAACATAATTTATATGTATTGACAGGTACTGCCTCCAACTGCGAATGACGTCACGGAATATATATAGCTTCAGCCAATGAATACAGCAGCAGAAGTGTCCAAGTAAAGGGGCTCTTTGTATGTGGAGCCTTGTGTTGTGAAAGGTACTGCTACACTAAGGAAATTGAAACACTATTTCCGTAGACAACAGCAGGTAACTAAACCATCGGTACATATGTACAACACAATAACACTATAGCAGACACAACACAGCGGGGGAGGTAGGCACATACAACACAGCGGGGGAGGTAGGCACATACAACACAGCGGGGGAGGTAGGCACATACAACACAGCGGGGGAGGTAGGCACATACAACACAGCGGGGGAGGTAGGCACATACAACACAGCGGGGGAGGTAGGCACATACAACACAGCGGGGGAGGTAGGCACATACAACACAGCGGGGGAGGTAGGCACATACAACACAGCGGGGGAGGTAGGCACATACAACAACATGAATGGTTGTGAGTTGTGTTATCATTGTGACGAACAAAGGCACTATGTCAGCAGTTCTCAGGAATACACCAAGCATGACTCACATCAGTAACCCACCCGCATTATATACTACATCAACAAGATGACGTCATGAACCACGCAACACTTAGGGAGATGTTTGGGGTGGAGGGGGGGGGGTGACCTCAGTGTCACGTGGGTTATAAATGAGTGAGAACAAGCCAGTGTTGTGGGTGATACAAGGCACTACAACACAGACCTAACCCTCACTACAGTATGTCACACCTTCCTGTAATATAACAGACTAGTTAGTTATCAATAAACCATATTGAAGTAATCATCTCTTACCCATGATACACTATATTTCATACGTCATGCACTGTACAGTATATTTCATACGTCATGCACTGTACAGTATATTTCATACGTCATGCACTGTACAGTATATTTCATACGTCATGCACTGTACAGTATATTTCATACGTCATGCACTGTACAGTATATTTCATACGTCATGCACTGTACAGTATATTTCATACGTCATGCACTGTACACTATACACACTTGACCCCGGGCTAACCTGCCATACCCTCTCACCATGACCATCGCTTGAGCATGACTGTGACCCTAATGAATGATGGCGTAACCTTTGACCTTACTCATGAGGGTCAGGTCAAAGGTCTACCGTGTGTACAGTCGGCCAGTGGCGCCTCTGGCCCGCTCCGTGGGTCCCACCATTGAGAAGGGGGAAGTATCCCACTGTGCAAGTGGTCGCCACTTGCCACACCATCATCCCCACCTGCAGCACTACATCACCACGTACAGCGCCACCTACATCCTCCCTCACGACATTCCTTCATCTCCAACAGTCTCCCTCATTTCCTTACTTCCCCCGTGCCTAGCATCCCCCCTCCCCTCCCCCCCCCTGCCGTGTTGATCCTGATAATCAGATCCACGAGTAACAACGCGAGATAATTGGTCATCAGCCCCATTGACGCCGACCTCCTCCCCCTCGCTCCCGCCACCCGTGTGGGGCGCCCCACCTCCCCACCCTCCCACACTCCCTGCAGCCCCGCACATGTGGAGGTCGTCCCGACGACACTCCCAGGGGCCCCGCAGGTGTGTGGGTCGTCACCGCCACACTCCCAGGGGCCCCGCAGGTGTGTGGGTCGTCCCCGCCACACTCCCAGGGGACCCGCAGGTGTGTGGGTCGTCCCCGCCACACTCCCAGGGGACCCGCAGGTGTGTGGGTCGTCCCCGCCACACTCCCAGGGGACCCGCAGGTGTGTGGGTCGTCCCCGCCACACTCCCAGGGGACCCGCAGGTGTGTGGGTCGTCACCGCCACACTCCCAGGGGACCCGCAGGTGTGTGGGTCGTCCCCGCCACACTCCCAAGGGCCCCGCAGGTGTGTGGGTCGTCCCCGCCACACTCCCAGGGGTCCCGCAGGTGTGTGGGTCGTCACCACGACATTCTCAAGGACCAGACAGGTGTGTGTTGCGGTGATGAAGGCGGGTGTGTGTTGGAGTGAGGTGTGCAGGTGTGCAGGGGAGAACGTAATGTGGAGTGGTAGCTTGTGGTACAGACCTCCGGGGTGTAGCGTTGCTGACCATGATGCAGTCAACCGGCCACCCGGGGTCGAGCGCACAGGTTCGAATGATTCATGCATGACAGGTGGTAGAGGGCGTCATGATGATTCATGCATGACAGGTGGTGGAAGGCGTCATGAGGAATGTCATGGATGTATGAGCGGTACTACCCGGCAACATTCATGAGGCATCACACCAGGAGATCATCATGAGGGTCTGGTCCACACGTGAGGCTGGCTCGTCTGTGTCACACCCGCACAAATAAGACACAGACCAAGCTCGTCTGTGTAATGTTAACAACTTGATGATCCCAGGTGAGCTTGGGATCATGAGATGTGGTGATCCCAGATGAGCTTGGGATCATGAGCTGTGGTGATCCCAGATGAGCCTGGGATCATGAGATGTGGTGATCCCAGATGAGCTTGGGATCATGAGCTGTGGTGATCCCAGATGAGCCTGGGATCATGAGATGTGGTGATCCCAGATGAGCTTGGGATCATGAGCGGTGGTGATCCCAGATGAGCTTGGGATCATGAGCTGTGGTGATCCCAGATGAGCCTGGGATCACGAGATGTGGTGATCCCAGATGAGCTTGGGATCATGAGCTGTGGTGATCCCAGGTGAGCTTGGGATCATGAGCGGTGGTGGTTCCAGCAGTCTCCTGGAACGTATCATCCAGCAGTCTCCTGGAACGTATCATCCAGCAGTCTCCTGGAACGTATCCTCCAGAAGTCTCCTGGAACGTATCTTCAGGCAGCCTCCTGGAACGTATCCTCCAGCAGTCTCCTGGAACGTATCCTCCAGAAGCCTCCTGGAACGTATCCTCCAGCAGCCTCCTGGAACGTATCCTCCAGCAGCCTCCTGGAACGTATTTCAGGCAGCCTCCTGGAACGTATCCTCCAGCATGTCTCCTGGAACGTATCTTCAGGCAGCCTCTGAACGTATCCTCCAGCAGCCTCCTGGAACGTATCCTCCAGCAGTCTCCTGGAACGTATCTTCAGGCAGCCTCCTGGAACGTATCATCCAGCAGTCTCCTGGAACGTATCCTCCAGCAGCCTCCTGGAACGTATCCTCCAGCAGCCTCCTGGAACGTATCCTCAAGCAGTCTCCTGGAACGTATCCTCCAGCAGTCTCCTGGAACGTATCCTCCAGCAGTCTCCTGGAACGTATCCTCCAGAAGCCTCCTGGAACGTATCCTCCAGCAGCCTCCTGGAACGTATCCTCCAGCAGTCTCCTGGAACGTATCCTCCAGAAGCCTCCTGGAACGTATCCTCCAGAAGCCTCCTGGAACGTATCCTCCAGCAGTCTCCTGGAACGTATCCTCCAGCAGTCTCCTGGAACGTATCTTCAGGCAGCCTCCTGGAACGTATCCTCCAGCAGTCTTCTGGAACGTATCCTCCAGCAGCCTCCTGGAACGTCTTCCAGCTCACACAAGGAGCATCATGTTTCAATAATCTTGAAAGAATTGATCCCGTGTTCTCTTTAGGCACCCAGGACACAGCGCCACGTCACATGGTTATGCCCTTACGCCTTCCTCTCTACAACCTCTTGCTACAATATGGCAGCTGGGTCTTCACAACTGTTGTAGATGCTATGGCGTCCAGGCCCTCACTCCTGATATGTACCTTTTAGTGTCTGATCCCACAACACACGGGCACAACCACCTACAACACACTACTATAACCACTTACAAAACACTTCTATAACCAATTGCAACACTACTATGAGCACCTACAACACTTCTATAACCACGTACAACATACTACCATAACCATTTACAACACTTCTGCAACCACCCACAACACTCCACTATAACCATTTACAACATAGTAATATAACCACCTACAACACTACTATAACTAACCAAAGCATGCATATTAATCACCCACAATACACATCTATAAACCCTAACAATAAACAACTACAATGAACACCCATAACACACAGCTATAACCACCCACATCAGACAATCATAGCCACCAAAACACACAGCTATAACCACCTACAACACATCACTATAACCATCCTCAACACACAGCTATAACCACCTACAACACACCACTATAACCATCCTCAACACACAGCTATAACCACCCGCAATACATAACTATAGCCACCCGCAACATAGAACTATAACCACACACAATACACTACTATAACCACCTACAACACACCACTGCAACCAGCCACAACCAGTACAAGGTGCTATAACCCAAGACACACCTCGAGGAAAGCAGGGTAGCAGCAGAGAAGAACAATAACAACCAGTGGTGTTCACAGACTATAAACTCAGGTTCCACACCTTGTAGCTTCCAACACCTTGTTTCAATTTACGAAATGGACAACCTCTCCTCTGAGTGTCATAGAGGCCGCTGTCACCCTCACCCACCTTGCCCCCACTCTCCCTCCACTGTCATAGACGGTATGGTTCCCTCCCCTCCCCCTACCCTACCCCTTCCTCTCCCCTCCCCCCTCCTCTCCCCTCCCCATGTTAGTCTCCGGGTACAGCAACAAACTCATATCAATCTACAGTTACAGCAACAGACACGAGTCAGTCAGTCTACGGGTACAGCTGACCAGCCGTGACCTCTCTCTCTCTCTCTCTCCTAGGGCAGTGGGTGGGTGAGGGGGGGAGGTCATCATGACCTTGACCCGTCACCCAGGAGCGGCCAGTCCTCCACTCATCAAGACTGTCCAGTCATCACAACATAAAACAGACAATATAAACCACCAGAGAACATAACCCCACACAACATGTCCGTCATAAACCAAGATAAAACTCATCATAGTTTTTCTGGGTCAGGGAGTGGCAAAAGTGTGGCCTCATCTTAATCGATTCATTACCAGAGTAACAGTTTTACCCAGGCTTCATCAACCATGCTTCTCCCCTGCACAACACCTCCACCCACCTACCTGCCCACCCACCTACCTACCTACCTCCACTGGCGCTTCCATTGTTACCTCCACTGGTGGCAACAGTGATGCCTCCACGGGTGGCAACAGTGATGCCTCCACTGTGGCAACAGTGATGCCTCCACTGTGGCAACAGTGATGCCTCCAATCTTAGCTGAAGAGGCGTCAGTGAAATTTCCCGTGCTGCATTTTTGGATGGAGAGAGAGAGAGAGAGAGAGAGAGAGAGAGAGAGAGAGAGAGAGAGAGAGAGAGAGAGAGAGAGAGGCACCTCTCGTAACATACCTGCACTAACTGGCTGACTGTACACAGTTAAACCAGTTTAATCTAGACTGGTTCATGAATAAATCCGTGAGGGGAGAGTTCTCGCAAGTGTTATTGCCTTTTTGGGCCACTTTAGTGCTGCACAACCTGCAATTTAGCTTCGATTTATTCTGAAACGCGTCAGTGTATGTGGGAGAGCATCCCCCCCACCCACCCCCTTCCCCGTCCCGTCCCCCATGATCTCTCAATGACCAACTTCACCAAACGTCATCCCTCCCACCACTGTACCCTCCCCTCCCACCACTGTACCCTCCCCTCCCACCACTGTACCCTCCCCTCCCACCACTGTACCCTCCCCTCCCACCACTGTACCCTCCCCTCCCACCACTGTACCCTCTCCTCCCACCACTGTACCCTCCCCTCCCACCACTGTACCCTCCCCTCCCACCACTGTACCCTCCCCTCCCACCACTGTACCCTCCCCTCCCACCACTGTACCCTCCCCTCCCACCACTGTACCCTCCCCTCCCACCACTGTACCCTCCCTCCCACCACTGTACCCTCCCCTCCCACCACTGTACCCTCCCCTCCCACCACTGTACCCTCCCCTCCCACCACTGTACCCTCCCTCCCACCACTGTACCCTCCCCTCCCACCACTGTACCCTCCCCTCCCACCACTGTACCCTCCCCTCCCACCACTGTACCCTCCCCTCCCACCACTGTACCCTCCCCTCCCACCATGTACCCTCCCCTCCCACCACTGTACCCTTCCCTCCCACCACTGTACCCTCCCTCCCACCACTGTACCCTCCCCTCCCACCACTGTACCCTTCCCCTCCCACCACTGTACCCTCCCCTCCCACCACTGTACCCTCCCCTCCCACCACCTGTACCCTCCCCTCCCACCACCACTACCCTCCCCTCCCACCACCACTACCCTCCCCTCCCACCACCACTACCCTCCCCTCCCACCACACTACCCTCCCCTCCCACCACCATAACCCTCCCCTCCCACCACTGTACCCTCCCCTCCCACCACTGTACCCTCCCTCCCACCACTGTACCCTCCCCTCCCACCACTGTACCCTCCCCTCCCACCATGTACCCTCCCCTCCCACCACTGTACCCTTCCCTCCCACCACTGTACCCTCCCCTCCCACCACTGTACCCTCCCCTCCCACCACTGTACCCTCCCCTCCCACCACTGTACCCTCCCCTCCCACCATGAACCCCTCCCCTCCCACCACTGTACCCTCCCCTCCCACCACTGTACCCTCCCCTCCCACCACTGTACCCTCCCCTCCCACCACTGTACCCTCCCCTCCCACCACTGTACCCTCCCCTCCCACCACTGTACCCTCCCCTCCCACCACTGTACCCTCACCTCCCACCATAGTGTACCCTCCCACTTCAGGTAGCGGGAGCAGGGGATGACTGTCTCACAAAGAAGTAATTTCCTTCCACGTGGATCAGTCTTCACGTACCGGCAGAAGCTAATGTACTACACAAGCGATATTCCAACTTATCAAGTACGTAAGTATCTGGAAAATGTATATTATTAATTACATAAGGATCTAGAAAACGTGTGTGCGGTAGTGTGCTGGCGAGATTCCCGCACAATATGGAAGGCATTAAGATGTTGACCAACATAATGATCCAGCTGGTCAACAGCTGACCACAACAAGCCAAAGATCCACCAGACCGGAAACTTGTTAATGTCGCACCAGTTTCCCCAAAAAGGATATAGAAAATGGAGTGCGTGTTACCTCTCCATCAACCATACTTCCCTTCCAGGTAGTTCTTTGAAGAAATCATCAGGAGAAATCGATAAATTTTCACTGATGATAAATTGACGATCGATTATTAATTTGGGTTTGGAAATACAAGATTAACGGATGTACAAGAATGATTTATTCTAATTATGATGACGTGTATTGTACAGTAGGCCACATGTTGTATAGCAGGACATACAGAGACACCTCACCACCACATGAGACACACCTCACCCAGGCTACACTTGACCACACACAAGGTCACGCTCTGTGTGTGTGTGACGCACGCACGGCCTGCTGCGCGCGTGCGCACTGCCTCGCCTCACGGTCGCCGGCGTACCACAAGGCACGCGCCAGCCCCCGGGTGCTATGATGATAGTCTTGACCCCCACCCACGACCTGACCTCCACCCACGCCTCCCCCACCAACACCACCACCACACGCCACATGTTCCCGATGATACAAAGTGAGGGACGTACAACCAGGTGAAGGAAGTCTGCCACATGGGTGTCAGTACAGACTAATATAAATTAGTACATTATGAAAAGACAAATATAAATCTCGAATATAAGATGTTTGGCAAACCATCATTACTGATGGTAAACAATGGAGTTATCATGATGATGACATACAGTAAACAACACATTGCTTATCTGTGTATACTAAAGTGGAAGGAATACCTTGTTAGCTTTACTTGTCACATAATCATTCCTCACAACGCCTTGCTCAGTCGTCACCTGGGATACGATCCTCAGTTGGGGTCATCACATCTGATCAAAGATGAAGCACAGTTAGAGCTAGTACAAAGTTAGAGCTAGTACAAAGTTAGAGCTAGTACAAAGTTAGAGCTAGTACAAAGTTAGAGCTAGTACAAAGTTAGAGCTAGTACAAAGTTAGAGCTAGTACAAAGTTAGAGCTAGTACAAAGTTAGAGCTAGTACAAAGTTAGAGCTAGTAAAAGCTAGAGCTAGTACAAAGTTAGAGCTAGTACAAAGTTAGAGCTAGTACAAAGACGAGGAACAAAACTCATTCCATCATTCAGGAAGAAGGTTGATCAAGAGACTCTGACACTAGAATTATTGTTCCATAAAACCTGTAGACTTGAGCACGTTCACTATACCTTCTCATAACAGTAGCCACCTTGAACACTGTAACATACGAATATGTCTGCCAGTAGGTGGGGAGACGAATATGTCTGCCAGTAGGTGGGGAGACGAATATGTCTGCCAGTAGGTGGGGAGACGAATATGTCTGCCAGTAGGTGGCGAGACGAATATGTCTGCCAGTAGGTGGGGAGAGACGAATATGTCTGCCAGTGGGTGGGGAGAGACGAATATGTCTGCCAGTAGGTGGGGACAGATGAATATGTCTGCCAGTAGGTGGGGACAGACGAATATGTCTGCCAGTAGGTGGGGAGAGACGAATATGTCTGCCAGTAGGTGGGGAGACATGCAGGAGCCAGAGAGACAAGGACTGATATAAGGCAGTAAATGGAAGAAGAAAACGGACCAAATATTTAGCACGTGCAGCGTTGTGGTTGATGACAGATGTACATAACAACCACCAGATGTGTAAACACCACGATGGTCAGTGTAGGAGGAACACTTGGCTCACGCCTCACATCCCTACATACTGCCACGTCAAGAAGGTCGAATAAACCTCGACCTTCTTCATGTTAAGATTCATCCTCGCTTTCCATGACAGATGAGAACCTCCTCCCTGCTGTACACTGCTACAGTCACGGTTGCCAACTTATCCACTCCACACTTTCCCATACACTTTCCATGGTAGTATACCTCAGCATAATACATGGTGTTACTTCTCCACTTGGCTCCTGCTGATGGTTGAGCCAGAGGGAGTGGTGGGTGGGGAGGGAGGTGCCCTTTCTGAAGTATACTGTCTGTGGCGCATTCAAGATCATACTCACAACACTCGCCACTGCTGGCCTCCTCCAGCAGGTAACCCTCTCATGGGTCATCATGTCTCCTGTGTGGTGCCCTTCCTGTATCCACCATGTACCACTGTGCCCATCTCTCCCATCCATACCAGTGCGCTGTACCTTCCCATCATTACCCTACCCCGGCCCCAGCCCTCCCAAAGCCATCCCAGCCCCCAGCTCACCCCAGCCTTCCTAAAGCCACCCCAGCCCCCAGCTCACCCCAGCCCTCCTAAAGCCACCCCAGCCCCAGCTCACCCCAGCCCCAGCCCACTTCAGCCCCCAGCCAAACCCAGCTCCCAGCTCTCGCTATCCCCCTAGTCCACCCCACATCTCAGCCCTCCCTAACCCACCCCTTTCCCTAGCTCTCCCTTTTCCGCCCTAGACCCCTAACATTACCCCCAGCCCACCCCAATCCTACCCAGCCCGTCCCAACCCCCAACTCTCTCTAGCCTATCCCAGTCTCCAGCCTTCTCTATCCCTCCCTAGCCAACCCCAACCTTCAGCTCTCTTTCGCCCATCCCAGCTCCTAGCCTTCTCTAACCCACCCCAGCTCCTAGCCTTCCCTAGCACACTCCAGACCCCAGTCCTTTTTTGCCCGCTCCAGCCTTCGGCCCTCTGTAACCCGGTCCAGTCCACAGCACTCCCTAGGACTCTCCAGTCTCCCGCCCTTAGCTCTCCTTAGCCCAGGCAGCTCCCAACCCTCACCTAGCTCACTATAACCCTCAGCTCCGGCCCTCCTCCCAGCCCACCCCAGCCCTCTAGCTCTCCGTAGCATACCACAACCCGTAGCCCTCCATAGACCACCCAGTCCCCAGCCCTTCCTAGCCAACCCCAGTTCCCAGCCTTCCCTACACAACCCATCCTGCGGACCCAAGCCCTCAGCCCTCAGCCCTCCCTAGCCCAGCCCTCAGCCCTATCTTCCTCATCGTGTCCTTGTTGCTCGGAGTGCGGGATCAGCGGCAGGCGGGGCCGGACTGAGCGTCACAGACAGACAGAGAGACAGACAGACCTCCCCCCTCCTCCCCCCCCCCTCACATGGTTCTTCAGGGTGATGGACCAGTTAAGGGAATCCTCCGCCACTTGGGTTATCGGCCACCCTTAAAACTCCCCTTAAAAAGTCGCGATAAAGGGGCGATGTAAGGTGGCGATAGCATGGAAGTAGTCAATGTAATGATGATGGTTGAATGTTGCGCGAGGTTTAAACCCCGCCGACCCACCCAAGCCTCCTCCTCCTCCATCCAATTGGAGCGGGCGGCTGGGGCGGGCGGCGTGGGCCGCCCGCCCCAGCCGCCCGCTCTACATCGCGCCGTTCCACAAGCCTTCGCCGCCGCCCCGCCGCCCTGCCGACCGATCACTTGCGAGAATTAGATTAGGTTGCGCACTGGCAGTTAACACAAGCGCTGGGTGGAGGAGCAATTAACAGTACGGATCACACTCCCACCCGCCTTCACTCCCCTCACCCCCGCCCCGCCCCCCCCCCCTCCCCTCCCCCTCCTCCCCTCGCTCCCGTTCCCCTTCCAGCATCGCTCGCCGATACGCACCGAGTGTAGGGTGGCTCACTACGCGCCACAGTTATACTGTCCTACTGCTACGGGGCGACACGCGGTCCACATATACTGGGTGAGCGCGGCTGACGGGGCTGACTCACACTAGAGGCACGGCTGACGGGGCTGACTCACACTAGAGGCACGGCTGACGGGCCTGACTCACACTAGAGGCACGGCTGACGGGCCTGACGCACACTAGAGGCACGGCTGACGGGCCTGACTCACACTAGAGGCACGGCTGACGGGCCTGACTCACACTAGAGGCACGGCTGACGGGGTTGACCCGTACTAGAGGCACGGCTGACGGGCATAGCTCACACTAAAGACATGGTTCATACGAGTAGAAAACCGGGCGGCGTGGGTCACACTAACAGGATGTCTTGGAGACCTGGGTCACACTACAAGGTTGGCTAGGAGG
Source organism: Panulirus ornatus (assembly GCF_036320965.1). Taxonomy (NCBI): domain Eukaryota; kingdom Metazoa; phylum Arthropoda; class Malacostraca; order Decapoda; family Palinuridae; genus Panulirus; species Panulirus ornatus. The sequence continues at coordinate 2,476,013 of NC_092273.1, forward strand.
CTTGGATCACACTAGGTGAGCTAGGAGGCGTGGTTCACACTAGAAGGACGGCATGGGTCACGCTGGTGAGATGGGTGGGTGCGGGTCACACTGGTGAGATGGGTGGGTTCGGGTCACACTGGTGAGGTGGGTGGGTGCGGGTCACACTGGTGAGGAGACTGGAAGGCATGCATAACGATGGAAAATGAACGGAATACGTTGTGTTTGGGAGGCGTGGGTCACACTGGAGACGATTGGGAGGCGTGGGTCACACTGGAGACGATTGGGAGGCGTGGGTCACACTGGAGACGATTGGGAGGCGTGGATCACACAGGAGAAAGTTGGGAGGCGTGGGTCACACTGGAGAAAGTTAGGAGACATGGGTCACTCGGAGAAATTTGAGAGACGTAGGTCACACTGGAGAAACTTGAGAGACGTGGGTCACACTGGAGAAAGTTGTAAGATGTTGGTCACAGTGGAGAAAGTTGGAAGATGTTGGTCACACTGGAGAAAGTTGGAAGATGTGGGTCACACTGAAGAAAGTTGAGAAACATGTGCCACACTGGAGAAAGTTGGAGGCATGGGTCACACTGGAGAAAGTTGGGAGGCGTGGGGCACACTGGAGACGGTGGGAGGCGTGGGTCACACTGGAGGAAGTTAGGAGGCGTGGGTCACACTGGAGAAAGTTGGGAGACGTGGGTCACACTAAACGATTGGGAGGCGTGGGTCACACTGGAGAGAGAGAGAGAGAGAGAGAGAGAGAGAGAGAGAGAGAGAGAGAGAGAGAGAGAGTGTGTGTGTGTGTGTGTGTGTGTGTGTGTGTGTGTGTGTGTGTGTGTGTGTGTGGTGTGTGTGTGTGTACCTAAGCTGGTGGGAGGTACAAAGTGGTGCTGGGGAGAAAGGTCATCTGTAATTCCCCTACGCTTCCCCCCCCCCTCCTGGTGATCGAGGTCACCTGGTCTCAGCTATGACCTCCTGCTTCAGTGATGGCCTTCTGTGTTAACAACACAGCGAGGTATGCAGTGGTGTGACCTCTCAACACAGCGAGGTATGCAGTGGTGTGACCTCTCAACACATGCAGTGGTGTGACCTCTCAACACATGCAGTGGTGTGACCTCTCAACACATGCAGTGGTGTGACCTCTCAACACAGCGAGGTATGCAGTGGTGTGACCTCTCAACACATGCAGTGGTGTGACCTCTCAACACAGCGAGGTATGCAGTGGTGTGACCTCTCAACACAGCAAATAGTAGTGTGCCGCAGCAAGGACAGTGAAGTGGAAGGGTTGATGGCAGTGAAGGAAGAGAAATGAAGCGGAGGAAGAGATAAAGTGGGGAGGGGGAGGTGAAGTGGGGAGGTAGAGATATAGTCGGGAGGGGGAGGTGAAGTGGGGAGGTAGAGAGATAGTCGGGAGGGGGAGGTGAAGTGGGGAGGTAGAGAATATAGTCGGGAGGGGGAGGTGAAGTGGGGAGGTAGAGAGATAGTCGGGAGGGGGAGGTGAAGTGGGGAGGTAGAGAGATAGTCGGGAGGGGGAGGTGAAGTGGGGAGGTAGAGAATATAGTCGGGAGGGGGAGGTGAAGTGGGGAGGTAGAGAGATAGTCGGGAGGGGGAGGTGAAGTGGGGAGGTAGAGAGATAGTCGGGAGGGGGAGGTGAAGTGGGGAGGTAGAGAATATAGTCGGGAGGGGGAGGTGAAGTGGGGAGGTAGAGAGATAGTCGGGAGGGGGAGGTGAAGTGGGGAGGTAGAGAGATAGTCGGGAGGGGGAGGTGAAGTGGGGAGGTAGAGAATATAGTCGGGAGGGGGAGGTGAAGTGGGGACTGGGTGGGTGGGACAATCTGATAGGACTGTTAATGATCAGGGTCAGGCATGATTATGCATGGGCCACTCTGGCCTGCAGTGGGTAATGGAGTTGTGAGGTCAGCAGGCGCTACCATCAATCATGACCCCAGCCATGAGGTCACCAAGGGTCAGGGAGGGAGAGGTTGTGGCCTCCTCACAACATCGTCCATATCAGAAAACGTGAGCGGGTTGTCCGGGTCACGGTGCCCGCCATCACTCGCTCGACCTCCACTACATACATACATACATACATACAAACATACATACATACATCACCCCAGCATGCACACACTTCCCACCGAAAACAAAACTCCGTTTACACACTGCCTGTACACGTCCATGATGTAAAGAAATGCAGAGCATAAAAACTGTACACACACACACACACACACACACACACACACACACACACACACACACACACACACACAGAGGCACATGTTGGGAGGGAGGGAGGGAGGGAGGGAGGAAGGTGGGAGACAATGCACAGCCAGCCAGCCAGCAACAGTGACGTCACCAGTAACCCAGCAACAAGTACACTCCCATGGCCGTGTACACCACATAACACTCACATGGGCGTGTACACCACATAACACTCACATGGGCGTGTACACCACATAACACTCACATGGCCGTGTACACCACATAACACTCACATGGGCGTGTACACCACATAACACTCACATGGCCGTGTACACCACATAACACTCACATGGCCGTGTACACCACATAACACTCACATGGCCGTGTACACCACATAACACTCACATGGCCGTGTACACCACATAACACTCACATGGCCGTGTACACCACATAACACTCACATGGCCGTGTACACCACATAACACTCACATGGCCGTGTACACCACATAACACTCACATGGCCGTGTACACCACATAACACTCACATGGCCGTGTACACCACATAACACTCACATGGCCGTGTACACCACATAACACTCACATGGCCGTGCACACCACATAACACTCCCATGGCCGTGCACACCACATAACACTCACATGGCCGTGTACACCACATAACACTCACATGGCCGTGCACACCACATAACACTCACATGGCCGTGTACACCACATAACACTCCCATGGCCGTGCACACCACATAACACTCACATGGCCGTGTACACCACATAACACTCACATGGCCGTGCACACCATATAACACTCCCATGGCCGTGCACACCACATAACACTCACATGGCCGTGTACAGCACATAACACTCCCATGGCCGTGCACACCACATAACACTCACATGGCCGTGTACACCACATAACACTCACATGGCCGTGCACACCACATAACACTCCCATGGCCGTGCACACCATATAACACTCACATGGCCGTGCACACCACATAACACTCACATGGCCGTGTACACCACATAACACTCACATGGCCGTGCACACCACATAACACTCACATGGCCGTGTACAGCACATAACACTCACATATTCACGTGTACACACGGGGATAACCGGAGACGTGATAACAATATGTTATACATGTTCAGGAGTCCTGGCGTCGTTAACATAGAACATTTCTTCAACCAGTCCAGGGCAAGTGAACACAGCTATAAAGCTCCCTCCCCACTTGTCTGTACAGCTATAAAGCTCCCTCCCCTCCCGTACGTACAGCTATAAAGCTCCCTCCCCACTTGTCTGTAAGCTATAAAGCTCCCTCCCCCGTATGTACGGCTATAAAGCTCCTTCCCCTTCCGTATGTACAGATATAAAGCTTCTTCCTCTCCCGTATGTCCAGCTATAAAGCTACCTCCCCTCTCGTATATACAGCTATAAAGCTCCCTCCCCTCCCGTATGTACAACTACGAAGCTCCCTCCCCTCCCGTATGTACAGATATAAAGCTCCCTCCCCTCCCGTATGTGCAGCTATAAAGCTCCCTCCCCTCCCGTATGTACAGCTATAAAGCTCCCTACCCTCCCGTATGCACAGCTATAAGGCTCCTTCCCCTCCCGTATGTACAGCTATACAGCTCCCTCCCTTCCCGTTTGTACAGCTATAAAGCTCCCTCTCCTCCCATATGTACAGCTATAAAGCTCCCTCCCCTCCCTTATGTACGACTATAAAGCTTCCTCCTCTCCCGTATGTACAGCTATAAATCTCCCTCACCTTCCGTATACAGCTATAAAGCTCCCTCCCCTCCCGTACGTACAGCTATAAATCTCCCTCCCCTCCCGTATGTACCAATAGATAATAGTAATAAAGTAATGCCACAGACAAACACACACCAGTACACTTGACCTGACATTGCCCTAATATAAATATCCCTTGAGCACTGTCCCAGCGGAAGCACTTGTGTACGTGTCTATAAACGCACATGTACGCCCCGTTAATCGCACATGTACGCGCCGGCAAACACACATGTAGGCACGCTGAGCGAACACGTGTAGACGGTGGTAAACGCACACGTGTGGGCGGGAAGGCCACTCAACATGCATGAAATTTCCAATCTCACGCCAGCCTGACGAACACTGGGGATTAAATTTATATTTATCCAGCGGAAAAATCAAATTGAGGATTGAAATTGATAGCAACTTCTGCTTGAGACCCTGGTTGATGTTAGGGTGAGGGGAGGGAGGGAATGTGGGGAGCCAGGCGGGAGGGAGGGAATGTGGGGAACCAGGAGGGAGGGAGAGAGGGAATGTGGAGACTCGGCAAGGAGGATGTGGGGACCCAGGAGGGCGGGGGCGGGGTGACATCAGCATCTTTTTATTGTGGAATAATGTGGGGTGGGAATAATGTGGGGTGGGAATAATGTGGGGTGGGAATAATGTGGGGTGGGAATAATGTGGGGTGTGAATAATGTGGGGTGGGAATGATGTGGGGTGGGAATAATGTGGGGTGGGAATAATGTGGGGTGGGAATAATGTGGGGTGGGAATAATGAGGGGTGGGAATGATGTGGGGTGGGAATGATGTGGGGTGGGAATAATGTGGGGTGGGAATGATGTGGGGTGGGAATGATGTGGGGTGGGAATAATGTGGGGTGGGAATGATGTGGGGTGGGAATAATGTGGGGTGGGAATAATGTGGGGTGGGAATAATGTGGGGTGGGAATGATGTGGGGTGGGAATAATGTGGGGTGGGAATAATGTGGGGTGGGAATGATGTGGGGTGGGAATAATGTGGGGTGGGAATGATGTGGGGTGGGAATAATGTGGGGTGGGAATGATGTGCGGTGTGAATAATGTGGGGTGGGAATGATGTGGGGTGGGAATAATGTGGGGTGGGAATAATGTGGGGTGGGAATAATGTGGGGTGGGAATGATGTGGGGTGGGAATAATGTGGGGTGGGAATAATGTGGGGTGGGAATAATGTGGGGTGGGAATAATGTGGGGTGGGAATAATGTGGGGTGTGAATAATGTGGGGTGGGAATGATGTGGGGTGGGAATAATGTGGGGTGGGAATGATGTGGGGTGGGAATGATGTGGGGTGGGAATACTGTGGGGTGGGAATGATGTGGGGAGGGAATACTGTGGGGTGGGAATGATGTGGGGTGGAAATAATGCAGGGAGGGAATGATGTGGGGTGGGAATAATGTGGGGTGGGAATGATGTGGGGTGGAAATAATGCAGGGTGGGAATAATGTGGGGTGGGAACAAGGGCAGGTCTGGTGGGAGAGACAGTGGGATGGGAGAACAGGCAAGGGTGTGAGAAACCATGATACCATGACCCACGCCTCACCATGGTACCATAGCCTAGGCCTCACCATGGTACCATGACCCACGCCTCACCATGGTACCATGACCCACGCCTCACCATGGTACCATAACCCAGGCCTCACCATGGTACCATGACCCACGCCTCACCATGGTACCATGACCCACGCCTCACCATGGTACCATAACCCAGGCCTCACCATGGTACCATGACCCACACCTCACCATGGTACCATAACCCAGGCCTCACCATGGTACCATGACCCACGCCTCACCATGGTACCATGACCCACGCCTCACCATGGCACCATGACCCACGCCTCACCATGGTACCATAACCCAGTCCTCACCATGGTACCATGACCAACGCCTCAACATGGTACCATGACCCACGCCTCACAATGGTACCATGATCCAGGCCTCACCATGGTACCATGACCAACGCCTCACCATGGTACCATGACCCACGCCTCAACATGGTACCATGACCCACGCCTCACCATGGTACCATGACCCACGCCTCACCATGGTACCATGACCCACGCCTCACCATGGTACCATGACCCACACCTCACCATGGTACCATGACCCACGCCTCACCATGGTACCATGACCCACGCCTCACCATGATACCATGACCCACGCCTCACCATGGTACCATGACCAACGCCTCACCATGGTACCATAACCCAGTCCTCACCATGGTACCATAACCCAGGCCTCATCATGGTACCATGACCCAGGCCTCACCATGGTACCATGACCCACGCCTCACCATGGTACCATGACCCATGCCTCACCATGGTACCATGACCCACGCCTCACCATGGTACCATGACCAACGCCTCACCATGGTACCATGACCAACGCCTCACCATGGGACCATGACCCAGGCCTCACCATGATACCATGACCCAGGCCTCACCATAGTACCATGACCCACGCCTCACCATGATACCATGACCCAGGCCTCACCATGGTACCATGACCCAGGCCTCACCATGATACCATGACCCAGGCCTCATCATGGTACCATGACCCACGCCTCACCATGATACCATCCTGGTGGCCAGTGTGGGTGGGTACCATGAGCTGATGTCTACATGATGCAAGACGACCCTGGTATGGTTAGGCTTTTGCTACAGTTTGAAGACATAACAACCAGAGGCTATACTATAACAACCAGAGGCTATATTATAACAACCAGAGGCTATACCATAACAACCAGAGGCTATATTATAACAACCAGAGGCTATACCATAACAACCAGAGGCTATATTATAACAACCAGAGGCTATACTATAACAACCAGAGGCTATACTATAACAACCAGAGGCTATATTATAACAACCAGAGGCTATACTATAACAACCAGAGGCTATATTATAACAACCAGAGGCTATACTATAACAACCAGAGGCTATACTATAACAACCAGAGGCTATATTATAACAACCAGAGGCTATAACAACCAGAGGCTATACCATAACAACCAGAGGCTATACTATAACAACCAGAGGCTATACAATAACAAGCAAAATGGTTGTTACAAAGAGACAAATATATACTTTTATGAAATTGGTGGATTTATGGAACATACTGAATGATGATGATGATATTGTGAATGTGGCGTGATAACATACACTAGTTTAGGAACTGGCATGATACTGAAGATAGTACATGGGGGCCCACGAATGTACAACTCCCTCCTTGTACAGTACAAGACATGGGGGCCCACGAATGTACAACTTCCTCCTTGTACAGTACAAGACATGGGGGCCCACGAATGTACAACTCCCTCCTTGTACAGTACAAGACATGGGGGCCCACGAATGTACAACTCCCTCCTTGTACAGTACAAGACATGGGGGCCCACGAATGTACAACTCCCTCCTTGTACAGTACAAGACATGGGGGCCCACGAATGTACAACTCCCTCCTTGTACAGTACAAGACATGGGGGCCCACGAATGTACAACTCCCTCCTTGTACAAGAGATGGGGTCCCACCAGAGTACAACTCCCTCCCCGTACAGTACAAATAGGTAATCACACACACACACACACACACACACACACACACACACACACACACACACACACACACACACACACACACACACACACACACACACACACACACACACACACACACACACATACACACACACACCACATACACACACACACACACACACATACACACCACACACACACACACACACACACACACACACACACCACACACACACACACACACACACACACACACACACACACACACACACACACAGTTCCTTAACCTCCGCGATAATTGATCAAGACGCCGCCCTCTCCCCCCCTCCTCCTCTCTCCCCCCTCGTTACCGGGGCGTGTGGGGGGGGGGGGCGGGACGTGCATAACGAGGCTTCCGACGACAAAACTCGGTGTGGCCGCGCCCACCATTGGTCGGAAATCGGAAATCATTAGAGTGTTGAGGACCGGTCGTCGGAATAATTGGGGCCCACCCCTGCTGGGGGGGGGGGAGAGACCCACCCCGAGGTGGGTCGAGAGGAAGGAGAACCCCCACCAGCCTCCCTCAGAGTGGGTCGGCAGGGAGAGACCCACCCCGCCACTCACCCCTGAGGGAGGTGAGTGACCTACTCTGATAATGCTAGATTGGAGGATAAGGGTGGGTCGGGTGGGCCAGGAGGTGGGTCATGTCGTAAACATGCATGTGATAAGGATAGGGTGGGTTGTTTTTGTGGTGTGTGGAGTGAGGCTAACTCACTGTGGTGGGCAGGTTGAGGAGAACCCACTGTGGTGGGCAGGGTGGGTTGGTCTTTGAGTGGGTGAGTGAATTGGGTGATTAAGGGAAGTAGGTTGGCTTAGGTCCTTGAGATAGACAGGATGAGTATGGTACGTGAAGTGGGCAGGGTGGGTTAGTCGCTACGTTAGGTGGGTGGGTAACCATGTACAGGGGGAGGGGGGGGGGATGAGGTACTACATGGGAGCACATAACAGCGCACCTGGTGGCCAGCGTCGGAGTTATGTGTGGTCTGTGCGTAACCACATTACGAAAACAACATAGTGAAGTAGACATCACCCCCACACACTCCACACGTACAACATGAGTGCACATATTGTAGCACAAGTTATCGTACGTCTTACAAAACAATTGAGCCATATTTATCAACATGATCTTTACTCATATGATCATATTAATGATCGATTATATCAATATATTTTCCTCTAAGAATCTAACGATTAGGTTTGATTATTGTTGACAAGGCACAACCCATAATCCAAGTGAGGCACGGGAAGTCACAACACATCGTCCATACTTTTTTTTTTTGAGAAATTGTTGTTCCATTATGGGTCACGTTCCCTCCTACTGTGACCTGTTGTTCCGTCATGGGTCACGTTCCCTCCTACTGTGACCTGTTGTTCCGTCATGGGTCACGTTCCCTCCTACTGTGACCTGTTGTTCCGTCATGGGTCACGTTCCCTCCTACTGTGACCTGTTGTTCCATCATGGGTCACGTTCCCTCCTACTGTGACCTGTTGTTCCGTCATGGGTCACGTTCCCTCCTACTGTGACCTGTTGTTCCGTCATGGGTCACGTTCCCTCCTACTGTGACCTGTTGTTCCGTCATGGGTCACGTTCCCTCCTACTGTGACCTGTTGTTCCGTCATGGGTCACGTTCCCTCCTACTGTGACCTGTTGTTCCATCATGGGTCACGTTCCCTCCTACTGTGACCTGTTGTTCCATCATGGGTCACGTTCCCTCCTACTGTGACCTTAGCAACATCTCGGTGACCTGAGAAGCCGGCCTGACCTTCATGGTCACCCGTCGTGTTGTTGCAAATATTCAACAATCATTTTTCTATCTATTAAGAATTCATTTCATCTTGCAAAACTCTTATGATATTAGACGCCTTAATTATCAGTTCAGTGACCTGGATGGATACATGTCATGACCTGACCATGGTGGGTGGAGTCTGTCGTGTACGTACGTACATACGTAGGTTAGGGATGACGTCACCATCTGTCGTGTACGTACGTACATACGTAGGTTAGGGATGACGTCACCATCTGTCGTGTACGTACATACATACGTAGGTTAGGGATGACGTCACCAGCTGAGGCTTGGTGGTCAACATTATCCAGTGGTCCACAACAGTGAGAGTGAACACTTGATTTCCATGTTGTAGGTGGGTGATGGGTGGTGCAGATGGGTGGAGAATAGTGTAGGTGGGTGATGAGTGGTGTACATGGGGTGGATGGTGGTGTAGGTGGGGTGGAGGGTGGTGTAGGTGGATGATGGGTGGTGTAAGTGGGTGATGGGTGGTGTAGGTGGGTGATGGGTGGTGTAGGTGGGTGATGGGTGATGTAGGTGGGGTGGAGGGTGGTGATGATGGGTTTGTGGGTTGTATAAGTGGATTGATGGGTGGGTATGGTCAGGAGTGGGTTGTGGATGGTGGGCAGTGTGGGTCTGGGGCGGTGTGGGCGGGATGAATGTAGGGAAGTGGGCAGGGTTAGTGGCGGGTAGTGGCCAGAACGGGAGGGATGATGAAGGCAGCATGCAGGGTGGGCGGTGGGTTGAGTGCCCGAGCCTGATGGTGGGTTGTGAGCGGTGGGGGTAGCGAATTGCGTGGGCAGTGGACAAGGTTCACAGTGAGTGATGGGCACGGTAGATGGTGGGTGGTGGGTTGTGAGCACGGTAAATGGTGGGTGGTGGGTTGTAAGCACGGTAAATGGTGGGTGGTGGGTTGAGCACGGTAGATGGTGGGTTGTGAGCACGGTAGATGGTGGGTGGTGGGTTGTGAGCACGGTAGATGGTGGGTGGTGGGTTGTGAGCACGGTAGATGGTGGGCATGGTGGGTGGTGAGAAGGATAGCTTGTGGGTGGAATGGAGGGGGAGGGGAGGGCTGCTCTGTGTGCCGGGGGGAGGGAGGGAGGGAGGGGGGGTAAGATGGAAAGGTTGGAAGTTGGGTTGTAGGTTGTTGACTGGGTGGGGTTGTGGGCGGAGATGGATGGTGAGTCGTAGGCAGGGTAAAATGGGGTGGGCGGGGTGGGTGTGAGGGTGGGCGGGGTAGTGGCAGCTATGCAGATGAAGGGAAGATCCTGAGTGACACGTGAGTCAGGCGACGCCCCCAGGGAAATAGAGGCTGGATCATCCCCAGGACCCCCCACCCCACCACGACCTCTAGGCGTACCTCGGGGGCAGTCAGGCCTGGGGGAGGGGGATCTGCCCAGGGGTAGGCCAGCTCACCCTGGGCCGACTTCAGGTCTGGACGTCCATGGATGTTCCCCAACCCCAGTGGCAGCACCGGGAGGTCCCCAACCCCAGTGGCAGCACCAGGAGGTTCCCAACCCCAGTGGCAGCACCGGGAGGTTCCTAACCCCAGTGGCAGCACCAGGAGGTTCCCAACCCCAGTGGCAGCACCAGGAGGTTCCTAACCCCAGTGGCAGCACCAGGAGGTCCCCAACCCCAGTGGCAGCACCAGGAGGTTCCCAACCCCAGTGGCAGCACCAGGAGGTCCCCAACCCCAGTGGCAGCACCAGGAGGTTCCCAACCCCAGTGGCAGCACCAGGAGGTTCCCAACCCCAGTGGCAGCACCAGGAGGTTCCCAACCCCAGTGGCAGCACCAGGAGGTTCCCAACCCCAGTGGCAGCACCGGGAGGTTCCCAACCCCAGTGGCAGCACCAGGAGGTCCCCAACCCCAGTGGCAGCACCAGGAGGTTCCCAACCCCAGTGGCAGCACCAGGAGGTTCCCAACCCCAGTGGCAGCACCAGGAGGTTCCCAACCCGTGGCAGCACCAGGAGGTTCCCAACCCCAGTAGGTTGCCAACCCCAGTGGCAGCACCAGGAGGTCCCCAACCCCAGTGGCAGCACCAGGAGGTTCCCAACCCCAGTGGCAGCACCAGGAGGTTCCCAACCCCAGTGGCAGCACCAGGAGGTTCCCACACCCAGTGGCAGCACCAGGAGGTTCCCAACCCCAGTGGCAGCACCAGGAGGTTCCCAACCCCAGTGGCAGCACCAGGAGGTTCCCAACCCCAGTGGCAGCACCAGGAGGTTCCCAACCCCAGTGGCAGCACCAGGAGGTTCCCAACCCCAGTGGCAGCACCAGGAGGTCCCAACCCCAGTGGCAGCACCAGGAGGTTCCCAACCCCAGTGGCAGCACCAGGAGGTTCCCAACCCCAGTGGCAGCACCAGGAGGTTCCCAACCCCAGTGGCAGCACCAGGAGGTTCCCAACCCCAGTGGCAGCACCAGGAGGTTCCCAACCCCAGTGGCAGCACCAGGAGGTCCCCAACCCCAGTGGCAGCACCAGGAGGTCCCCAACCCCAGTGGCAGCACCAGGAGGTCCCCAACCCCAGTGGCAGCACCAGGAGGTTCCCAACCCCAGTGGCAGCACCAGGAGGTCCCCAACCCCAGTGGCAGCACCAGGAGGTTCCCAACCCCAGTGGCAGCACCAGGAGGTCCCCAACCCCAGTGGCAGCACCAGGAGGTCCCAACCCCAGTGGCAGCACCAGGAGGTTCCCAACCCCAGTGGCAGCACCAGGAGGTCCCCAACCCCAGTGGCAGCACCAGGAGGTTCCCCAACCCCAGTGGCAGCACCAGGAGGTCCCCAACCCCAGTGGCAGCACCAGGAGGTCCCCAACCCCAGTGGCAGCACCAGGAGGTCCCCAACCCCAGTGGCAGCACCAGGAGGTCCCAACCCCAGTGGCAGCACCAGGAGGTTCCCAACCCCAGTGGCAGCACCAGGAGGTTCCCAACCCCAGTGGCAGCACCAGGAGGTTCCCAACCCCAGTGGCAGCACCAGGAGGTCCCCAACCCCAGTGGCAGCACCAGGAGGTCCCAACCCCAGTGGCAGCACCAGGAGGTTCCCAACCCCAGTGGCAGCACCAGGAGGTCCCAACCCCAGTGGCAGCACCAGGAGGTTCCCAACCCCAGTGGCAGCACCAGGAGGTTCCCAACCCCAGTGGCAGCACCAGGAGGTCCCAACCCCAGTGGCAGCACCAGGAGGTCCCCAACCCCAGTGGCAGCACCAGGAGGTTCCCAACCCCAGTGGCAGCACCAGGAGGTTCCCAACCCCAGTGGCAGCACCAGGAGGTTCCCAACCCCAGTGGCAGCACCAGGAGGTTCCCAACCCCAGTGGCAGCACCAGGAGGTCCCCAACCCCAGTGGCAGCACCAGGAGGTTCCCCAACCCCAGTGGCAGCACCAGGAGGTTCCCAACCCCAGTGGCAGCACCAGGAGGTCCCCAACCCCAGTGGCAGCACCAGGAGGTTCCCAACCCCAGTGGCAGCACCAGGAGGTCCCAACCCCAGTGGCAGCACCAGGAGGTTCCCAACCCCAGTGGCAGCACCAGGAGGTTCCCAACCCCAGTGGCAGCACCAGGAGGTTCCCAACCCCAGTGGCAGCACCAGGAGGTCCCCAACCCCAGTGGCAGCACCAGGAGGTTCCCAACCCCAGTGGCAGCACCAGGAGGTTCCCAACCCCAGTGGCAGCACCAGGAGGTTCCCAACCCCAGTGGCAGCACCAGGAGGTTCCCAACCCCAGTGGCAGCACCAGGAGGTTCCCAACCCCAGTGGCAGCACCAGGAGGTTCCCAACCCCAGTGGCAGCACCAGGAGGTTCCCAACCCCAGTGGCAGCACCAGGAGGTTCCCAACCCCAGTGGCAGCACCAGGAGGTTCCCAACCCCAGTGGCAGCACCAGGAGGTTCCCAACCCCAGTGGCAGCACCAGGAGGTTCCCAACCCCAGTGGCAGCACCAGGAGGTTCCCAACCCCAGTGGCAGCACCAGGAGGTTCCCAACCCCAGTGGCAGCACCAGGAGGTTCCCAACCCCAGTGGCAGCACCAGGAGGTTCCCAACCCCAGTGGCAGCACCAGGAGGTTCCCAACCCCAGTGGCAGCACCAGGAGGTTCCCAACCCCAGTGGCAGCACCAGGAGGTTCCCAACCCCAGTGGCAGCACCAGGAGGTTCCCAACCCCAGTGGCAGCACCAGGAGGTTCCCAACCCCAGTGGCAGCACCAGGAGGTTCCCAACCCCAGTGGCAGCACCAGGAGGTTCCCAACCCCAGTGGCAGCACCAGGAGGTTCCCAACCCCAGTGGCAGCACCAGGAGGTTCCCAACCCCAGTGGCAGCACCAGGAGGTTCCCAACCCCAGTGGCAGCACCAGGAGGTTCCCAACCCCAGTGGCAGCACCAGGAGGTTCCCAACCCCAGTGGCAGCACCAGGAGGTTCCCAACCCCAGTGGCAGCACCAGGAGGTTCCCAACCCCAGTGGCAGCACCAGGAGGTTCCCAACCCCAGTGGCAGCACCAGGAGGTTCCCAACCCCAGTGGCAGCACCAGGAGGTTCCCAACCCCAGTGGCAGCACCAGGAGGTTCCCAACCCCAGTGGCAGCACCAGGAGGTTCCCAACCCCAGTGGCAGCACCAGGAGGTTCCCAACCCCAGTGGCAGCACCAGGAGGTTCCCAACCCCAGTGGCAGCACCAGGAGGTTCCCAACCCCAGTGGCAGCACCAGGAGGTTCCCAACCCCAGTGGCAGCACCAGGAGGTTCCCAACCCCAGTGGCAGCACCAGGAGGTTCCCAACCCCAGTGGCAGCACCAGGAGGTTCCCAACCCCAGTGGCAGCACCAGGAGGTTCCCAACCCCAGTGGCAGCACCAGGAGGTTCCCAACCCCAGTGGCAGCACCAGGAGGTTCCCAACCCCAGTGGCAGCACCAGGAGGTTCCCAACCCCAGTGGCAGCACCAGGAGGTTCCCAACCCCAGTGGCAGCACCAGGAGGTTCCCAACCCCAGTGGCAGCACCAGGAGGTTCCCAACCCCAGTGGCAGCACCAGGAGGTTCCCAACCCCAGTGGCAGCACCAGGAGGTTCCCAACCCCAGTGGCAGCACCAGGAGGTTCCCAACCCCAGTGGCAGCACCAGGAGGTTCCCAACCCCAGTGGCAGCACCAGGAGGTCCCAACCCCAGTGGCAGCACCAGGAGGTTCCCAACCCCAGTGGCAGCACCAGGAGGTTCCCAACCCCAGTGGCAGCACCAGGAGGTTCCCAACCCCAGTGGCAGCACCAGGAGGTTCCCAACCCCAGTGGCAGCACCAGGAGGTTCCCAACCCCAGTGGCAGCACCAGGAGGTTCCCAACCCCAGTGGCAGCACCAGGAGGTTCCCAACCCCAGTGGCAGCACCAGGAGGTTCCCAACCCCAGTGGCAGCACCAGGAGGTTCCCAACCCCAGTGGCAGCACCAGGAGGTTCCCAACCCCAGTGGCAGCACCAGGAGGTTCCCAACCCCAGTGGCAGCACCAGGAGGTTCCCAACCCCAGTGGCAGCACCAGGAGGTTCCCAACCCCAGTGGCAGCACCAGGAGGTTCCCAACCCCAGTGGCAGCACCAGGAGGTTCCCAACCCCAGTGGCAGCACCAGGAGGTTCCCAACCCCAGTGGCAGCACCAGGAGGTTCCCAACCCCAGTGGCAGCACCAGGAGGTTCCCAACCCCAGTGGCAGCACCAGGAGGTTCCCAACCCCAGTGGCAGCACCAGGAGGTTCCCAACCCCAGTGGCAGCACCAGGAGGTTCCCAACCCCAGTGGCAGCACCAGGAGGTTCCCAACCCCAGTGGCAGCACCAGGAGGTTCCCAACCCCAGTGGCAGCACCAGGAGGTTCCCAACCCAGTGGCAGCACCAGGAGGTTCCCAACCCCAGTGGCAGCACCAGGAGGTTCCCAACCCCAGTGGCAGCACCAGGAGGTTCCCAACCCCAGTGGCAGCACCAGGAGGTTCCCAACCCCAGTGGCAGCACCAGGAGGTCCCCAACCCCAGTGGCAGCACCAGGAGGTCCCCAACCCCAGTGGCAGCACCAGGAGGTCCCCAACCCCAGTGGCAGCACCAGGAGGTTCCAACCCCAGTGGCAGCACCAGGAGGTTCCCAACCCCAGTGGCAGCACCAGGAGGTCCCCAACCCCAGTGGCAGCACCAGGAGGTCCCCAACCCCAGTGGCAGCACCAGGAGGTCCCCAACCCCAGTGGCAGCACCAGGAGGTTCCCAACCCCAGTGGCAGCACCAGGAGGTTCCCAACCCCAGTGGCAGCACCAGGAGGTTCCCAACCCCAGTGGCAGCACCAGGAGGTTCCCAACCCCAGTGGCAGCACCAGGAGGTCCCCAACCCCAGTGGCAGCACCAGGAGGTCCCCAACCCCAGTGGCAGCACCAGGAGGTCCCCAACCCCAGTGGCAGCACCAGGAGGTTCCCAACCCCAGTGGCAGCACCAGGAGGTTCCCAACCCCAGTGGCAGCACCAGGAGGTTCCCAACCCCAGTGGCAGCACCAGGAGGTCCCCAACCCCAGTGGCAGCACCAGGAGGTCCCCAACCCCAGTGGCAGCACCAGGAGGTCCCCAACCCCAGTGGCAGCACCAGGAGGTTCCCAACCCCAGTGGCAGCACCAGGAGGTTCCCAACCCCAGTGGCAGCACCAGGAGGTTTCTGGTCTCAGTAATGTCTCAGACAATCATTACTACAAGATTTGTCCCGGACACCACCCCTGCCACCAGTGTTGTCCCGGACACCACCCCTGCCACCAGTGTTGTCCCGGACACCACCCCTGCCACCAGTGTTGTCCCGGACACCACCCCTGCCACCAGTGTTGTCCCGGACACCACCCCTGCCACCAGTGTTGTCCCGGACACCACCCGTACGGTGGTCCCTGGTGACCCGCCGTCAAACAAGACCGGATATGAGAAACCAAAAGACTTAGTGTCATTTCGTTTGTGGGATTGGTGGTGAGGGCCCTCCTCCTGCAGGACAGGGGCCCTCCTCCTGCAGGACAGGGGCCCTCCTCCTGCAGGACAGGGGCCCTCCTCCTGCAGGACAGGGGCCCTCCTCCTGTAGGACAGGGGCCCTCCTCCTGCAGGATAGGGGCCCTCCTCCTGCAGGACAGGGGCCCTCCTCCTGCAGGACAGGGGCCCTCCTCCTGCAGGACAGGGGCCCTCCTCCTGCAGGACAGGGGCCCTCCTCCTGCAGGACAGGGGCCCTCCTCCTGTAGGACAGGGGCCCTCCTCCTGCAGGATAGGGGCCCTCCTCCTGCAGGACAGGGGCCCTCCTCCTGCAGGACAGGGGCCCTCCTCCTGCAGGACAGGGGCCCTCCTCCTGCAGGATAGGGGCCCTCCTCCTGCAGGATAGGGGCCCTTCTTGTGTCAGTTTTCCTGGTAGTTTGTTGTTGTTTGTTAGAGAGAATGTTAGTCTATCCTCACAAGGTTGAATCCTGAGTGAAGGTGTTAGATGTGTTGCTCTTCTTTGAATTTGGTCAAGTTCCTCTTCATCCTTGATCAGGTATCGTGACGTCACTTGAACAGCCAGTTTGCTCCACATTAGGTTTAACCAAGAGGTTGTTAAGGCAGACCATCGTAATCTTTGTTCCATATATATTTGTAAACATGAATCTTAACTTGTTGTTGTCTTCTTTGTATGTGGTTAGTCACTGTTTACTGTAGCTCAGGTCATTATTGATTATAATTATTACAAAGTTATGTTCTATAACCACAAGTTGTTGTTTACCTGGCATCAGGTACACGTGATGATATATGGTCAACAACCTGCATGACCTTGTATGGACTATATTGCGATGCGTCTGCCATGGTTTTTGCCACTGCCACTTTATCTAAATCTAACTCAGTCTTCACACAACCTTCCTTCTAGTTGACCACGTTTCCCAATGTTATGTTGAGGGTAAATGTTGTGGTTGTAGGTAGTGGTGAGTGTTGTGTCTGGGTTAGTGATGGAGTAGGTGATGAACAGTAGGGGGAGGGGGGCCTTGTACAACTCCTGTACACGCCTGAAGCCAGTCAGGGGGACGAGAGGCAGGAAGTGTACAGAGGGAGGAGGGGAGGTGTACGGAGGGAGGAGGGGAGGTGTACGGAGGGAGGAGGGGAGGTGTACGCAGGGAGGAGGGGAGGTGTACGCAGGGAGGAGGGGAGGTGTACGCAGGGAGGAGGGGAGGTGTACGCAGGGAGGAGGGGAGGTGTACGCAGGGAGGAGGGGAGGTGTACGCAGGGAGGAGGGGAGGTGTACGCAGGGAGGAGGGGAGGTGTACGCAGGGAGGAGGGGAGGTGTACGCAGGGAGGAGGGGAGGTGTACGCAGGGAGGAGGGGAGGTGTACGCAGGGAGGAGGGGAACCCAGCAACAGACAACACTGACACAGTGAAACATTGTACAACAAGACCTGAGAACCAGGGGTTGTGAGGCCCTACCCACCCACACCCACCCACCAACCCACCCACCAACCCACCCCTCTATACGTACAGACAGTTGGTACCACACACACACACACACACACACACACACACACACACACACACACCCCACACAAGCCTGAGGTACAGATATTAGCCTGTCATAACCAAGGTGATACCATCTTCCCCGCCACCATGGTGCCGGCCGGGGGGGAGGAGCCTAACTTCAAAGTGGAAAAAAAGAAGAGAAAACGGAAGAAAGGACGAAAACGGGCAATGGCATCTCTTGACTAACTTGATAAATCCGGGTCAGATTTTCTGGTTGTGATCCTGGCTCGCTCACTTACCTCTCCCCTCCTCTCACTCTCTCCTGGCCCCTCTCCTCGACCATTAGCTCCCCTCGTGGTACTCTCCCAAGCTAAGCCTCACCAGGCGACACATGACGTCATGAGCGTATATATACAGGTTCTGGAGGGTCAGTAGACACCCTCACCTGACTGATGAAGAAAAGAAAAGTTAATAAAAGAGGAAAACGTAAACTAATGAACAGATTAGGAAAACATCATTGAAATGAAATAACAAAGGCGTACGTTTCCCGTCTTGTGGTCAAGTTGATAAAAAAACGTTTTACTTTTATGTATATTGTTGTGCGTATGGGTTGCCATGGCTGCACACACACACACACACACACACACACACACACACACACACATACATACACACACACACTCACACACACCACACACACACACACACACACACACACACACACACACACAGCACACACACACACTCACACACACCACACACACACACACCACACACACACACACACACACACACACGCGCGCGCGATTTATGTAATTGTGGAAGTGGGAGGCGTGTGGCCAGGATCACCTTAGTGA
The DNA here is from genome assembly GCF_036320965.1 of Panulirus ornatus. Lineage (NCBI taxonomy): Eukaryota > Metazoa > Arthropoda > Malacostraca > Decapoda > Palinuridae > Panulirus > Panulirus ornatus. The sequence goes on from NC_092273.1 coordinate 2,494,640, forward strand.
TGTGATTCGAGAGCAAGGTAAACTGAGCTACGATAACATTATGAATGTAATTCTCAGGAGAAGTTGTGGTGGAAACAGTGAGGAGGAGGAGGTGATTCTGAGAATGTTCTTAGTGAGGTCAAGATAACATGGCTGTGTGATCGTGAGACTGGCGAAGGTGTAGCCAAGATAACATCTGGTTTATGTGGTTCTGAATATAGACATTACGTACGCCAGATAACACGTGTACCTCGCCTTCCCCGCCACACACCTGGAACTGTACACATTCAGCTTAGACTACCACACACACACACACACACACAGCTGTGTTCACCTGCCTCCACCTACCCCCGACTCCACCTACCCTCAGCTCCACATACCCCCCACCAGTGTGACCCCTCACTCATATGACCATGACTGTCATTCGGTCGTGTACGTACATACTGTGCTTGTGCCATTCGGTCGTGTGCGTACATGTCATTCGGTCGTATGTGTGTATAATGTAGTTGACAAAATCGTGTAAACATTCATGTGACAGCCACAGCATCAAACTGTATTGTGTACACCACGTGGGTGAGTGGGTGCCTAACACCCCCCCCCCCCCCAACCCGGCTCTCAGCCTAACCTCTTTAACCCCGCACTGTACACAGTACACCATGGGTTGACCACAAATTATTACGTATGTGCTTGTACACACTATAGATAGATAGATAGATAGATAGATACTGTTACCTTGTCTAGTGGATCTAGTAATGCTCGTTAGTAATCTAGTAATGTTAGTAATCTAGTAATGTTAGTAATCTAGTAATGTTAGTAATCTAGTAATGTTAGTAATCTAGTAATGTTAGTAATCTAGTAATGTTAGTAATGTAGTTCTTGTCTTGCTGAGTGTAGGAGGACCCCGCTAAGACAGCCTGCGACCCAGGCTGGTCCAGATCCTGGCACACACACACACACACACACACACACACACAGTCGTGCGTCCACATCCTGGCACACACACACACACAGTCGTGCGTCCACATCCTGGCACACACACACACACAGTCGTGCGTCCACATCCTGGCACACACACACACACAGTCGTGCGTCCACATCCTGGCACACACACACACACAGTCGTGCGTCCACATCCTGGCACACACACACACAGAGTCGTGCGTCCACATCCTGGCACACACACACACACAGTCGTGCGTCCACATCCTGGCACACACACACACAGTCGTGCGTCCACATCCTGGCACACACACACACAGTCGTGCGTCCACATCCTGGCACACACACACACAGTCGTGCGTCCACACCCTGGCACACACACACACACAGTCGTGCGTCCACATCCTGGCACACACACACACAGTCGTGCGTCCACATCCTGGCACACACACACACAGTCGTGCGTCCACATCCTGGCACACACACACACACACAGTCGTGCGTCCACATCCTGGCACACACACACACACACACACAGTCGTGCGTCCACATCCTGGCACACACACACACACACAGTCGTGCGTCCACATCCTGGCACACACACACACACACAGTCGTGCGTCCACATCCTGGCACACACACACACAGTCGTGCGTCCACATCCTGGCACACACACACACAGTCGTGCGTCCACATCCTGGCACACACACACACACAGTCGTGCGTCCACATCCTGGCACACACACACACAGTCGTGCGTCCACATCCTGGCACACACACACACAGTCGTGCGTCCACATCCTGGCACACACACACACAGTCGTGCGTCCACATCGTGGAAGTTGTTACTAACAAAGACATGTGACATGTACAGTGTTTGTTTACATGTACAGCCTAGTGAAGCGTACTGTACTCAGTGTAGGGAATGTTTACACAGTCCTACATCATGCACGTGGTAGTACACTCCACACGTGGTAGTACACTCCACACGTGGTAGCTGAGCCAGTGGGCGTGGGAGGTGGGGATGAGGGTGGTTCCTGCTATACTCTCCAGTGTCCACTACAGTTATGATCACCACCACTCATAACCGTGTCCTGTCTCCTGCTATCAGTCACTCCCATGTACACGTACCTCTCACCCTCCCATGTACATGTACACATACCTCTCACCCTCCCATGTACATGTACACATACCTCTCACCCTCCCATGTACATGTACACATACCTCTCACCCTCCCATGTACATGTACACATACCTCTCACCCTCCCATGTACATGTACACGTACCTCTCACCCTCCCATATACATGTACACATACCTCTCACCCTTCCATGTACATGTACACATACCTCTCACCCTCCCATGTACACGTACCTCTCACCCTCCCATATACATGTACACATACCTCTCACCCTCGAATGTACATTTACACTTACCTCACCATCACTTGTACATGTACTGTACCACAATACACTCTATCCTTGCCTCCACCAAACCCTAGCCATGTACCTGCCACCTTTACTGTACTAACCCGCTGAAACACTTTATATCATGTTTAACTTAAAAACAAAATTAAGATTAAAAAAATATCGGAGAATATGTTGGGTGTAGCTAAGATAACCTGTTATGTGGTTCTGAGTGTGCTGGGTGTAGCCAAGATAACCTGTTATGTGGTTCTGAGTGTGCTGGGTGTAGCTAACATAACCTGTTATGTGGTTCTGAGTGTGCTGGGTGTAGCCAAGATAACCTGTTATGTGGTTCTGGGTGTGCTGGGTGTAGCCAAGATAACCTGTTATGTGGCTCTGTGTGTGCTGGGTGTAGCCAAGATAACCTGTTATGTGGCTCTGTGTGTGCTGGGTGTAGCCAAGATAACCTGTTATGTGGCTCTGTGTGTGCTGGGTGTAGCCAAGATAACCTGTTATGTGGCTCTGTGTGTGCTGGGTGTAGCCAAGATAACCTGTTATGTGGCTCTGTGTGTGCTGGGTGTAGCATCAGTTTTAAGTGATCCTTGGCACCAAGACGTATCCCCAACATATCGACACTAGTTAGTTTGATATGTATCTGAGATGAGGCAGCGCGTATTTAAGATCACATTATTAACATGCTAAGGTGTTCAACATATAAGACACTATGATAAATGCAATAATATCATATGATAACTCTGGTAACCTTACAGTGTGTACACTAACACGTGTGACTCGGTCACTGCAACGTGAAGGCCAGACAAGATGTGTTACAACATCAGAGATAAGATAACAGTAACTAAACATAACACCAGATGGTCATGATAACACTTAAATAAAGACGATAACACCAGTCCAGTATTATAACTCTGAGGTCATGATACAACTGGGATGAATACGACGCTGATGCTACAAGATAACACTGATGGGTTATGATAACATGGGTTAAACAGAGATAACACGAATGGAACACAATAACTGATGAGTCATGATGACTGTGAAAACTCGGAACATGACAAGTGAAATACATGGAAACTAGTGCGAGACAAGATAACACTAGTACAACATGATAACACCAGTACAACATGATAACACTTAAAGGTTAATGATGAGAGCATGTGACTGGTGAGTCATGATAACATTAGCATAGCATGTAACACTGGTGGGACGAGATAACATTGCAATACATTGATGTGACGTGTGTGACACGATAACACTGGTGACGGTCAAACTGATTACACATTATAACACTAGTGACGTGTGGTAACACTGGTGGGTAGAAACAGTGCAGGATGAAGGTGACCGGGGCGTAATATTACGATAACATAGCTGAGGCATTGATGGGGGCGGGGCGTAATACTACGATAACATAGCTGAGGCATTGATGGGGGCGGGGCGTAATACTTCGATAACATAGCTGAGGCATTGATGGGGGCGGGGCGTAATATTACGATAACAGCTGAGGCATTGATGGGGGCGGGGCGTAATACTACGATAACATAGCTGAGGCATTGATGGGGGCGGGGCGTAATACTACGATAACATAGCTGAGGCATTGATGGGGGCGGGGCGTAATACTACGATAACATAGCTGAGGCATTGATGGGGGCGGGGCGTAATATTACGATAACATAGCTGAGGCATTGATGGGGGCGGGGCGTAATATTACGATAACATAGCTGAGGCATTGATGGGGGCGGGGCGTAATACTACGATAACATAGCTGAGATATTGATGGGGGCGGGGCGTAATACTACGATAACATAGCTGAGGCATTGATGGGGCAATAACACAGTTGAGTGGAACATGATATTAATGAGACGTGCTAACAGCATTGCGACAGTTACGAACCACACAAATAAATCTTCAGGTGTGGTCTTGAGGTGTGGTCTTGAGGTGTGGTCTTCAGGTGTGGTCTTCAGGGTTGGTTTATGAAGCGTGTGATTTTTTTGTGATGATGAAGGACTGAGAGGAGATGGAAACACGAGCAACGATAACACCAATGTGATTATTAAGTCATGTGCAGAGGTGGTACACGTGGTGGAGGACTATGGTAAGGTGGTGAGGTCTGGTGAGGTGAGAGAAGCAGGCTTAGCAAGAGTCCCGCCGCGCTGGTGTAGGTGCAGGAGGTGACACGGGTACCCCTCAGGAGAGGTGTGTGACTAATGGATCTTGTGGAGATTCTGCAGAAGGGAAAAAGCGTTCTGTGGTACTGAATAAGAGAGCATTTGCCGTTTGCTCTTTATGCAGCAGGAGAACAAGGCTGTAAATCCCATGGTGCAAGGTGGTGGTGATGTCCCACGTAAGTCCTGACGAAAGGGTCATAGAAGATGCAGCATCTTAGAACCCTGCCACACAGATAAGAGGTCAGGAGTCACTTGGTGTGGTGCCGATGACAGTGTAGAGACCGCCAGGGTTCCTTGAGTCTGCAGTGACGTTGCCAGAACTTGAGGCATCAGTACGGCGGTTGTGGTGCGACGAGAGTCGGCATTTTGATTGACGGGTGACGGCTTCTGCAGTATTGACGAGAAAGTGAGGTCAACCACACAGTGGGGCATTAACACTGTGGGCGTGACCACCAAGCTCATTAGCTATTCAGTCACCATATTTCTGCAGGATGGCCTATGTCGTTAAGGTCAAAAATGTCCAACTGCTGATCTCAAACCTCATTCTAGGTCAGATGAGGTCATACAACGTTATTGTCAGTTGTTTAATTACAGTTGCTAAGAAGAGCGTTATGACTATGGTGTTATCATACCAAACTCAAGCATTGGTATGAGTGGTAGTTAACCATGGCAGTGTCGTGGCTAATGACTCTACAGTTATATGCCAGCAGTTATTCGCACCAGTTATCTAGACACATACCATAATTATCTATACACTTACCAACACTTACCAGAGTTATTCGTAATACATCTTACATTCTTCTAAATGCAAACCAGTTATACATACACCTACCAGAGTTATACATACACCTACCAGAGTTATACATACAACTCCCAGTTTTGTTTTGTTTTTGCTTTTTCATTTTTAAAGTTGGAGGCTCCAGTCACGGACAAAAGTCCCCATCAAGGCCGGGCCTTAACTGATATATAGAGAGGATTATGAAAGTGAAGAAGAAAGAAAAAGTATTTACGAATTTTGGAGGAATTGAAAAACTTGTCTTATAAAATGTATGGCAGGTGATAGTTATTGGGAAAGATGTAAGAAAGGAAGAGTTCCAAAGCATTGATGTGTACGGAAAGAAACGGTTATCAAAACGGCCCATCCATCCCTGAGTTGCTAATGGTCGTATTGTAATCATATGACACAGCAGCTTGCCAAGGATTGCATGCTCTAGCTACTGGTAGCTACTGGTGGGGGGAACACAAGCAGCCAGCTCTCAGGAGCAAAATCCAAGGTAATACATATAGAAGAGGAAAAGTGAACCAACATTGCGGCGAAGGGCAAGTGGGTCAAGTCTTGAAGTTAGCCTGGAAGAGTTTATAAGTTGGACCGCTTTCTACTCAACTATGTCAAGCAAGGATGCAGAACCACACCAGATGTGAGAGCAGTACTCCATACAAGGATGGATCAATCCTGTGTAAACAGAGCAACTCTTCAGAAGAAAAGAAATTTCGACATCCACTCAGGACTCCCAGTTTCTTGGAAGCAGACATACCTATTTCCGTAATGTGGGGTTTCCAAGAAAGATTTGATGTCACAGTAGAACCAAATATGTTCATGGAGTCGAGGTGGATTTACAAAACCGTCGGAGACAAGCGTTGTGTTTTCGATAGAGATCGGTAGAAACTGGGTTACAGAGGCATTAAACTCAACCGGATTTCGTCTATCCACTGAGATATCCTATCTGAGTTATCCATACACCTATCAGAGTTATCCATATACCTACCAATTATCCATACACCTATCGGTTATCCAATTTATCTATTCAGATATAGCTACAAAGGTTATCCCCTATTTCTACCATAGAAAACAGAAAGGATACTGTTTTTTATTATCAATTTTATGGGTAACTTCAGGAACATTACTTCACAATTTTTTTTTTCTTGGCTAATTTTTAATATGACTGAGCTTTACATACTCCAAATAAAGCAGAGAAAGAAAGGGGTCGGTCAGCCCATAGCTGGACAAGCACTATATATCTATCAACTTCCGAAAGAGCTTTAAATTCAAAATGAGACATTGAATGGGCTTCTTAATTCTCTTTGGAAATTCATAAGTGAGGAGAAACCCCTTCAAACTATTAATCAATATACAATAAATCTAACCCTACATCAACTCTCTTGGTTTCCCTTGAAGAAAGCCAACTTTCGCAATCATTCAATTTCACTGCTTTCACACATATAGGTCTAAATTAATACATACAAAAAGCACAAACTCTACGTTACGAAAATTTCTTCATATCACATCTAACAGTAAGAAATCAAAAGCAAAATATAATTGCAGTGAAGACTCATTTTCCAGCTAAGTACTAGTATAACAAGAATATATCATTCAGATGTCATACAGAAGACTATAGATACCTTCAAATCAAAGAATAAACATTTTTCTCTCTTTCCATTTGTTTTTTCCAACTTTTGCCTTTTGCTATCTCAATTCTTATGTTCAGCATCTTAACTTAAACTTCAACGAGACATTCTTAAAAAAAAATTGAGATGTTTATTTACAGATATTTTCAAAATCACGAAAAGGCTTTATAAATTTCATTCTACTAAGCTACTTAAAGTTAACTGAACTGATTTCACTCACTATATCAAGGTTTACTTCAGATAAGCCAAAGCACTTATTCTTTAACTTGACTGTTTGCGTATGGATTTATTTACCAGTTAGAACAGTTGAAAGCGGTACCATAGATATGTTTAAGAATAATTTTGATAAATATTTTGCTCCAAATTTGTGATCGACATTATTTACATCTCCATCATCTAAGTAAATGTTACGGGTATTCCCTCTTGAGTCAATTCTAAACCTCTCTACTCTCATCATACTAACTTGAGTTTTTGACCGCTTTCTCTATTTCAAACTGCCTCAAGGAGATTAGAGGTTGGGTTGTTTGAAGTCCCTCATATATTTTCTGGAGTCTGCTATCTCTCTCTCTCTCTCTCTCTCTCTCTCTCTCATATATATATATATATATATATATATATATATATATATATATATATATATATATATTATCCCTGGGGATAGGGGAGAAAGAATACTTCCCACGTAATTCCCTGCGTGTTGTAGAAGGCGACTAAAAGGGGAGGGAGCGGGGGTGCTGGAAATCATGCTCTTTTTTTTTTTCAAAAGGAACAGAGAAGGGGGCCAGGTGAGGATGTTCTCTCAAAGGCCCAGTCCTCTGTTCTTAACGCTACCTCGTTAACGCGGGGGAAATGGCGAATAGTATGAAAGAAAAGAAAGATATATATATGATGCCTGTTCCAACTGGAACTTCTGTCCCTCTGGGTGGTGGCCACATCAATAGAATCTCCATAACTAGTGAACTCCAAGGCTACTTCTTACCCTTTACTGCCTCATCCTTAACAGGCCACTGGCAGAGGGCAATTCTTGTGCAGTGTTTGCTCCTTCCAACTACTTCTACCTAAGATTTCTACCTAATGCTCCTGCCTCAATGTTCCTGTCTCTTACTTCTAATCTACTGCTCCTACCATTTTGCCAAAAGGCAATGATAGCACATAGTGTTTACCACAAGAAAATCCAAAGTTATGAAGAATGAGCAGTGTGAGTAAAATGTTGTGAAGTGATACGTTTGACAAGAAGAGATTGTACATTTGTGGAGAGAATGCATGCAGTCCACGTGTTAGTGAGGCAAAAAGAAAAGACAGCAACCTGGATCAGAAGAGAGCAACCTGACAACCACTGAAGTGCTGGCTTACTAAGCAGATGTCACTAACCCTCCTAATACCCAGGCAAGTAACACTGGTAATATAATTCCCTGGTTGTTGGCTGTCTACCACCTACTAAAGTCTGCCACCAGAGCTTTCATACGTAAACACCAAGTGCTTCTCTCCCTATACCCCTACCACCAGCATTCCATAGACCAGGAATGATTTCCCCTGTCGTACTTGCTGCATGCACATATACCTTACTCACCCAGTTAAAACTCTTCGATGGATCTAGAAACTTTTCATGAACCCCATATATTTGTAGCACCTTACACAAGGCCTCTAGGTCAACCCTGTCGTGCTTTTTCAAGATCCATAAACACTACATACAACTTCTCTTTCTTTCTCCAACTATTTCTATCAAATTCTTCAAAGTAAAGACTTGGTCCACACATTCTCCATCTCTTGCCTCAGTTAGATGATCTGTGCATGTCTTGACCCTTTCTGAAATCATCACTCTTCCTTATAACTTACCAGGTATATTCATCAGATTTACACCTATGTAATTTGCTTATTCAATTTTGCCCCCTTGCCTTTATATAAGGGTACTTCCTTCTCTCTTTTCACCATATCATTTGGCATGAGTCACCTCACATACCACCTCACTCCAAACATACTACATCCCCCACCCTATCACCCAACACTTTCAGATTTTTTCAAAATACTAAATATCTCTCACCTTTTATTTGCCAGTTACCACTCCCCCTTCCACTCTCCTCACTCTTACACCCATATGTTCTCTTGTTTTCCTTCATGCTATTCACTTTTTTCAAGGTTCAAGTCATGGATAAAAGTCCACATCAAGACCAGGCCTTAACTGACATGTAAAGAAGTTAATAAAAGGGAAAAGGAAGAGACAAGGAAAAGTACTTACAAATTTTGGAGAAAATGCAAAACCTGCCTTTTAAAAAGTGCCAAGTAATAGTTCTTGGGAAAGACATGAAATGGTAGGGAGTTTTAGAGCTTCAAGGTGTATGGAGAGAAAGTTTTCAAAACAGCCTATCCTTGATTGCTGACAGCCACACAATATTGATGTGATGTAGCAGCTTGCTGAGTACTGCGTGATCTTACCTCTATGATTACTCTTTTGCACCTTAGCTCTCATTTGCCCTTTTTTCCAGCTCTTGTACCTTTCTTTTGACCTCTTTCCTCTTTCTTTTGTACTCCTCCCAAATCACTCACAACTCCTTCCCTGCAGGTACTATTCACACACCACCTCTTTCTTTCCCACTAGCGATTTAGCTTCTTCCCACCACTCACTACCCTTTATCTTTCATCCACAACCCACCTCCTACATGCCACATGCTTCACCTGCATATTTAACCATTGCTTCACTAAATACCCTCAACTTCTCACACACTCCCCATGTTTCGGTTACTCTTACCCTATGCTACTCTTTACTTGATCTTTCTATGATCCAGGAGACTGGAAAAGCCAATGCTTCCTAAAGTAAGACAGCCACAGTACTCCTTCATATGCTGTCAGTTATGATTTGTTAGAGACTGTTATGAGAACAAGGTAGGTTGGAATAACCAGATACATAGATAAACAAATGATTTTCTGATACATATCTCTATCTTTATGAGGACACAGAGGATATTTCTTTAGAATTACTCTATGTAAACAGACATGCATAGTACTTCATCTTTTTTTTTGGCCAACAAACAAGTATAATATAGGTGTCTAAAATTTGAAAAAAAGTGCTATGTGAAATATTGTTTTTCTATACCCATTTGTTTCTCTCAACTCTGCAACGTACTGTCAAGAACAAATGAACATTGGTCTCATTTGTCCACAACCACTCTCTGGCAGCAATGTATACGAGACTGAAACCACAGCCTATCATCAATAGCCAATACCCACAGATTATTCGTGTTTAGCTTAACCACTTCATGTGGCCAAGTTCAGCCCACTGAGAACATATCACCCCCAACTACACAATGAAAAATACTTTTCTAATATATCTAACAGAAATACATAGCAAGAGCTGCTTAGCAGCTTATAAGCTCACCCAGATCAGTGATATAAGTGTTATTTTGCAGGAAGCATATCTTTTACTTCTTCTCCATAGTTTTGGAAGTTGACAAAGTCACTAGGGCCACCTGGTAAGGGAGAATATATGAAATTTAAAATCAGCTGTCATTTCTGCCAACATATCACTAACATTTCACACATAAAGATTGTTACTATATATCCAAATAAGTGCAAATATATTCAGAAACAGAGACCAACACCCATGCAAGCACTAACATGACAGATGGTAATAAAATGTAACTTCATGAGGGCCTCTTTCTCGCACCGGTAGATAGTTTTCTTGAGCCACGTCATCATAACTATCTTGGTGAACAAGTTGTTGTAAACATAGCCTGATTTTGCAATCACTTCCAAACTCATTTTCAGACCTTGCCTATCTGTATGGTTCAGTTCACTTGCTTAGTCATTCCTTTCAGATCTGAACAGCTTAAATTCCTATTTTTCAAGTATTTGGTAAAATCTATAAATTCACTAAATGTTCTTAGTGTTAATATTTGCAACACAATAACTTAGAACACTTGCTAAGGTCTTCCACTTTCCAACCTCCTCTACATAAAATGAGCTTATATTTTTACATTCAGTGTCCTTCAAAATATATCTAAAAAAATCAAAATGAATATTCATATAAAATTATATATTCTGCCTTCCTTTATAACTATTCATCAGTGTTTACAAAACTCTGTCTACAATTTCTATAGTGTTTTTATTTCTTTTATGGTTTATATGAAATTCATATTTGACTGTAACTCTATATTTTTGACATTCCATTATCAAGAGTTATAACAATACAGATTATACTTAACTGAATCACATTGTTCAATTCTAAAGGGCATTTGACTGTAGCAGAGCCAACTTGACATCATGTAATTATAGTCTCTAATTTGACTGAGAATCACAATGAAGATTCTAGAATGTTCAAATATACCAGAACCAGAAAATATATTTCATTATTCCCAGTTTTAAGATGGATGATATTGAATCTTATCCTTGAATACAGATCTTGCAAAAAAAAATCATTAGCTTAAAGTTCAAAATTTTCTTTCTCACCCATCTGTATGTTATCTGTATGTTATCTGTATGATATCTGTATGTTGTCTGTATGTTATCTGCTCTTGTTTACAGAGAATATGTGGAAATTATTCTTTCTCCCCTATCCCCTAAGATTTTATATATATATATATATATATATATATATATATATATATATATATATATATATATATATATATACCTTCTTCATTAATTAATATGATAAAACTGGTACCATTAATGCCAACCTCACAGACAGGCAAAAGGGCAAGGATGCCCACTGCCAGGGTAAATTTGTAATCAGAAATAAACATATATCTAATCTACAGAATTTGTGCAAAATATCATAAATGAAAATACAAAAGCATTTGTTGTAAAACAATTATTATCGTCAATGATCAAATATGTGTTTTAGTATATTGGCACAGCTTCACTGAATGCCATGAGACAGCTATCTTCATATAATTACCAAGGCACCAAATTAATAGTATGATTATTCATTGCAACATAAAAAAAGGCCTTTGCAAGAAAATTTAATTTGTATCCATCAACAGCTGTCTCATTAAGACAAACTGCTCTCAGCTTTAGGTGCTTGTTACTCTTAAAAACCTCTAAATTTTTGAAAGAGTTGTGAATCAATATTCAGATTTCCACACAATAAGAGTAGTCAGAAATTCCTACAATCCATAAGTGTATATGTACCATGATAATAAGATCCTTGCATAACACTACCCATATTTGTGTTTCTGTAACTCAGAAGGTCTTGCACCAACATGGTCCATGTAATCTACCTATACTATCAGAACTTAAGAAATAGACATGTAAATGAGCCCATCTGGATACCACCTGATAATTCAGAGTAATGTCATGAATTCAAAATGTTACTGGATTTATTTTGATGGTATAGGCAAATTTGATACACCTGAAAATGTTAAAGTAGGAATATAATTTTCTGTATATCATTGTCTACTTCACAGACCAATTATTCTGAATAATGAAATCAAAATCATCAACTTCAGTCACATATTTACAGTTATTTGTATTAAAAATATCCATTCATATGGTTTCAAAAGTTCACTTGAAATAAGTGAGGTGAAAAATTAATATATTCATAAAAACTATCCTAATATCCATCTACATTTTCTTGAAATGACTAAGTGAGCAAATATCAAGTGCAGTATTGAATTTTTATCAATTTATTTTTTTTTTTACATATCTGTATAAAAAAAAATCTACAAATGTATAAAAACACTTTTAAAGTTTTTGTGTGTAATACTGCACCTCTCCTGAGAGCCCAGGAGAATACTATATTGTTATGCAAATTATTTCTTTGCACTGTTATTACAGTTATTAGAATCATTCTGAATTGCTGCAGTACTGGACAAAGAAATTTCTGCATTTTCCCTTACATTTTCCTCATCTATTTCATATGTGTTATGTTGCCGGCGGCAGTCTCGGATACGCTTGATGATGTAAGCGATGGTAAGTGGTATTGGCGTCATGGTTGCAACAGCAACAGGAATCACCATTGTTACATCCCCAAGTGGAGCATACTTCCTCAGGGCTACCTGGTGTGGATAAAAAGAAATACATCTGTGATGACTATTATTTGCATCAACATATAATTCATGTAAATCACAAGACAGTAAAGAGGGTAGTGGTGGTCTGTTGTGCGAGATAAACCAGTTATGTGCCTCATAACAATTTTTCTATCTGTATAATAGAGTATAATGTACCATTGTATCATAGTACCCACAATATAATTCATATACTATTAGACCTGTCTTTCTAGCTATAATGCCTCATCAGTTACACAATATTTTGGTTCATAAGCATATCAAAAGGATTCTGTTTTTTATCCCTTCAATAGGACTCGCAGTTTGCTGATACAACATCTAATGCAACAAGGTAAATGCATAATAACACACTGATTGCTAACATACTGCATAACACACAGGATGCCTCTGGCTGCTGGCAGTTGACTGCAAGTGTGCCTTATACAGCACTGAGCATTTCAAAATGTCAAGCATAGTTAACAGTAAAGTTGTGAGTCAGGAAGCAACTACTGGCATCTCAAAGAATGTTTCCACATCCGTCACTCATATTTTTTCATTTTAGCTGGTAAGTAACCATGAAAATGAGAGGGAAGTTAGTACATCATTTTTTCACTGCCCAGGCAGCAAAGAAAATGGACACAGACAATGCTTAGAGGTTTATATCGATAATGTACATAAATAACGTAACACATAGTATTCGGATTTATAACAAGATTGCATAATAAGATGTGTATATATTATGCCAGTGCAGCACTAAACATCTATTTATTTGATAATCTAACCATGCATGTATCATGTTGTATAACAATGATTATGAAAATGTTTTTTTTAATATTTCTTTCAGGTGTTAAAAAAAAAGGGGGAATTTTTAGAAACTTGCTGCACTTAGGGAACATTTATCAAATCTGGAGTAGTTGTAGTAATGGGTTAAGGCAATCAACAAACAACAAAGTATTACAGAGTAAAATGCAGATTCTTTGTTACTGGCATATGCTATCAAGCAGACCAAGATGGCTCTTTCTCATTTCTCATATCACAAAGTACTGACTTAAAAACTTGGCAGCACATACTCTGTTACTATCTATGATCTTGATATAATCTGTTACTGTCTCAATGGACACAGATTAGGCAACCTTTCCCGAGGGCTGTAAAAACAACGAATTGCCACAGAAATAGTGATTGCAACAATATTAAATAATACTGTAATCTGGTGTCTTAAAAGCAAAGCCCAATTATCTAAATTCATTATCCTTGACCTAAGGACCCAATCCCAAGGGAAGACAATACATTTCTATCTGTAAGGCTCAAACTAGGTTTAAACTCACATAACACCACATTAAACAGAAAATACTGTAAACTAATCTCTAATTTCTGATTTTACTAACCCTATTGAGACTGTTACCTTGAGAATACCGATTGATAATCCAGTCTGTTGAACACCAGTCTCAATACTGATTGCTATTGATTCTTCCAAACTGCGACGACACAAAACAGAAGCTAAACCACCAAAGACAAACCCAAGCCACGGCAGTAGCATACCAGCCACAGCAACCTGGACATGAACAATAGATAAACATATTAATCTGGTGTTGATCTCAATTACTTCAACAAAATAAGCTAACAAATCACTTTCAGGGCATCTTAACAGAAGACATGATTACAACTTTCATATTTCTGAATCATTTTGGAAATGTTCTTTGGCATGGGTATATATCAGTCAACTAGAAGAAATAACAAGAATATATCATTGAAATTTATTAGAAAAGTGAAAAAAATATCCACAATACAGGAAAAGTGGATGAATAGAACAAGCTAAATAAAGAAAAAAATTCCTCCCAATATACACCAATACCTTATTCACACACACACACACACACACACACACAGACGGGACACATAAATTTAAGAAGTTGTATGAAAGGAAAGAATGTTCATGAGACAAAAAACAGGAATGTGCAACTCCCTCCCTGTATAGCACAAATATGTAATTACAGTTAAGATTATCTTACTGGAAAAGATTAAACTACACACATAAGAGGAGCCTACTCCAAAGGGGTGAAGGTCACCAACGGAGTGCTCCAGGTTCTGTTTTGGAACCATTACTCTTCTTACTCTATGTGAATGGCTTGCAAGAGTGTATGGACTCCTACATGAGTATGTTTGCAGATGATATAAAGGCCATGAAAGAAGTGAAAAGCAAATAGCTTTGCACGTACTTACAAGGAGACCATTAAATAGAGTCCGAAGTTGGCCTGGTCCATAATTGATGAAACAGCCTGAGCAAATGTAGAGTAATGAGGATGGAACAGAGTCAAAGAAGGCCCCAGTATGATTATTAGTTAGTAGAAATTAGGCTTCAGGATTCTGTGTTGGAGAGGGACTAGGTAGATGACAATGTCCCTAACCTGTTGCCAGAGCCCCTTGTAAGAAGAATAGTAAGGGAGACAATATGTCTGATGGCACATATTAGAATAACATATTCTACCTAAGGCTAGAACTTGAATATGTTCCTCATGTTTGATCACTGCACCTTAAAAAGCAAAAAGAGCTAATATGGAAAGTTCAAAGGTGGGCAACAAAGATGGTAACAGAATTAAGAGAGCTGAGTTAAAGGGAAAGGCTATATACTTTAAATTTGCCCATATTGAGAAGAGAGTGAAGGGTAAGGTGACCTGATCACACCTTTAAGATTTTAAAAAAGATCGATGATGTTTACAATGCACAGTTCTGTGAGAGATGAAGATATAGAGCAACCAGACATCATAACATGAAATTAAGAAACTTGTTGAAAAATATGTCCACACAAGCTCTTCTTCAGTTTCATTTATACTGAAACCCCATTCTCCCAAGTCATAGCATCAATTGCCAATTATGCATCCTTGCACCTAGATCCCCTAGCACCAAGAATCAATATTTTGCATGATAAAAGCTCCTCCCAGAATGAAATCCATCCCACTTTCCTACTTCCACATCTGGTGCATGTACATTAACTATCAATCCACATTTCTAATCTACTTTAACTATAACTTACATCAATCCTGAACTCAAATTCTTATATTTTATTTGCTTTGCTTTGTCGCTGTTCACACTCAGTCTCTAGCTGTCATGTAATAATGCACTGAAACCACAGCTCCCTTTCCACATCCAGGCCCCACACACTTTCCATGGTTTACCCCAGACGCTTCACATGCCCTGGTTCAATCCATTGACAGCACATCGACCCCGGTATACCACATCGTTCCAATTCACTCTATTCCTTGCACGCCTTTCACCCTCCTGCATGTTCAGGCCCCGATCGCTCAAAATCTTTTTCACTCCATCTTTCCACCTCCAATTTGGTCTCCCACTTCTCCTCGTTCCCTCCACCTCTAACACATATATCCTCTTGGTCAATCTTTCCTCACTCATTCTCTCCATGTGACCAAACCATATCAAAACACCCTCTTCTGCTCTCTCAACCACACTTTTTATTTCCACACATCTCTCTCACCCTTACATTACTTACTCAATCAAACCACCTCACACCACATATTGTCCTCAAACATCTCATTTCCAGCACATCCACCCTCCTGCGCACAACTCTATCCATAGCCCATGCCTCACAACCATACAACATTGTTGGAACCACTATTCCTTCAAACATACCCATTTTTGCTTTCCGAGATAATGTTCTCGACTTCCAAACATTCTTCAAGGCTCCCAGAATTTTCGCCCCCTCCCCCACCCTATGATTCACTTCCGCTTCCATGGTTCCATCCGCTGCCAGATCCACTCCCAGATATCTAAAACACTTTACTTCCTCCAGTTTTTCTCCATTCAAACTTACCTCCCAGTTGACTTGACCCTCAACCCTACTGTACCTAATAACCTTGCTCTTATTCACATTTACTCTTAACTTTCTTCTTTCACACACTTTACCAAACTCAGTCACCAGCTTCTGCAGTTTCTTACATGAATCAGCCACCAGCGCTGTATCATCAGCGAACAACAAATGACTCACTTCCCAAGCTCTCTCATCCACAACAGACTGCATACTTGCCCCTCTTTCCAAAACTCTTGTATTCACCTCCCTAACAACCCCATCCATAAACAAATTAAACAACCATGGAGACATCACACACCCCTGCCACAAACCTACATTCACTGAGAACCAATCACTTTCCTCTCTTCCTACACGTACACATGCCTTACATCCTCAATAAAAACTTTTCACTGCCTCAAACAACATGCCTCCCACACCATATATTCTTAAAACATTTCCACAGAGCATCTCTCTTAACTCTATCATATGCCTTCTCCAGATCCATAAATGCTACATACAAATCCATTTGTTTTTCTAAGTATTTCTCACATACATTCTTCATAGCAAACACCTGATCCACACATCCTCTACCACTTCTGAAACCACACTGCTCTTCCCCAATCTGATGCTCTGTACACGCCTTCACCCTCTCAATCAATCCCCTCCCATATAATTTACCAGGAATACTCAACAAACTTATACCTCTGTAATTTGAGCACTCACTCTTATCCCCTTTGACTTTGTACAATGGCACTATGCAAGCATTCCGCCAATCCTCATGCACCTCACCATGAATCATACATACATTAAACAACCTTACCAACCAGTCAACAATACAGTCACTCCCTTTATTAATAAATTCCACTGCAATACCATCCAGGCCCGCTGCTTTGCCGGCTTTCATCTTCCGTGAAGCTTTTACTACCTCTTCTCTATTTACCAAAACAGTCCAATGGTTCTTCCTTCACCAGGAGTGCCAACCACTATTTCTATCATTTTCTCTCATTAACCCTGGACCTTACCACCTAAATCATTCTGCCCCTTATCCTTTAATTCTGTGTCATTACAGCCAGATCATCCAGACTTCTCTCATCAAACAGCCCTTATCCCTCCCCCCAGGGGCGTATCTAGGGAAAATAGTGCCTATGGCAAGCACTGAAATTGCGCCCCTGGCCTAATTGAAAATGTACATACAGCGGATGTATATAAAAATATATACAATGTAATTACAAACTGTTGAAGAGTTGGCCTAACTTAAATTTATATAAACTCTTAAAGACTTAAAGTTGATGACTTATTTGATCAAAATTGTAACATAGAAGCGGTAATGCAACTGGTAGTAGCAAAATATTACTTTAGTTGAAAAAAAGGAAAGTTTCTTTTTTATCTCACAAAACCAAACCATTAAAAATGTCAATCTGGTAGCATATGTCAAAAACAAACCTGTTGAGTGGCACCCCCCTTCAAGTGGCACCCAAGGCACCTGCCCTGTCTGCCATACCCTAAATACGCCACTGTAACTGTTTCCTTCAATTTCTGGCATTTTTCTTAGAAAAATAGATTTCCTTTAAAAACTCCTTATGACGTTCATTTAAGCAGTTAAATGAAGTCAATTTTAAAATATTTTCTGCTCCTTTCCATCATATTTACTAGGTATGTATCAATAACTGTGAGCATTATGATATATTTTCCATGATTATCTCAAGTATAGAAGTGTCTGAATATCTCGTCTTTCAATATTGAAACAAGTTTTTCGAGCTAAAAAATATACCTTCAATTTTTAGCATTTTTCTGAGAAAAATAATTTCCTTTAAAAACTTATTATAAGAAGTATTTTTCATGCTGAATATATATCTGGAGTTAAAATATCTTTTAGTCATCTTTATAATGTTCAAATAAGCTGTTAAATGAAGTCAATTTCAAACTATTTTCTAATCCTTTGCATTGCATTTACTGGGTATGACTCGGTAACTGAGAGGATTATGATATATGTTCCATGATTATTTCAAGTATAGAAATGTCTGAATGTCTTCTCTTTAAATTTTGAAACAAGAAGTTTTTGAGCTAAAAAAAATCTCCTGAACTATTACCTTCAATTTTTGGTATTTTTTCAGAAAAATAAATTCCCTTTAAAGGCACAGTATAAGAAGTATTTTTCCTCCTGAATACAAATCTGTTGTTAAAATAAGGTTTACTCATCTTTATGACACTCAATTAAACTGGTAAACGAAGTCGATTTTAAAATATTTTCTGTTCCTTTATATCGTATTTACTGAGTATACATCGGGTACTGAGAGCATTACGATATATTTTCCATGATTAGTTCAAGTATAGAAGTGTTTAAAAACTCATTATAAGAAATATTTTTCTAGCTGAATACAAATCTGGTGTTAAAATATCATTTAGTCATCTTTATGACATTCATTTAACAGCTTAAATTAAATCAATTTTCAAATATTTTCTGCTCCTTGCATCATATTTACTAGGTATGTATCGGTAACTGAGAGCATTATGATATATTTTCCATGATTATTTCAAGTATAGAAGTGTTTGAATATCTTTCAATTTTGAAACAGTTTTTGGAGCCAAAAATACCCTGAATACCTTCAGTTTTTGGTATTTTTCTCAGAAAAATAAATTTCCTTTAAAAACTTAAAATAAGAAGTATTTTTCATTCTGAATACACTCAATTAAATTGTTTAATGAAGTCAATTTTAGAATATTTCTGCTACTTTACATCGTATTTACTGAATACGTATCGGTAAGTGATAGCATTATATATTTTCCATGATTATTTCAAGTACAGAAGCATTTGAATATTATTTTTTTTTTTTTTTTTTTTTTTTTTTTATACTTTGTCGCTGTCTCCCGCGTTTGCGAGGTAGCGCAAGGAAACAGACGAAAGAAATGGCCCAACCCCCCCCCCCATACACATGTACATACACACGTCCACACACGCAAATATACATACCTACACAGCTTTCCATGGTTTACCCCAGACGCTTCACATGCCTTGCTTCAATCCACTGACAGCACGTCAACCCCTGTATACCACATGACTCCAATTCACTCTATTTCTTGCCCTCCTTTCACCCTCCTGCATGTTCAGGCCCCGATCACACAAAATCTTTTTCACTCCATCTTTCCACCTCCAATTTGGTCTCCCTCTTCTCCTCGTTCCCTCCACCTCCGACACATATATCCTCTTGGTCAATCTCTCCTCACTCATTCTCTCCATGTGCCCAAACCATTTCAAAACACCCTCTTCTGCTCTCTCAACCACGCTCTTTTTATTTCCACACATCTCTCTTACCCTTACGTTACTTACTCGATCAAACCACCTCACACCACACATTGTCCTCAAACATCTCATTTCCAGCACATCCATCCTCCTGCGCACATCTCTATCCATAGCCCACGCCTCGCAACCATACAACATTGTTGGAACCACTATTCCCTCAAACATACCCATTTTTGCTTTCCGAGATAATGTTCTCGACTTCCACACATTTTTCAAGGCTCCCAAAATTTTCGCCCCCTCCCCCACCCTATGATCCACTTCCGCTTCCATGGTTCCATCCGCTGACAGATCCACTCCCAGATATCTAAAACACTTCACTTCCTCCAGTTTTTCTCCATTCAAACTCACCTCCCAATTGACTTGACCCTCACCCCTACTGTACCTAATAACCTTGCTCTTATTCACATTTACTCTCAACTTTCTTCTTCCACACACTTTACCAAACTCAGTCACCAGCTTCTGCAGTTTCTCACATGAATCAGCCACCAGCGCTGTATCATCAGCGAACAACAACTGACTCACTTCCCAAGCTCTCTCATCCCCAACAGACTTCATACTTGCCCCTCTTTCCAGGACTCTTGCATTTACCTCCCTTACAACCCCATCCATAAACAAATTAAACAACCATGGAGACATCACACACCCCTGCCGCAAACCTACATTCACTGAGAACCAATCACTTTCCTCTCTTCCTACACGTACACATGCCTTACATCCTCGATAAAAACTTTTCACTGCTTCTAACAACTTGCCTCCCACACCATATATTCTTAATACCTTCCACAGAGCATCTCTATCAACTCTATCATATGCCTTCTCCAGATCCATAAATGCTACATACAAATCCATTTGCTTTTCTAAGTATTTCTCACATACATTCTTCAAAGCAAACACCTGATCCACACATCCTCTACCACTTCTGAAACCGCACTGCTCTTCCCCAATCTGAATATTATATCTTCCAATTTTGAAAAAAAAAAATTTGAGCATTTTTGTCAGAAAAATAGATTTCCTTTAAAAACTCATTATAAGTGTATATATGTAAATGTCTATTCATGTGTATGTATATGTGTGTATATGTTGATATGTATATGTAATTGTATGTATATGTGCATGTATGGGCATTTATGTATATATATGAATATACATGTGTATGTGAGTGGATGAGCCATTCTTCGTCTGTTTCCTGGCGCTACCTCGCTGATGCAAGAAACAGTGATTAAGTATGATGATAAAACATAATATCCTGAATTTGAATTTGTTTCCTCTTCTGATTTACTGAACTTACCTTCCAATCAAAGAATGAAAAAATGTACAAATTGGCATAAACTCCAAAAGTCATCATGAAGATAATGAAAAGAATGGAGATAGGTTTCAGAAGCCGCTTCATGAAAAGGGCAGCTCGCTTACACCGCCACTTAATAAGCAAACCAATGGAAAGTGGCAGGACCAGCCCAATGACTAGCATGGCAATATTCTTGTAAGGAAGCTCTTTGAAGTACCCTCCTGAAAGAGGTATTAAAAATCTTAGAACATTCTAAATCATGCAGCTTTGCAAAATAGCTACATACATGTTACCGTTTACTACTACACAAGGTATAAAGAATAAACAAGTGGGTAGACTTCATATCATCTGCCCACTGGATATTATAATGGAGGTCAGAAAGTTAACTACATCAAGGGGTATATATCTCTCATTACCTTTGAAAATTCATATACAAAAGACCTCTTGTTTTTTCAGTTTCCCATTGTTTCAAAATGTCATTTACCTTCCAAATTCCCAAAGCTCCTGAACTTATGTCCAATCAGATCATAAAGTTGTTTCATGCATAAATCTTTACCTTGGTATATGGATGTGGCAAGGGAAAACACCCATAAAGGGAGGGCAGCAAAAGATGCAACAGTTGAAATGAAGGTCATGGTAACAGAAAGGTCAAGGGAGCCACCTAACAAATAAGTCCACATGTTAGAGCCACCTCCACCTGGGGAACAGCCAGTCAGGAACAGACCCAACCACATCTCAGGAGTTTCATAAAAGAGTCCATATCCAATGGCATATGATGCCTGGAAGTAGAAAAGAACTAAATATGCTTTTAATTATATCATAACATATCACCATTAGCAATGGACAGATGGTCAGATAGTTTGAACACAAATGGTATGAAAATTATTGAAAATAAAATGAAAGTGATCAATGCTAGCAGAAACAAAGAGGAGGGTAACATAATGAAAATCATCAGCTAAATTAATTCTCAATACTTGGGAGTAATATCTAAAGATGAAAGTCTACAACAAATGAAAATAAAAAACAAGTATCAAATACAATATAATCCTTGGTATGATACAATCTATACAGATAGAAAAAAATGTACCAATGATATGCAACACAATAATGCAATCCACCATTCTAAGACCCATTTAAGTATATGGATCGGAAGCAAATAGGTAGAACAGTATGTAAATGTTTGCAATAATTATCAATTTGTGATGGTTTTTGGTCTTACATTGATTATTCTTATGTGTACTTGTTCATAAGTGATTGTTCTCAAACGGTATACAGTATACACCTAATAGAAATACTTATAAGAACACCAACAGTACAACAAGTTTATTTAGATGTGTATGACCACTGGAGTGTAAATGCTTATAATAATTATAATCATGAATCTAAGATGCTATTCTTGCTTACACTTGATATATCTTCATTCATAATGATTGTTCTATAATTTCATAAACACTAAACAGTAAATATTAAAACAACATAATTTTTGAAGTTCGTTGAGGTTCATGCTATCCCAGTGCAGATATGATTACAATAATCATCAATTTTTACGAGGTATTTGGTCTTATGATGTTTTATCTACATCCTTTTTCTCATAACTGACTTCTCAATAATATTACCTGAACCATATGATAAATTATATACTAGCTGTACAATTACAAAGTTAGTTTGTTCACTGCCACCATAAATATCTATTACTGGGGAGGTGAAGGGAGTAAGGCCAGGGTGGGAACAGGCCTGCTGAACTTAAGACATATGGTAAGTCCAGATCATGCAGGAGAAAGGTTGGTGAGCCACTGAAATCATAAGATGCACCTACAGACCCAGAAAGGGAAATTACAGAGGGAAGGAATGGATTCTGAACGGTGCACATTTGAGTCATCCATACACAAGAGTATTAACCATATACCTATTAAAAAAATTCAGTTAACAAGAACTTTCTTGAACTATTTAGAAAAGTGTTAATCATATATTTATTAAAATCAAATTTGGTTAACATTACCATGCTTGAACAATTTAGATGTTATCATAAAAGATTCCTGAAAAATAGTAAATGACCTACCAAAGGCATAAACAAATACTGTGACAAAAGACCAATGACAGGAGCCACAGGTCTGAGAAGTGTCTGCTTGATGACTTTAAGTTCTATTGCACAGCCCATGTTGATGTAAGCCAAAACCACCAAACCAATCACCACATGGATGAAGATCTTGTCAAGGACTCGTTCTCCTCGTTGTACCTTTTAAAAAGAAATAATCTTTATTTTCTAAGAACTTCATGTTAGTAAAAAGGAATACTGAAAGAAGAATAAATGTTACAACTTTATACCATATTTGTATGCAATTTTATTCCCCAGTAAAAACACTTCACAAAAAGATTAAGCATCCTGGTACAGGATATCTGGCAAAATAAAAGGATGACTTACCTTTTGATTGTATTAAACAATAATATCTATTCAGGTTGCTCTGGCTTTGGCCACAACCAAGGGAGGATAAGGAATACGAGGAGAAAGTAAAGTGAGAGCAAAAAATAATGCCATGAACAAATGAAACAACACAGTCTTCCCAACTTTAGATGGGAAAGACCATGTACATATGTGTGCATGTGTGTGTGAGTATAACCAACTCCCTGCACAACAGGACCCCTTATCTCTGCTTCGACACACACAGAGTACAGCCCTGAGCTGTCCCCAGCCACTGAACCATGGGTCAAAGCTAAAAATTTTACACAATCATAAACATTTTCTCACTAACGTATTGAGGGCTGATGCCCCAGTCATCTTCCAGTTATTAATGCAAGCCAGGCCAATGATATTAACCTCAACCCTGGTTCACCCCACCCCTCTCTAGAGCGAACTACTCTATCCAATATTCCAGTTGTCTTCAAAGGTATCACCTCCACTGCACTCAAGGCTCTGGACATGGAACAACTACTTGAACATAAGCACCCAAAGCAAACTTCCAAACCCCTCACATTCCCAGCATAAACATCCAACATGCAACAGCATAAGATACATAGACCCACTCTTCATTAGCTAATGGTCCTCCTCCACAAAACCCCATTCATATGCATAATATTCTACAACTCAAAGCCAACATAAAAACAAACACAAAAGTACTCAGCCTACCCCTAAAACACATTATCACATCATCTTCCAAGAGAACAGACTTACATACAGACTCATCCTCCCTTTTCTCTATACCTACACAACCTCAGGACAAATCAGACAACATAGAAAATAAGGATTCTTGATTGCACACCAATACAAACCAATCAAAAACACCAAACAAAGCTCAAAGATCACAAAAAATTATATTACAGTCCAGAGAAATTAACATATTGAATAGCTTCTGCAATATAATTAACACCTTTATACCTCCCCTTACCACTTACCCTTTCAGATACACTCCCTAACTAAAGACCATCAACAAAATGAAAACCTTTGTGTGAAAATTTCAGCACCCACCATCCTGCATGGCTCAACACTCATGCCCAAGATCCCTGAGGTCAACTGTTCATGAACATACTGCATTCTTTCAACATCCTCTACCTATGGGACCAACCAACCTTGCCAGACATTACCTACTGAACACCAACACTGCACACTTTACCACCTGGAGCACTTGAACTCTCTTCTGACCACTTACCCATTCTAAATCTAATATAGAGATTACAAGAGAAACTTACCCTAACTTCCACTGGCTCACTGACAAGATTCTGATCATGAATGGTGTTAATCATAAACTTGATCTTAGTGAAGCCCAGGAACTTGCCAATTATTGTAAAGGATCTTGTGCCAGCTTCATCAGAGTGGGCAGGAGGGAGCGGAATTCTGTCAGGTTCTATTCCAAGATGGTCTAAATTATCTTCATTTTCATCCTATAATGAAATCAAAAAGTTAGTAAGAAAGTTCTTGCATATACAAAAACACATAGTTACAAACTATTTTCTTTTGCAATTTCAATGAATATAACAAAAGCTTAATGAACATATGTCACACATACAAGAACTACATGCCCCCCAAGTTTGGGTCACACATAATCAAAAGATCTTCATTTGCACAAATACTTTTGTTAACAAAATTCATTCTATGCTAAATTTCATTAAGAAAGGCCTCTTCAAGAACTTCTGAACTAAACAAACATTTGATATTAACAAAAGGCTTCTTGCTACATATGACTGTATAAGGTCAAGTAATTTAAAAAGAAAAGGTAGCTAAGCTTGGGTCACAGATAAGATTCTGACTGCGAGTGCACTAATGACAAATAACATCCTGCTTATGATGTATGACTCAGGTTTGTTATGCATCTCTTGAATCATGAATGCATGGTGTTCCACTGCATGAAAATGCCTTGTAAAGAAATATTCTGTTTATAAACATATCTGCAACAATGTGCCTTCAAGTCTATAGTTCTTTATTTGTGACCCCTGTTATAAATATCTGCATGAGATAATACTTTTGTTTAAGAATTCCTATTTTTTTTTTCTTATTTATTATACTTTGTCACTGTCTCCCACGTTAGTGAGGTAGCGTAAGAAAACAGACGAAAGAATGGCCCAACCCACCCACATACACAAGTATATACATACACGTCCACACACGCAAATATACATACCTATACATCTCAATGTATACATATATATACACACAGAGACATATACACACATGTACATAATTCATACTGTCTGCCCTTATTCATTCCCGTCACCACCCCGCCACACATGAAATGACAACCCCCTCCCCCTGCATGTACGCAAGGTAGCACTAGGAAAAGACATCAAAGGCCACATTCATTCACACTCAGTCTCTAGCTGTCATGTATAATGTACCAAAACCACAGCTCCCTTTCCATATCCAGGCCCCAGAGAACTTTCCATGGTTTACCCCAGACGCTTCACATGCCCTGGTTCAATCCATTGACAGCATGTCGACCCCGGTACACAACATCGTTCCAATTCACTCTATTCCTTGCACGCCTCTCACCCTCCTGCATGTTCAGGCCCCGATCACTCAAAATCCTTTTCACTCCATCTTTCCACCTCCAATTTGGTCTCCCACTTCTCCTCATTCCCTCCACCTCTGACACATATATCCTCTTTGTCAATCTTTCCTCACTTATTCTTTCCATGTGACCAAACCATTACAAAACACCCTCTTCTGCTCTCTCAACCACACCCTTTTAATTACCACAAATCTCTCTTACCCTTTCATTACTTACTCGATCAAACCACCTCACACCACATATTGTCCTCAAACATCTCATTTCCAACACATCCACCCTCCTCCGCATATTTCTATCTATAGCCCATGCCTCACAACCATTCCTTCAAACATACCCATTTTTGCTTTCTGAGAAAACATTCTCGCCTTCCACACATTTTTCAACACTCCCAGAACTTTCGCCCCCTCCCCAACCCTATGATCCACTTCCATTTCCATGGTTCCATACACTACCAAATCCACTCCCAGATATCTAAAACACTTCACTTCCTCCAGTTTTTCTCCATTCAAACGTACCTCCCAAATGACTTGTCCCTCAACCCTACTGTACCTAATAACCTTGCTCTTATTCACATTTACTCTCAGCTTTCTTCTTTCACACACTTTACCAAACTGAGTCACCAGTTTCTGCAGCTTCTCACCCAAATCAGCCACCAGCGCTGTATTATCAGCGAACAACAACTGACTCATTTCCCAAGCTCTCTCATCCACAACTGACTGCATACTTGCCCCTCTCTCCAAAATTCTTGCATTCACCTCCCTAACAACCCCATCCATAAACAAATTAAACAACCATGGAGACATCACACACCCCTGCCGCAAACCGACACTCGCTGAGAACCAATCAATTTCTTCTCTTCTTACTCATACACATGCCTTACATCCTCAACAAAAACTTTTCACTGCTTCTAACAACTTGCCTCCCACACCAAATATTCTTAATACCTTCCACAGAGCATCTCTGTCAACTCTGTCATATGCCTTCTCCAGATCCATAAATGCTTCATACAAATCCATTCCTATACTATATAAAATCTAAAGGCAACTTAATATCTGTAGAAAAGAAATGAATGATTAACATAATCCATTACAGAACAAAATAACACAAAACACACCAATATAAGTATATCTCCAACAGTATTGGGAGGAAGATCATCAAGATGAAATGTAACCTGCTTTTCCCCGCCTTCCTTAACATCCAAGTATGTGACAGAACTGTTGTTCACATAAAGACGAACCTTCAGTGTGGCTGCCTCAGTAGCAGCATTTACCACTGACCCTAGGCCCATGAACCACACACACACAAGACCTGTACCATACATCAGCACAAGACGCACTGGGTACAAAGGGCACATCCTGCCTGCTGGGAAGATAAAGCAACAGCATATTAATGTAATTATCACATACTAGAACCAATGAAATAAGGATAAAACTTAACCTGCTCAAGAAAAGGGACAACACAGTAGATACAGATATAGAAAGGCTAAGTTTAAGGAATACAGGAATCAAGTTTAACAATGCCTTATGTGCTGTCTACAGCTAGAGACTTTTCTTGCATTAGCTCAGTTGTAACTGTGCTAATAATTATCCCTCTCTCCCTCTCTCAGAAGTGAAATATGTCGTTTATGCTTTTTTTCCTTTTCTTATTCTGGTCTCCAACAATCAGCATCTTATCCCTGGTTTAGTGAACATCCATTGGACTTGACCACAATGGAAATGTCTGAACAAAAGAAACCAGTAAAATGGCTACAACATCTGGAAAGATCTAACTGTCTATTTATATCTCTGATGCCTATTCCATCAGGGAAATCCCATCAAGGGGGTGGCCATGACAAAAGAGTCTCCACTTATCCCTGTCCTAATATGCCATCCTCCATACACTATTGCATGCATTCTTACCCCATTTCTATCCCTTAAAAAAAGTAGATATACACAAAATGACCAACAATTTGTTTACATTACTTCATTAAGTACTTTGTGTGAGTAATGAAACATGAACTGATGACTGGCAAATACCAGTAGATTAAGTAAATATTAATAGCAAGCAATTATTGCTGTCACATGTTCTCGCATTCTTCTGCACTGCACATCACAAGTTGACCATTCTCTTATGTTTACAATATCAAATAATTTAGTGAAGTGAACGGACTTTGCATTGTCTCTGGTTTTTCAATAAAGCAGATAATCATTAACAATCAACCTTGCTGCTACAAAAAAAAAAAAAAAAATACAAGCTGCCTAGTACTACAGATATTTACAACACTTCTTCAACAGGAAAAGCCATTAAATCTAACAGTAAACTTATATATATCATTATATTATATCTATTATACTTAGTCGCTGTCTCCCGTGTTAGCGAGGTAGCGCAAGGAACCAGACGAAAGAACAGCCCAACCCACCCACATACACATGTATATACATAAACGCCAACACACACACACACACACATGTATATATATATATATATATATATATATATATATATATATATATATATATATATATATATATCATTTCAATATGTGGTGTGAGGTGGTTTGATCGAGTAAGTATTGAAAGGGTAAGAGAGATGTGTGGTAATAAGAAGAGTGACGTTGAGAGAGCAGATGAGGGTGTATTGAAATGGTTTGGTCACATGGAGAGAATGAGTGAGGAAAGATTGACAAAGAGGATGTATGTGTCAAAGGTAGAGAGAACGAGGAGAAGCATGAGACCAAACTGGAGGTGGAAGGATGGAGTGAAAAGGATTTTGAGAAATTGGGGCCTGAAGATAAGGAGGGTGCAAGGCATGCAAGGAATACAGTGAACTGGAACGATGTGGTATACCGGGGTCAAAGTGCTGTCACAGGATTGAACCAGGGCATGTGAAGCATCTGGGGTAAACCATGAAAAGATTTGTGGGGCCCGGAAGTGGAAAGGGAGCTGTGGTTTCGGTGCATTACATGACAGACAGAGACTGAGTGTGAACGAATGTGGCCTTTGTTGTCTTTATCTTTTCCTAGCGCTACCTCGCGCAGGAGGGCGGTGCTATTTCATGTGCGGCGAGGTGGCGACGGGAATGCATGAAGGCAGCAAGTATGAATATGTACATGTGTATATATGTATAAGTCTGTGCATGTATATGAATGTATATGTTGAAATGTATAGGTATGAATTTATGCGTGTGTGGGCGTTTATGTATATACATGTGTATGTGGGTGGGTTGGGCAATTCTTTCGTCTGTTTCCTTGTGCTACCTGGCTGACGAGAGACAGCGACTAAGTATAATATATAAATATAAGGGATAGGGGAGAAAGAATACTTCCCACGTATTCCCTGCGTGTCGTAGAAGGCGACTAAAAGGGGAGGGAGCGGGGGGCTGGAAATCCTCCCCTCTCGTTTTTTTTTAATTTTCCAAAAGAAGGAACAGAGAATTGGGCCAGGTGAGGGTATTCCCTCAAAGGCCCAGTCCTCTGTTCTTAACGCTACCTCGCTAATGCGGGAAATGGCGAATAGTTTGAAAGAAAAGAAAGAAGATAAGCAAATATATATATATTTCATTATACATAATCGTTGTCTCCCGCATCTGCGAGGTAGTGCCAGGAAACAGCTGAAGAATGGCCCATCCACTCATATACACATATATATGCATAAACGCCCATATATGCATATATACATACATAAACACATCAACATACATATACATATTCATGCTTGCCTTCATCCATTCCTGTCACTACCTCGCCCTACAGGAAACACCGCTATCCCCAGGTCCAGCGAGGTAGCGCCAGGAAAAAAAAAAAAAAAAAAAAAAAATTACATTCACTCTCTAGCTGTCATGTGTAATGCACCGAAACACAGCTCCCTATCCACATCAATGCCCCACAGACCTTTCCATGGTTTACCCCAGATGCTTCACATGCCCTGGTTCAGTCCATTGACAGCACGTTCAACCCCCATATACCGCATCATTCTAAATCATGCTATTTCTTGCACACCTCTCTTTCTTCTGCAATTTGGTCTCCCGCATCTTGTTCCCTTCACATCTGACACATATATCCTCTTTGTCAACCTTTCATCACTCATTCTTTCCATATGTCCAAACAGTTTCAACACACCCTCTTCTGCTGTCTCAGCCACACACTTTTTATTACCACACATCTCTCTTACACCATTGCTAACTCAATCAAACCAACAAATACTGCCCTCAGACATTTTTTTTCAACACCTCCACCTTCCTCTTCTAAGCCTTATATCCATATAATATTGCTGGGCCTATTATTCCTTCAAACACACTCATTTTGGTCTTCCCAGATAATGTTCTCTTTTTCCACACAGTCTTCAACATTTCCAGAACCTTTGCCCCCTCCCCCACCTTGACTCACTTCCGCTTCCATGGTTCTGTTTGCTCCCATGTCCACTTCCAGATATCTAAAAGACTTCACTTCCCTAAGTTCTCTCCATTCAAACTTATGCCCGAACTAACCTGTCCCTTAAGCCTGCTAAACCTAATACCCTTGCTTCTATTCATAATTACTCTCAACTTTCTCCTTTTACACATATTTCTAAACTCAGTCATCAACTTCTCCAGAGTCTTACTTAAATCTGCCATCAGTGCTGTATGATCAACAAACAACTGACTCACTTTCCAGGCCCTCTCATCCCCCAACAGACTGCATATTTGCTCCTCTTTCAAAGTGTCTCACATTTACTTCCCTCACCACCCCATCCACAAACAAACTGAAGAGCCATAGTGGCATACACCCCTGCCGCAGACCAACTTTTACTTGGAACCATTCACTCTCCTCTCTTCCTATTCGTACACAAGCTTTACACCTTGATAAAACCTTCTCTGCTTCTAGCAGCTTACTTTCCACACCATATATTCTTAAGACCTTCCAAAGAGCATCTCTATCAACCCTATATTTTGCTTTCTTCAGGTTCATAAATACCACATACAAATCCATTTCTTTTTTCTAGTATTTTTCATATACATTCTTTAAAGCAATCGCCTGATCTACCCATCCTCTATCACTTCTGAAGCCACATTGTTTCTCCCCAGTCTGATGCTCTGTGCATGTCTTCACCCTCTCAATCAGTACCCTTCCATACAACTTACCAGATATACTCAACACACTTAAGCCTCAGTAGTTTGAACACTCACTTTGATCTACATTGCCTTTATACAGTGGCACTATATATACATTCTGACAGTTCAAAGGCATGATCCATACATAAAATGAAAATCCTCACCAACCAATCAACAACACAGTCACTTCCTTTCATAACAAAACTGCAGTATCAGCCACTCTGACGCCTTACCACATTTCGTCTTATACAAGGCTTTCCCCACCTCTTCTCTCTTCACCAAACCATTCTCCACAACTCTTTGACTTCACAAACCACTCCGACCCGAACACCTTACAACAACCACTCTACCATCAAACACATTCAACAGTCCTTCAAAATACCCACTCCAACTCCTCCACATTTCATTACTACCATTGTTGTTCCCCCGCACCAATGATCCCATTAGTTCTCTTGACTTTCGTCCATTATTTACCTCCTTCCAAATCATCTTATTTTCCTCTAAAGTTTACTGATGCTCGCTCACCCCAACGCTCATTTTCCTTCTTTTTTCAATCCCAGCAACTTCCTCTCAACCTCCAGCCTATTTCTTTTACACTTCCTATCTTTTGCATTCTTCTCTGTAAGCACCAACCAAACGTCTCTCTCTTCTCTTTCACTAGCAACTATACTAATTCACCCCACCATTCACCACCATCATCTGCCAACCTCCAACCTTTCACATGACGCATTCATCTGCTGCTTGT
Organism: Panulirus ornatus; assembly: GCF_036320965.1. NCBI lineage: Eukaryota > Metazoa > Arthropoda > Malacostraca > Decapoda > Palinuridae > Panulirus > Panulirus ornatus. Next base: position 2,526,733 of record NC_092273.1, read on the forward strand.
GCTGCTTCCTTAAATATCTACCATTCCTCACCCACTGCCCCTGCATTATATACTCTCAGCTTTTGCCATTCTACACTGTCTCACCTGGTATTTCTTCACACAAGTCTCTTTTCCAAGCTCACTTAATCTCACCACTCTCTTTTCACCCATACTATTTCCCCTTTTTCAAAAGCCTCGACAAATTTTTATCTTTGCCTCCAATATACTGTGATCAGACATTCAACCAGATGCCCTCTCTCAGCACAATTACATCCAAAAGTTTCTGTTTTACACGCTTGTCAATTAATATGTAATCCATTAATACTCGACCATCTCTCCTACGCAAATATGTACACTTATGTATGTCTCTCTTTTTACACCGGGTATTCCAAATAACTAGTCAATTTTCAGCACACAACTCTTCAAGTTGTTCACCATTTCCATCCACGTTTGAATACCACCCCCATGATCCAATTATTTTCTTAATTACCACATTACTCACCTTCGTATTTAAATTACCCATTGTGCAAAAGATAATGAATAAAGTGATAACGTTGAATAAAGAAAAATAAACCAGTTTCTAAAGTTATATATGATCCAAGTTTTGCCAGCACTAACAACAACAACAACAACAACCTTGACCGTACTACTCACGAGTTGTAAATATTGAAGGTTTTCCTCACTTTCTCTCCTTGTTCATCCTGTGTAGGTGACACTTCTGTAGTTAAACACACACCTTCACACAAATATATATATATATATATATATATATATATATATATATATATATATATATATATATATATATATATCCCTGGGGATAGGGGAGAAAGAATACTTCCCACGTATTCCCTGCGTGTCGTACAAGGTGAGTAAAGGGGAAGGGAGCGGGGGGCTGGAAATCCTCCCCTCTCGTTTTTTTTTTTTTTTTTAATGTTCCAAAAGAAGGAACAGAGAAGGGGGCCAGGTGAGGATATTCCCTCAAAGGCCCAGTCCTCTGTTCTTAACGTTACCTCGCTATCGCGGGAAATGGCGAATAGTATGAAAAAAAAAAAAAAAAATATATATATATATATATATATATATATATATATATATATATATATATATATATATCTGTGTATGACCCATCCACTCATACACATGTAAACATATATGCACATATATATGCATATACGTCTATACATACATATACATACTCGTCCGTCTTCATCCATTCCCTGAGCAACCCGCTCCACAGGAAAAGTCCCCCCCCCCCCCAACCCGCGTCAGCAAGACTAACTCCATATCAACAGAAAATCAAATCATTGGATTCGTGACAAACACACAAACTCCATTCTTCCATGATGATGTGACGTTATCCCCCCACCCCACCCAACCCCTCACCATGTAAGACACGCAGGCCTAGTTAACGTGTGTTCTCACATGCTGTGTGGTGCAGTTTAAGGTTAATTCCGGGTTCGACCGAGAAATTATGTTGACACGTTGACTAACTTGGGCTCCACCACATTTTAGTCCCTAAACCACTTTTTTTTTATTATATTTCCGCTAGTACACCGACAAATCTCGTCTGATTAAATCGCTCTGTACAGCAGTTTGTCATACATGTTTAGTCAGTCCTCTCGCTTTCCGCTCATCTACGTGTTCTCGAAGTCTTCATGTGACAGTAAACAGGTGTCCAGTGTGCAGCATCACACTGAATTTTCTTTTGAGTTCATTATTTATATCTGATCTGATTATAAATTTTAATTATAGCACTGTTCCATATGGTTCACCTGATGAGACTTCATCAGATATGGTTCCATTTGCTATTATCACTTTATTTGGGAGAGCAAGAGAGAGAAGTGGAGAAAGAGATGGCAAGATGAAGATAGCAAACGATGATATTAGATAACAGAATCACATATGAGGAAACTGACAAGACAAAGAGATAGACTCCATATCAATGGAACCAAAGGAAGTAAAGAAACGAATGTTTTATATCAGAGTAAGATAACGGGTGGATGCGCTTTCCTATAATAGGAAAAGTTGTCGAAAGAACCGTTAAGTAATCTGCCAGTATACTCACCTAAAATAGTATGGAAACAGTCAAAACAAGATGATGTGATAAGCTAGTGTCCTTTCACCACAAAAGTTTATCTACACTAAATCCAACATGACTTCACGAGTAACAAGTTCCTTGAAGTGAGAGTTAAGGAGTGAGGGTGTGGTCTGGTCTCGGAAAGAGCAGGCCACCCGCCACCATGACGTAGCAAGCAGCAGCACACGTTGCCTGGGCCGCTCTTGCCTGCTCCTGCTCCAGCTCTGCTTCCTACACTTACATAATCTTACAGGAACGACGGGCTACGTACAATTTACCCTCACATGTGCCGCCTCTCAAGTCGTGCGTCTACATCTGGTGACATAATGTTTGTGTACATCATTTTCACATGAAAAGTGACATAAAAACTACACTTTAAGCATTATGAAGTTCATGCAAATGAAACACATAGAGAAAACCACGCCAGGTTACACTGACCAATACATTCTTCCTCCATTGTGAAAGCACAGACGTTACACAGACCAGAGGAAGCTAAGGAAACTAATTGTTATCAATTTAAAAGATGTAAACTGAAAATTATATGTAGCGAGTCTAATTCTGCCCTTAACAGACTGAAGAGAATGGATCTTATAAATCATGATATGATTACTGGGTAAACTAGATGCAATGTTAGGAATACAGGAAATAATATGGAAAACGTTACATTCCTATGGATAACTGTACATGTTAGACCAGCTGGGAATAAGTGTTTTATTGTGGCAAAGGATGAGATGATATTGTGAATGTAGTACTTAAATTATATTGTATAAGGGAACTAGAGAGGAGGTGAAGAAATGAGAGCATATGCAAATAAATACTTGGAGTATAAAGTGGTGTAATAAAGTGATTTAGATAAACGTACGTGATGCCCAGCGTACGTGCTAACGGTCGTAAGTGATGCCAGACGTACGTGATGCCTGTTGAAAATGGTAGGTGTAACTCCGCCACCTCACAGTACTGTGGATGGATGGGTTACCGTTTCTGTTGAGAATCTAATTCCTGAAAATGCTTGGGTCATAACGTTACCGACACACCAAGAGTCCGGGTGACACTGGGGTGTTGGTTGGTGTAACTTGGTGAGTGTAGCCAGTGTGGCAGCAGCAATGAGGATCGGTTGCCACACGCTGCTGCATCCCCAACCACCTCGCACAGCACTTACCTTGTGAAACTTAAGAAAGCTGTTCATAATAACTCATCAATACTTTTTAATCACAATCTGCTTTTAATTCAGGTTGTTGGAACCTTGATAAAATGTTCATAATGAGTGTCGAGAATAACAGGGGAGGGACTGGCAGATGAAGACCCTGCGATTTAATTCCAATTATTCTTATAGAATTACATGAGTTCTGCTTAAAACACATGGCAACTTCATACTGATGCAATGCAGAACACAAATCGATAATAACCAAGCAAGTGGTTCGCTAAGCATTATTTTCCTATGGCTACTGGAGGGTTGCCAGCCAGTCCTCAACAATATACACAAGATCGAATGTTTGAAGTTGCATGTTGATGTTTTATTGTTTTTTGTTTGGATATTAGTTTAATCTGTGAACAGTCGTGACTCCAGAAGGGTAAGCAACAAGTGACATACTTCATATAATTTAAACAGCGTTAAGGTGAAACCAGCTCGCTTGGACCTTGAGTGTGTGGTCTGTGTATCTATGTAAATCTCTCTCTCTCTCTCTCTCTCTCTCTGCGTCAGGGAATTCCGAGGGCTCTGCTGCAAACAACCACATTACTATTTTGCATCAGTTTCTCATCCCAGCTTTTTCAAGTACGATGATGTCATCGTCATTATTACGTCATGTCTTGTTTTGGATGTGTAAACTTAATAATTATACTTCTGTCCTTAAGTGCCCCGCCCCCCTCCTACACACACACACACACACACACACACACACACACACATTACATCAATAATACAATATGCTTCTCCAATTTGGTTAACCATCTTCAGCACAAAGCTCATCATCGAGAAGGTCCAGTGAGAGGATTAATGCGTTAAATTTGCTCCCCCTGGATGAGAAAAGAGTAAGGGGTGACCTGATCTCAAACTTCAAAGTTTTAAAGAAAACTGATGACATGAACTATAAACAGTTCGAGAGATGTATGGACAGCACAACTGAAAGAGGTAGATGAATGGAATAGACTGAGGACATGGTTAATAGACTGAGGACGTGGTTGATAGACTGAGGACATGGTTGATACAGACATTTTACATAAAGAAGTTTTTTGATGGTACAGAATGTTCAGATGATGGGGCCACACGAGCGTAAAAATTCCCAGGTATGCAAAAACAATATATATACATATATATCTGTGTTAGAAAGAGTGCCAGGAACAGACGATGACAAACCGTCACTCGCTCACATGTATCCTCTGTTGTCATGTGTGCATCACACCCTCACTATCTACAACCAGGCTCCACAGACCTCTGTGGTTTCCCCTGTCTGCTTCAAATGCTCTGGTTCAGACCAGTCAAATCGTTGACCCCTGTATATATTATGCATCGCTCCAATTCACTTTATTCCAAGCACGTCTTTCACTTTCCTGCATGTTCAGACCTCAAACACTCAATCTTATTAACTATATCCTTTCATCTATGATTTGGTATCCATCTTCTCGTTCCCTTCACCTCTTGTCACGCATATCATGTTCCTCAACCTCACTTCAACCATTTTTTCAATATGTCCAAACTACTTCAGCACACCCTCAGCAGCTCCCCCAGTCATGCTCCTTATTACCACATCTCTCATTACGTATTCGATCAACCCATCTCGCACCGCATATTGTTGAAGAATTTCATTTCTAACACATCCGACCTAATCCACCCCTTCTCGTCTATAGTCCATGCCCCGCATCCATACAACATCGCCGGGACCACTATACCTTCAAACGTAACTAACCATTTTTGCCCTTCCACATACTAGCGTCTCTTGCCGTACTTTCGATGCTCTCAAAACCTACGCCTCCTCACCCACCCTATGACTCATTTCTGCTTCCATTCATCATGTCCGCTCCCAAGCATCTAAAACACCTCACCTTCTTCAAGTATTATCCATTCAAATTCACACCCTCAGTAACCCGTCTCTCTGCACTGCTAACCTAATAACCTTGCTCTTATTCACAGTTACTCTCAACCTCCTTTCACACACTCTCCTTAACTCACACACCTTCTGCAGTTTCACACACGAGTCGCCCAACAGCGACATGTCACCAGCAAACAATTGATTCACGTCCCAGGCCCTCTCATCCCCAACAGACTGCACACCTTATTCTCTCTAAGAACCTTACATATACCTCTCTCATCGCCATATCCATAAACTTTAAACAGATATTGTAACATCACACAAACCTGCCGCAGACCCTTCCCCCTCTGATTACTAGCACCCACGCGTCTCGGTAAAAAATGTTCTCTGCTCCTGAAAGCTTTCCTCCCATACCATATATCCGTAAAACTTTCCACAAGGCGTTTCCATCAACCCTATCCCATGCTTTCTTCAGGTCCATAAATGCCATGTGAAAAACCTTTCGTTCTCTCTAATTGTTTCCCCCACACATTCTTTAAAGCAAACATTTGATGAAACATCCTCTACCACTTCTGTAACCACATTGTTCCTACCCGGTCTGATGTTCTGTGCATGCCAACACCTACCAAGTCATCACTTTTATATTAACTCGCTCAATGTATTCATAATCTTTTATCAAAATATTTCCCTAGTTGGTATCTCCTGCTCCACAGTATACCAATTGATCACTTGGCGCTTTTCCTCAACATAAATAATCAATACAATAATCATAATTCACCTTCAATGCACTGTTCTCCACATCTACGCGCATCGTCTCCACTTGGGATTCTCCATTCTCAAACCCGCTTCCGAATGCCTACCTTCGCTCAGTAAGACTAAAAGCAAAAAGAATGGACTTAATGTGTCTTCAATGTTACGATCACATTAACTATGAGAATCTACTTCGCAAAGCTTCACAAAACCAAGTTTATCAGTTAATAAAACTACTTACACAACTGGTGTCATAAACATATTAAGATAACGAACACATACCACAATCTTCACTCCTACAATGTAGCCCCCTCAACACAGCCATCTCCTTTCCTACTATATAGCCCCCTTTATACCCATCATCACTACTAATACACTGGCCGTCCCCCACTAAATAACTGGCTCCACCCCTAGAATATGGCCCCCCTCCCTACTAAAAGATTAGCCCCACTCCAAAGCACAGCCCTTTCCATAAGCACTTTATAAACAGCTGGCTCCACTTGTACAACACATCCCCTTCCACTACAAAGCTGGCTTCACTCCTACAATACAGACCCCTCCACATTCACAACAAAGCCACTTCTAATCTTATCACCTTCCACATCCACTAAATAGCTGGCTCCACTCATACAACACAGCGGCCCACTCCCATTCCCACCACAAAACTGGCTCCACTTCTACAACATAACCCCCACTACAAAGCCACCTCCACTCATACAGCACAGCCTCCATCATTCTTAAAACAGCTCCTCCATTCTTACAAAACAGCTACTACCCCCCACCCCCCCAACACACACACACACAACGTAACTTCTCTTCTCGACACATCCTTTTCCAGCTTAACTGTAGCACTCCCTAAAAGCTTCGTTCTCTCCTACTACAAAGCTCCCTGCACACCAACAGCAAAGCTCCCCTCCACTCACACCAGACTCCAATTAAAAAAGCCCCTACGAACCCCACTGCAAAGGTCATACCACTCCTATCGCAAAATCCTTCCTCTACCAGTACAGAGCTACCTTCATTCCTACAACACAGCCCAACAAAAAAAATCCACTTATTCCATAGGTCTCTCCATCATATCAAAGCTGTCTTTGCTCCTTCATCATCATCCATTCATACAACAGTCATAAATCTGGTACAATCTCTGTTCCAAAAGTTGGTGCTGTAGTACTAAGTTGCATACATCTTTATGTACACTGTCTTATACAAGTCATGTTTTTGCCTGTGCTACTCTACACTCGTCATCCACCAAAGGCAGCAGCAATCATCACTAAAACAATATATTTAAGATATACTTTCTCAAAGGTAGGATGTGTCCCAGTCTTCGTAAATGTAAAAGATCTCAGAGGTAACACCAGACAGCATCAGCATTCCACTATGATGAAATGCACAAAGGCCTCGGTAATTTTACAGTTCAATCCAAACAAAAGTTACGAAATCCCTATTACATGTTATGAGAGAAGTCTCAACGTGACTCATGATGTTTCATCTTCCTAGCAGGTTTCATTGAGGTGCCTCATCTTATTTCTCAACCTGCCACAACTAACCACTCCTTTTCCACTATATTCCTACTCTTCCAGTAGCTCTTTGCCCCCAACCTATTTCACTTGATGTACCTGAATTAATAGAATGTTATTTAACATGTTTCAAAGTCCGTGTCTCAGTTATATCACTCCAACAACCTAGCTGTCATGTATAATGCACCAAAACCACAGCTCCCATCCATTTCCAGGCCCCACAGACCCTTCCATTTTACCCCAAACGCTTCACAAGCCCCGGTTCAGTCCATTGACAGCACGTTGATCCCAGTATACCCCTCAATCCAATTCACTCTTATTCCTTGCATGCCTCTCACCTTCCTGTATGTTCAGGCTCCGATCCCTCAGAATCTTTTTCACTCCATACTTCCACCACCAATTTGGTCTCTCACTTCTCTTGTTCCCTCCACCTCTGACACATATATCCTCTTTGTCAACCGTTCCTCACTCATTCTCTCCATATGTCCGAACCATTTAAACACACCCTCTTCTGCTCTCTCAACCACGCTCTTTTGATTTCCACACCTCTCTCTTACCCTTACATTACTTACTCGATCAAACCACCTCACACACATTGTGCTCAAACATTTCATTTCCAACACATTCACCCCTCCATACAAGCATACATATATATATATATATATATATATATATATATATATATATATATATATATATATATATATATATATATTATTTTTTTTTATTATACTTTGTCGCTGTCTCCCGCGTTTGCGAGGTAGCGCAAGGAAACAGACGAAAGAAATGGCCCAACCCCCCCATACACATGTATATACATACGTCCACACACGCAAATATACATACCTACACAGCTTTCCATGGTTTACCCCAGACGCTTCACATGCCTTGATTCAATCCACTGACAGCACGTCAACCCCGGTATACCACATCGCTCCAATTCACTCTATTCCTTGCCCTCCTTTCACCCTCCTGCATGTTCAGGCCCCGATCACACAAAATCTTTTTCACTCCATCTTTCCACCTCCAATTTGGTCTCCCACTTCTCCTCGTTCCCTCCACCTCCGACACATATATCCTCTTGGTCAATCTTTCCTCACTCATACTCTCCATGTGCCCAAACCATTTCTAAACACCCTCTTCTGCTCTCTCAACCACGCTCTTTTTACTTCCACACATCTCTCTTACCCTTACATTACTTACTCGATCAAACCACCTCACACCACACATTGTTCTAAAACATCTCATTTCCAGCACATCCACCCTCCTGCGCACAACTCTATCCATAGCCCACGCCTCGCAACCATACAACATTGTTGGAACCACTATTCCTTCAAACATACCCATTTTTGCTTTCCGAGATAATGTTCTCGACTTCCACACATTTTCAAATGCTGGAAATGGCAAATGTGTAAAGAAAAGTGTGGGAGTGTACATGTGTATATATGTATATGTCTGTGTATATATATGTATGTATACGTTGAAATGTGTATATATGTATATGTCTGTGTGTAGGCATTTATGTATATACATGTGTATTTGGTTGGGTTAGGCCATTCGTCATCTGTTTCCTTGTGCTACCTCTAAACAAGAGATGGCGGTTAAGTATAATATATATATATATATATATATATATATATATGTTTAGTTTGTTTATGGATGGGGTTGTTATGGAGGTAAATGCAAGAGTTTTGGAAAGAGGGGCAAGTATGAAGTCTGTTGGGGATGAGAGAGCTTGGGAAGTGAGTCAGTTGTTGTTCGCTGATGATACAGCGCTGGTGGCCGATTCATGTGAGAAACTGCAGAAGCTGGTGACTGAGTTTGGTAAAGTGTGTGGAAGAAGAAAGTTAAGAGTAAATGTGAATAAGAGCAAGGTTATTAGGTACAGTAGGGTTGAGGGTCAAGTCAATTGGGAGGTGAGTTTGAATGGAGAAAAACTGGAGGAAGTGAAGTGTTTTAGATATCTGGGAGTGGATCTGGCAGCGGATGGAACCATGGAAGCGGAAGTGGATCATAGGGTGGGGGAGGGGGCGAAAATTCTGGGGGCCTTGAAGAATGTGTGGAAGTCGAGAACATTATCTCGGAAAGCAAAAATGGGTATGTTTGAAGGAATAGTGGTTCCAACAATGTTGTATGGTTGCGAGGCGTGGGCTATGGATAGAGTTGTGCGCAGGAGGATGGATGTGCTGGAAATGAGATGTTTGAGGACAATGTGTGGTGTGAGGTGGTTTGATCGAGTGAGTAACGTAAGGGTAAGAGAGATGTGTGGAAATAAAAAGAGCGTGGTTGAGAGAGCAGAAGAGGGTGTTTTGAAGTGGTTTGGGCACATGGAGAGGATGAGTGAGGAAAGATTGACCAAGAGGATATATGTGTCGGAGGTGGAGGGAACGAGGAGAAGAGGGAGACCAAATTGGAGGTGGAAAGATGGAGTGAAAAAGATTTTGTGTGATCGGGGCCTGAACATGCAGGAGGGTGAAAGGAGGGCAAGGAATAGAGTGAATTGGAGCGATGTGGTATACCGGGGTTGACGTGCTGTCAGTGGATTGAATCAAGGCATGTGAAGCGTCTGGGGTAAACCATGGAAAGCTGTGTAGGTATGTATATTTGCGTGTGTGGACGTATGTATATACATGGGTATGGGGGTGGGTTGGGCCATTTCTTTCGTCTGTTTCCTTGCGCTACCTCGCAAACGCGGGAGACAGCGACAAAGTATAATAAAATAAAAAATAAATATATGTATATATATATATATATATATATATATATATATATATATATATATATATATATATATATATATATATATATATATATATATTTTTTTTTTTTTTTTTTATACTTTGTCGCTGTCTCCCGCGTTTGCGAGGTAGCGCAAGGAAACAGACGAAAGAAATGGCCCAACCCCCCCCCCATACACATGTACATACACACGTCCACACACGCAAATATACATACCTACACAGCTTTCCATGGTTTACCCCAGACGCTTCACATGCCTTGCTTCAATCCACTGACAGCACGTCAACCCCTGTATACCACATGACTCCAATTCACTCTATTTCTTGCCCTCCTTTCACCCTCCTGCATGTTCAGGCCCCGATCACACAAAATCTTTTTCACTCCATCTTTCCACCTCCAATTTGGTCTCCCTCTTCTCCTCGTTCCCTCCACCTCCGACACATATATCCTCTTGGTCAATCTCTCCTCACTCATCCTCTCCATGTGCCCAAACCATTTCAAAACACCCTCTTCTGCTCTCTCAACCACGCTCTTTTTATTTCCACACATCTCTCTTACCCTTACGTTACTTACTCGATCAAACCACCTCACACCACACATTGTCCTCAAACATCTCATTTCCAGCACATCCATCCTCCTGCGCACATCTCTATCCATAGCCCACGCCTCGCAACCATACAACATTGTTGGAACCACTATTCCCTCAAACATACCCATTTTTGCTTTCCGAGATAATGTTCTCGACTTCCACACATTTTTCAAGGCTCCCAAAATTTTCGCCCCCTCCCCCACCCTATGATCCACTTCCGCTTCCATGGTTCCATCCTCTGACAGATCCACTCCCAGATATCTAAAACACTTCACTTCCTCCAGTTTTTCTCCATTCAAACTCACCTCCCAATTGACTTGACCCTCACCCCTACTGTACCTAATAACCTTGCTCTTATTCACATTTACTCTCAACTTTCTTCTTCCACACACTTTACCAAACTATATATATATATATATATATATATATATATTGGCCACCTTCTCTATTCCTTTTTTGGTTAAAGTAAAAATTGGGAGGGGAGGATTTCCAGCCCCTTGTTCCCTCCCCTTTTAGTTGCCTTCTACGACATGCAGGGAATACATGGGAAGTATCATTTCTCCCCTAGAATAATTCCCCCAATCCCATCACGTCCAGAAAAGACATCCTACACACAACAGCACAAAACACACTTTATTCTTTAAAAACAAACCCCATTACTACTTAAAACCCCCACAACAAATTTAACAGACTCACCTTGCCAATGACAATGGAAACATAATCAAACACAAAAATACCTAGCCAACATCAAGAACACATCCAAATAGCCCTCATCTAAGAAACCAACACATATCTTTCTACAACACATTCCTAAGAGAAAACAGACAGTGACAAGGAGGCACTGTAACACTCGTCTACCAAATCATACTATTATCCAACACCACTGAGTTGGCCAACCACTTTTTGTCATTGTTTTGGAGGGGGGTGTCAAGTATTTTTTGTATAAAAATGTGTCAGAGGACAGTGTTGAATTCTTTGTTGGTGTCTATGGCTACTAGTTATTGTTGGTTGAATCCATTTACATTGTGTGTATAAATGTTGTGTGTGTGCCTTTGTGAAGTTTAAGCAACAAAATACTCTCAAATCACAGTTACAAGATGCATCCACCATATGATTAATGAAACCCAGAGTGCCACAAGTCTTGCAGTGCAGCATGAGAACATATTTGACTGAGGATGAGATGATCCCAACCAATGTAATAAAGGGGTAAGATTTTTGAGTTATGCAGTTTATCCAGATCCTCCTGTCACACGGTATAAACTTTCCTTCAAATACATACAATGACTGCAGTGAAAGGGTTAGAAATTTTATATTTAAAAGATGAACCTTTACACTGTTTCATTTTCATACTTGATCGCATTAGCAAGGTAGTGCAAGGAAACATGAAGAAAGATGCATCCACTCATACACATATATGTATAAATACATACACATACATATATACACATACACATATATATTCATACTTGCTCACCTTCATTCATTCTATCTGTATCTCTGATGCCTGTTCCCAACTGGAACTCCCTCAAGGTGATGGTGGCCAAGGCAATAGACTCCCATAAGTGGTGACTTCCACTGCCACTTCTTAGCCTTTAATGCCTTACACTCAGCAGGCCACTGGCAGAGTGTAACTTTAGCATAGTGTTTGCAGAGGCTCCTACCATATGTTTCTACTGACTATTTCAACCTAATACTCCTGCCTAATGTTTCTACCTAATGCTCCTGCCTAAATGTTCCTACCAACTACTACCATTTTGCCAAAAGGCAGGGCTGGCACAGATGATCACACCAGGAAAATCTAGTTATGAAGAATGAGTTGTTTAAGTGTTGTCAAGTATGTATGAGAAGGAGATATTTTATGTTTTTATCTCAAAAAACAGAGTAATTCCAGTTTATTCTTTTTTGAACGATATTTCTACATCTTCCCACTTCAATTGCTCCCATCTGATTCGTGCAATAACTTCCAAGATGGATAAAGAAAGTATCCAATAACTTGTTTATATAAAATAGTCTTTATTCAGTATCATAAAAAATAAGCAGCTTTCCTTACGTTTATTCATCAAAGTGTATCTAAAATTAATACATTTTAAAATGTTTAAAAGATTACCAAATGAAGCATAATGAAAACAGTGTGGTCACTTTTCAAAGATATAAGAAGTCCTAAAGTTTTCTTTTCATTCTATTTTTGTAAAAACATATAAAACAGTCTGTAATCACAACTAATACAACTGGCTTTCCCTGTCATCTACTAGCCTGCAGTACAGGAACTGATCTGAATCTAGTTATGATATTACATATGATACATACCACTCACGTAAAATCCTCAAGAGTAAAAACTTTTGAAAAAACTACTATTCAGATTTGATTATGTAGACAAATCATGACAAACTGGATACAGTATAACTCTATGAATTAATATAAATTCACTTTAGTTTTGATGTTTTAAAGATAGCTTTGAGATAATACATGCACAAGTTCACAAATAACTGTGATCATAACTTGCACTATAATGAAGTTTTTTCACACCAGTGGTTGACTGGCTCTACTTACCTGAGTGATACCAACTTGCCACATTTTATTCATCATCACCAAACTCACAAAGGCATTCATCAAGGTGTTCATTTATCTTCCTCTGAGAAACAGCTTCATTACACACAGGACATCTAACAAAGTCATTTCCTACATGATCCAATTGCTTTGATGATGAAACTATGTAGTCATTTAGTGATTTCTGTAAACCTGGTGATATTTTTTTTCCTTTACTTGGTGATCTTGATATCCATGACTTCTGATCTTGACTTTCCTTTTCTTTTCTTTCAAAGCTCATAGGCTCCACATCATCAAAGTGTTCAGTTTCTGAAAAAGACGTAGGAAAACCAGAAGGCTGCGATGAACTAGAGATGGACAGCAGTCTCGAAACACCATTGCTTAACCCTCCTAGTCTCATGCCTTGTCCCTGAAATGATGGTGGCTTGAGAGTATGATCTTTCATTTCTTCATTATTATTCACTTGGTTGACTGTCTTAACTGCATCAGTTTTAATAGCATTCTTCCCCTTAACTGTCATTGTCCTTGATCCACTACCTCGTACTGCAAGAACAGTGCCAAAGCCATGATTGCCACTGGGCTTTCCAACTACCTTTTCACTTGACTTTCCTGTGCTAGCTCCCTTAATTCCATTGCATGGCCTCTTCTTTAATGGAGATCCATTACCAAGTACATGTACATTTGATCTGCTGGCATTGTCAACACTAACTTTCTTTACTATACCAGTTCCCAAACTTGCTGCCAATCCATTTATTTTCCTTTTTTCTCTATTACTTTCATCACCTTCAGTTACATCACTCCCATTAAAACTTTGACTCTCTCTTGTTTCACCAAAACTATAAGTTTTCAAGCCTATTGCCTGTTTACTTGAAGGAACTGGCCTTGATATCTGTGATGAACAAGAGGCAGAACCATCAAGCAAGTTTCCTTTTCCTTTAAATTCAATAAATTTTCTGATGTCACCACAATTATTAGGTTTCTTTGTATCTGCAAAAAATATTCAAAGTAATTAGCATTTGTAGTGTGGCATTATCCACTTCACATTTTATCAGTATGTATATTCATGAATTTGACAAATTTGCTAGAGTGACTAAAACAAAAAGGAAAGTCACATATAAATAAGGACAGAAGATTAAAGCCAGAAATATTATGAGGGACAATAGGTGTTTGTTCATAACATAGCTAATGCTTCAGTTACACCTCTAACCACAGGATTTTCTCTCTGAAAGAGCAAAAATTTCTGGGTAACTATAATTGTAAACGAGTTATTAGTCACAGCCATAAGCAAGCATACTCATCTAGCACTACGTACACTGAGGATGCAAAGGTTACTCTGCGCAATTTACATTATTATCCTTAGATAATAATATTAATAAAATAAATCTGCTTTGAGAAACACTTGTTTTCCGAAAACATTAAGAATGGATCCAGAAACTTTGTATTCTGTTTAATAAAAAATCCATCCTCAGAGGCCAGGAACTACAATTACTTGTTATACAAGCATGAGCATTATGGAGAGGAAAGATCCATAGGAAAGAAAGAGTTATTCAATTATAATGTACTACAACATACAAAATATACCTCAGTCTATTAAGAGGTAAACAGAAAAGAAATCAAGAATAAGAAGTGCTCTGTTTATACTCTAGATGAAGAGCAAAATGAAAGAACACTACAACGCTATATCAGAGATGGCCTAAATTTCCAAGTATGCAGAAACCAATGAAATGGAATAGTTTAATGGATATTCTTACGGTTGCCAATGAGAAAATAATATCTAGAATAAAGTAAATTATAAGCAAAGGTGTTCCATGGAACACTTGAGGCACCTAATTATTGCACATGAAATATCAATAACAAGTGAAAATATCGTTTGAAAAATATTTTTTTTTATAGTTTCCCCACTAAAGGTGGAATTATTCTAAAGCTAAGAGCCTAATTAAGTTCCACATTAAACCTTTTTATTAGAACAACTATAGCAAAATCCAAATTTGGGTTATGAATCTTATAATAATCAATTCTTTAGATATCTGAAAACAACCTTATAAAGTTTAATGAATTTATAATTCAGATTTTCAAAATTGTGGACAAAGCTAGATTGCAGAGCAAAAGGTGACACTGATGTCAGACGGACAGACAATTACGGCAACAGAGAAAGCAATCCCTAACCATTTGTCAAACTATGCAGACAACAAGACAAGAGGAAGGAACATTACATAAGGCTACTGCGACCATGACTTCTATCCTGTGTCCTAAAATCAACGGAGATCTTCAACTACTCTGTCCAAGTTAAGTCTAAAATCAAGTTGCAGAAACTAAAAGATGAGACATTTAAAACTAAATAAATATCATTATGGTCCAACTAACCCATCAACCAGGGCCTTACTCTGGATATACAACAAACTATTTATGAGGTAAGAAGCAACATGTGAAAAACTTTCAAGAAATTTATAAAACCATCACAATTGGTGTTACCAAAATATTAATACATCCTATGAAGTGAATATCATTACTTGTACAAAACTTCAACAAAAAAATTACAGATCAGTGATTAGAAAGTTAAAGCAACAAATAAAGTAAGGGAGAAGGAAATTTAAAAATCAAGCCAGATTAATAGATTGACCTGGTGAAAGAATGACACTACAGAAGCATCAGAGCAGTATGGAGATCAGCATGTCTAATCACATTTTGGTATAGCCCATTATGCATGTAATAGCAATAAGCATTCACCTAACTTTTCCATATTTATTCAGTTTCTTTACTCTGAAGACTAAAACTAAGACAAGGCCATGAACTAGATTTCCACATTCACCTGATGAAAGATTTTGTTTCCTCTTATCAACATATCCCTTAGGTTCCTGAATCTTAGAATAAGTTCCCCCACATGACTGCTGGTGACTTTGCCACCATGGGTCACGAGGGCTGGGTGCTCGGTTCATAGCTCGCTTTACTAAACCAAAGTAAGGCCGCCTTGTGCGGCATGGTCCATCACACTGCCAAATATGCTGCCGATAAACATCCACCTCATCATGGAAACTATGGAATACCTGGAAAAAGCAGGCTTGTAACAGAGACAAGTTTCTTTTAACAAAGGGGTGGGATGATACAATCCACTCTGTATTTGATATGGAATATTCAGAAAGAGATTTGAAAATGTATTGAAAGGAATACCCTACCAGTTTATCTTTGCTTCAAACAAACAAAACACTTTTATACACTTACTGTAATTCTAGTTCCTGCCACTTCATTGATTCGACACATGTGTTTATGAAATTCTGGACCATGGCCATCTCGGTCTCTATTGTTAGCAGTGACAAAGAGATACGCATGGATCATCTCATGCTAAAAGAAATAACACAAGTTTCATTATCATTACAGTATCATCATTTTTATTTTTACTATCTTTACTATATATTTCTATGTATTTCTAATATCATCCTTATCATATCCATATCCTCCAATCCACAAACTCTCACTAAACCTAACTCCATCCCTCCAGCAAACCATGTCCACAAGTAGGTATTAATACAAGATTCTTTTTATTTTCTATTTCAAATGCTATTTCACTTCATAAATAAAAAAAAACTTTTGCAGTGTTTTATGTTCCACACAATGTATCACTTGTAAAACTAAGGAAGGGTAATTTCTGTAGAGCTACACAGTTTGATGGTTAAGAAGCATGGAAAGAGAGGTCAGTGCCTATTACAACAAATATAAGAATATCTGAAGGTACAGTATCCTGAGAACATGATGTGAGTCTTGGACATTGAGATACAAAAGAAAGGAAGAGGGTGGACATGTTAAAGACAAAATATTTGAAAAAAATTCAGTATGTGGTGTGAGGTAGGTGGATTACCTAAGGAATGAGTATATGAGAGAAGTGTAATAGTAAGAGCACTTTGACTGAAAGCTAACCACAGTGTGCTAAAATTATTCACATATATGGAGAAGAGGTGTGAAGAGAGGACTGACAAAGAAGATCTAGATGTCTGTGGTAGAGGGAGCAAAGGAAAATGGGGGACTTAGGAGATAGAAGGACTGAAAGGAGACCTTGGATTATCAAGGCTTGAACATTCAGGAAAGTGTAAGGCATACATGGGTTAAAATGGACCTCTATGGTGTTGCAGTTAATGTGCTTGACCATGACAATTTCACAGGCCGCCCAGGGTCAAGCGCATTGGTTTAAAATCTTGGTTTCAGAAGTCGGTCCACAGTTAACTCAACTGTTCATCCACCATTGGGGCTGGTCGATAAAATGTTGACCTGACTCAGGTTAGAGTGTAATGAAAGGGTAAAAGAGATGGATGGTAATAAAAAGAGTGTGGTTGAGAGAGCAGAAGAGGGTGTATTGAAATGGTTTGGTCACATGGAGAGAATGAGTGAGGAAAGATTGACAAAAAGGATACATATGTCAGAGGTGGAGAGAATGAGAAGTGGGAGACCATATTGGAGGTGGAAGGATGGAGTGAAAAAGATTCTGAGTGATCAGGTCTGAACATACAGTAGGGTGAAAGGCATGCAAGGAATAGAGTGAATTGGAATGATGTGGTATACTGGGGTCTACGTGCTGTCGATGGATTGAACCAGGGTATGTGAAGCGTCTGGGGTATATACTGTACTTAGTTACATTGCTAATGCTGGAAATGGCGAATATCCATGAAAAAAAAATATCGCTCATTTATTATATTTGATTGCCATTTCCACCATCAGCAAGGTAGTGCCTGAAAACAGACAAGAACAGCCCATCCCTTCATATACACACAATTATGCATAAACGCCCAAACATGCACATACACATACATATACATAAATATCAACATATATACATGCATGTACATACACATACACAAACATATACATATATACACATGTACACATTCATATATATATATCATTATTGAGATGGCCTAGATTAGGACCTCAGTTGTCCATGCCATCTCAGCTTGAGAGAAAGATAAAGTACACAGGGGTATAACACACTATCAATGGGCTGAACCAGGATATATAAAGCAGTTATGGTAAATCATAGAGTAGTTTGTAAGACTTGGTGATGAATGATAATAGTTTCAGTGCTTTATACATGATAGCCAGGGAGTAGATGTGTGAAAATGAGGCTCTTGATTATTTGTTCTTCATGCTACCTTACACTAACAGGAAATGTAATTAGATTTAAAAACAAAAATATTTTTCATACTTGCCATTTCACCACATTAATGAGGTAGCACCAAGAACAGCCTAGGGCCTCATCAGCTCACAGCCATTCTCAAGTTGTCATGTACTATGCACCAAAACCAGATCACTATATCCACAATCATACGTCCCACACACCTTTCACTGAGTTCCCCAGGCCACTTAATATCATATGCCTTGGTTCAGCTCATTCACAGCAAATTGCCCCATGCAACACATCACTCCAATTCACCCTAACCCATAAAAACCTTACAACTTCCTGCATGTTCAGAACCCTTTCATCCTATCCTTCCACCTCCTCTTTGGTTTTCCCCTTTTTCTTGTTCCCTCTACCTCTGACACTCCTCTCTTCATTCATCCTCTTCAATATGTCCAAACCATTTCAGGATACCCTCTTCAGCCCTTTCATATACAGTCCTCTAACTACCATATCTCTCTCTAATCCTCCCATTTCTTATTCAGTCTACCCTCCTACTACCACATACTGCATTCAGATATCACATTTCCAACACATCCACTCTGTTCCATGATTTTTCATAAAGGGCCCATGCCCCACATCCACACAACACCACTGGAACTATCATACCATTGAACAAGCCCATCTTTGCCCACACAGATAGTTACACCCATTGAATGCATCAAAGACTTTTGCTCCTTTACTAACCCTATGGCTCACTTCAGCTACCATATTTACATCTGTCATGTCCACTCCCAGGAATCTAAAACACTCCAGTTTCTCTCCATTCAAACTCATAAGTCAACTAACCCGTTTCTCTTCCCAGCTAAACTTAAAAGAAAAATTCACTGTGACCTTGCAAGATACGGCAACCATTCATAATAATCACCTTTATAAGATAACAGAAATAAAAGCAAATAATCGCTACGCAAAAAACAATAAACAATACCAGTAAAGTTTCAATAAGGTCCTTCCGAGGCCGAAGCTTAAGCAGGGGCACAGATAAACGAACAGAGCACAACCCTCCACGACCTTCATAGCTACAAACTCCAGCACATCTGCAATAACAACAAACACAAATCAGAGGAACTACCCTTGAAAGAAAATAACCAGTACCCTTCTCCCTGATAAATGAAATTTACATTGTGGTACTTTGTATTACAAAGCAACAGCATTCTATTTTGGAATGAATAAACAAGGTATTTGTTCTCTGAGCAAAGGTTTAAGTGACAAAATTATTTGAAAATACTTGCCAATACCTAGTTATTCATAATCTATTTACCAATTACTACTTACAAAGTCATTCTTGGGCTCCATTTGACTTCCACAGTTGACAAGCGTCCCCAGAAGAACTGGTTATTGAAGGTGAGAAAGAGTATGTGAATATCAGGGTTTGGGTCAATCAGCTCCCAAGAAGGATCAATAAGAGACACAGATAATTTTTCTTGACTTGGTTCTTCTAATGGTCCTTTAGAGTTCCACTTGGTGCCTAAACCAGGACCTGAGAGTCAACGACAAATTCACCATTTTACAAAATAACAGAGATCAAAAGCTTAAGTTTACAAAGTGGAGGATGTAAAAAGAAGTCGAATATTCAGCTCCATGCTCAAACCTGAAATGAAAAATGGTAAGTTGATATTTTCAACCTGAACAAAACTCAACCCATTAAGCAAAAAGAAAGATAAAAGATAAAGATCTAGATGTATAGTACTTACAAATATAAATAAGGATTAGTAACTTGGTTCCATCTTTAAACTTCGGCAAAAAGTCAGTAAAAGAAAAAGTATCATGAAATTCATCAAAATTTAGCATGATTTAGTAGAGATAGATGATACTAATCTGAAATACATATGTGGATGAGAGATAATTTGGGCTTCATCTCAGCCATGGATTGATAAAATTAAGAAACATTACAAATCTGCCATTATTCCAATATGATTAAGCTGAGCTAGTAACTAAGAACTAAATCTTAAGACACCAGTTGCATGAGCCATGGTACAATGAAAATGAATTAAACCAAATCATTTCAAAATCTATCATTGTTTACCATTAGTGACAAAATACTAAAATTGGGAGTAAGATGTAAAATAGCTTTGGCTCCATTGTACCCAGAATTAAAGTTGAATAAAATATTTCAGCAACTGGTTTTGTGAGATGTCTGCTCATTTCCCAGCTCCTATAACCTTGACCAACATCAACCTGGCCTGGCCACTGCTTCCCAAAGCTTCACCAAGGATACCTACGTCACAACGGGCTAACCATTATGATACCTTCTTCCTTTATACATCAAAGGTTAGGAATTCTCTTCCATCTTTTGTCTTTACCTCTTCATACAACCTATCCAATGTACAGAGTTGGATTTGCAAACACATGAAGGGCTCAAATCAATTCTTCCTTTTTTTTTTCAATCTCGATGTCCATCCAAGATGGCTAAGACTGGAAATCCTTCTGCCAAAGCGATGTCAGCAACTAGAACACACACACAAAAAAAAAATCTGACCAAAGGTGATCAATATATACCAAAATTAGGTAAACTTTAACACCTTCAGAGCATCTACACAGATTAGTACACTACTGTTTGGAGTACCTGGCAATTTTTCCAAGAAAATATTACTATGCAGTACATTATTGATTATGTAGTGATCCTCTAAATGATTTACAGTTTTGTCTCTCAAGATGTTTCCATAAGTCTGCCAACAAGTGATAATAAGTTACCTGGCCAGTAATTTCTGAGAGGGGATTTGCTACCCTTTTCCCTTATTAGTGTAAAGTAACAATCTCTTATTCATGTGAAACTTTCCCTATAGCAAGTGACACTTGAAAAAAGCAGTCAAGGGCTTAACTATATCATTTTTAACTTCTTTCGATGTTCTCCAGGAAAACATATCTGTATCTTCCATTTTTAACTTTCATTCTATTTGATGCAGCCAATATGATTTTGACAATCATTATGTTACAGATTGTTTTCCACTAGCAATGGGCTGGATCTGGAACAGGACTTGTGCCTTCAGTGATAAATACTCACATAAAATTGTTTAACAGTTTTCTGTAATTGATGGACCACTTGACTGGTTAATGACTCTCTCTTGCTTATGCTTTGACTACAAAATACTTAAAAGTTTCTTTTGCTATTTTCAGAATTATAGGCTCAATACTGACATTGTGCGCAGGAGGATGGATGTGCTGGAAATGAGATGTTTGAGGACAATGTGTGGTGTGAGGTGGTTTGATCGAGTAAGTAACGTAAGGGTAAGAGAGATGTGTGGAAATAAAAAGAGCGTGGTTGAGAGAGCAGAAGAGGGTGTTTTGAAATGGTTTGGGCACATGGAGAGAATGAGTGAGGAAAGATTGACCAAGAGGATATATGTGTCGGAGGTGGAGGGAACGAGGAGAAGAGGGAGACCAAATTGGAGGTGGAAAGATGGAGTGAAAAAGATTTTGTGTGATCGGGGCCTGAACATGCAGGAGGGTGAAAGGAGGGCAAGGAATAGAGTGAATTGGAGCGATGTGGTATACAGGGGTTGACGTGCTGTCAGTGGATTGAATCAAGGCATGTGAAGCGTCTGGGGTAAACCATGGAAAGCTGTGTAGGTATGTATATTTGCGTGTGTGGACGTGTGTATGTACATGTGTATGGGGGGGGGGGTTGGGCCATTTCTTTCGTCTGTTTCCTTGCGCTACCTCGCAAACGCGGGAGACAGCGACAAAGTATAAAAAAAAAAAAAAAAAATTGACATTTACTTTGACATACTTTTTCCATGCAAATTTGTATAAAATTTGTATGACCTACTCCATCACAGTGTACATTGCACTCTGCAAGTTTACTGTGTGCTTTTCTTTTTCACAACCAACCATTTATTTCAATGTTGCATGATCTTAGCCTCATCAAAGAAACTGACTATGTGAAATAAGACACTGAAAGATACTGGTCAAACCAACTGATTCTCATTAATGTGCACACCAAAAAATGCAAAATTTGCTGTAGTAGTGTCGAAGACAGTGTACACTTATGCACATTAGATGCTTGGGATTTGTATGAACAAGTTGAGAACTGAGTGCAACTAATCCCCCTCATGCAAATGGGAGCAACATATGGATAGTAGACATGAATAGATAAAGTACACATAAACTAATCAGATCTTATCTATGAACTTAAGCTGTCTCACCACATTCCATCAAAATACAAGATACTTTTGCAAAGCTTGTGTATGCTCTGAATCATCCAGGATGTATGTTCATAAAGATCAGGCATGTATTCTGGTTCCACCTTAGAACCTGAGCGAAGAATCACAGACATTTTTAATCTTTCCAGCATGACTTGGAAAAGCAACAAATCAAATGAATGAAGCCAATCCAGCAGGATATGGCATGTGTAAACATTCACTTAAATATTTTAAATCTTACTAAATTTTGGAATTAATCAGTAAACAGAGAAATTTGGTACTGGTGTATAGGAAAAATTCTTATATGTATGAGAATACTCTTAAAGGTGTGAATATATACCAAGAGGAGTGGATATAGAATTCTAAGACTTTAATTTTTTATCAATGAAAAAGATTTGTGACACCAACAGCTTATAATAACAGACCTTGACTTGAAGTGAGGGCCTGTGACTTCCGTTGCTGCTCCTCTTGCTTTATGAGATTGACTCTAAGTTCCTCTTCAAACTGGGCTTGCAACTGGAGGGCCAGGGTCAGGTCAATCTCACTCATCTTGCCAATCATTCCTTTTCAACACATCTGCCATTAACTGGAAACAGTCAGCAGAACTTTCCAAATCAGTGGGAAAATATATATACCACAATAACTTTCTCATCTCAGGTAAAACAATGGCTACAACAGCTATAAAGCAGAAGTGGTGTCAAAATACTTAAGTTGAGAATCCAATATTTCCTTCCCTTCAAGAGAAATTCACTCTTACTTTCTACATCACAAGACCCCAATCTTTCATTTTCAATGAAAGTACATCTTGGTTTTGAAAGTGACAATATGAAAAACTTCATAATCACAGTCAAGCATGACAAAAAATGTTGCTCAATCCTTCATTTTCTTTCAAGCTTAATATTTGTTTAAAGTACTATTTCTTCCAGACTAGAAAACTTACACATTAAATTTATTTGTTCAAGCTAAGCTTAGCTCTGCAGGGTAAAACACAGTCAAGCTCTACATCTAGCAAATTCTTTTCTCAATACACTAAACAAGAGAGACCAGCTGCATCTGGCTGAGAAATACCTACTCCCACCTGACTACGTACAACACAGTTGCATGAGGTTCAGCAGGCCCTTATCTCACAACATGACAGTACAACCTCACCTAACCCAGTACTACATAGTACCATCATTGCATGAGGTTCAGCAGACCCTTATCTCACAACATGACAGTGCTACCTCACCTAACCCAGTACTACATGGTATCATCACTGCATGAGGTTCAGCAGGCCCTTACCTCGCAACATGACAGTGCAACCTCACCTAACTCAGTACAACATAGTACCATCGTTGCATGAGGTTCAGCAGGCCCTTATCTCGCAACATGACAGTGCAACCTCACCTAACCCAGTACTACATAGTACCATCACATTTAACACACCAGCCAACCTGGAATGGTAAAGCCCACCTCTACCTAACCAGCAACACCCTACCTTTGTATGTAAGTATACAGATGAGAGAAATAAAAAAAAAAAATCAAATTTACAGACCATTAAAAGTGGTTATTTTGCCAACAGATAGGTCTGTATGCTGGTACAGGCAGATCAAAATGGTATTAAGTCAGCAATATTATAACTGGGTTTATTGGGCATGAAGAAATCAAAACTGCAAATGACATGTCAATATTTACTTGAAATATTTGAAAAATTAATGTACTTCAGTATCAACCAATACAGTCTATGATCAAGACTGTCTCTGCTCCTCCCACACCAATCCATGACTGTTCTCTTTCACTATCACAACCAACCTCGTTAACCTCACAACAGTCTATTGCTCATTCAATTCCTATGTTTTCCAGGATTCAGTGACCTGCTGTAGGAGAAAGATTTAGTAAATAACGAGATTTATACACACGTCGGTTCTACTAAACGTAAGGATGAATTTTAAAATTCAGTACGTTCAACAGTAATCAAGGTGAGGAAAAATGTTGGGATTACAACATTGATCATTACTCCACAACCACATTATAATAAACTCTCCTAAATCACTAATAAGACGTGTTAACAAATTAAATAATGACACAATGCCAGGGAGATGAACAAAGTTGACAATGCATCAAGACTACACATATGATATTCGTCGGCAAAATAACCACCTCCTTATGTAAAGTATCATTAATGTCTTAATAACACAACCTTATTAATGTCTTAATAACACAACCTTACTGAAGGGTTGTAAACATACACAAATACAACGGTACACAATTATCATGAACAACTGAGGAATTCAAACTTTTTCAACAATTACTTAAAACCTGAAATTCCGTAACGCTCTATTTTCCCACATTTTCTGATGTGTTTACTTCTGGTTTATGTAAGAAAACACACAAACAAACACTGAAATATAAAGACTACTTGTGAGTGGACCAGTGTGAACCTACTGTACAATTAATGTTTCCTAACATCCTCATTATATTTAAACAGACCCCAAGATCAACTCTTCAAAATTTGACCCATAAAGTTAATAATGAAAAAAAAAAAAAGCTGAGGTGGTTATAATTTAAGGAGAAACCAATAATGACAGTTGCTCTGTACATGTTGGAAACCAATGTGTATATTTGCAGTGGAAGTGGAAGTTAACCCAACTTTAATCCTCAGAAGGATATGTGTTAATACAAGATATTCCTATTCATATAATTTTCAGAGATCCTTCGTATCATTACTATAACGTTATTACTCATTTCAACAGATTATTACTATTCTGCCAAACTCACCTGTTCTTACGTGTCTGTGCAGGACACGACCACTACTGGATCCATCCAGCCACTCTTTCTCATCCACCATAATATATTCATACAATAAATACCACTTCGTTTCACTTTATTCCTTTTCATCATAATGTAATTTCATAAATGCTACCACTTCAGGATGGCAGAGCAGCTAACATGAGTCATTCTCATCAGAAACTAATTGGATTATTACATCCCATCCAGCAGATGGATCAGTTCCCCCCCCCCCCCCTCCACTGCCAGACTTAACAAGCTGATAAACATTTATTGATGAATATTTTTCATTGCATATCTATCGTCGTACTTTCCTCTGGATTACATATACATTATGTGATTGTTGTGAATGGGTTTTACTATAATCATTTGCAGGTATACTCTACTCAAATCAAGTAATATGTCGAAATATTTCATATGAACTTTCATGACTGCTACAGTCTCCCTAAATTAATATATGTCGTTTCATTTTTGGTGTTGTATAACTACATTACCACACGACTTATGCAAACCTCCAAAATGTTAAATCCCACTATATATAGTTCCCAAGATTTAGTCTACTTTACATCTATATCAGCATCACTTAGTTTTGACTCATAGAAATAATTTCTCCAGACGTTCATCATTAGTGGTTGGTCGCTTGTAGATGAACTCTGTCTAATGTATGAATGTGGATGAACAATAGTGAATGGATGCACGTAAATGAACGTGGGTGGATGAGTGTTTGTGGACTGATGTCAGTGGGTACTAGTGAATTGATGTTAATGAATGGATGCTTGTAGATGAACGTTGATGGATAGGGGCTTTTGGGTGGCCTTTAGTGGATGGATGTTGTCAGGTTGATGTTGGTGAACCGGCATTTCTAAACTGACGTTTTTCAATTGGTATTTGGTAATGAATGTTGTGGATGCCTGCTTGTATGTAGATGTGGATGCGTGCTTGTGTATGAGCGTTGATAGACGAATGCTTAGATGTGAACAATGGTGAAAAAGTTCTTGATGATAAGCGTTAGTGGATGCATGCTTGTAGCAGGCTGGTGGTGGTGTGTACTTGTAGCAGGCTGGTGGTTGTGTGTGCTTGTAGGCGGCTGCTGGTGGTGTGTGCTTGTAGGTAGCCGCTGGTGGCGTGTGCTTGTAGGTGGCCGCTGGTGGTGTGTGCTTGTAGGTGGCCGCTGGTGGTGTGTGCTTGTAGTTAGCCGCTGGTGGTGTGTGCTTGTGGGTGGCCGCTGGTGGTGTGTGCTTGTAGTTAGCCGCTGGTGGTGTGTGCTTGTAGGTGGCCGCTGGTGCCAAACGTTCGCTGTGCAGGGGTTGTTCGGGGAGTGACCGCCAGGGTTGGGTAGTGAGAGGACGAAGGGTATACCCATTGTAACACATCGTCCACCTCGTTCAGGTCTGGCCATGAAGGTGGAAGATATCGTGTATGTGTGCCTGCTGGTGGCTTCCATAGGGTTCGGCCAGGTCTACAGGCGGCTTGGCAGCCCTGAAACACGAAAATGGGTGGGCACGTGTGTAGGGCTGGCTCTGACACTGGCTGTCTCGGGCTCCCACCTCCTCCATCCATTATTCCTTACTTTGTCAAATATCATGATTATCCTCTACATCCCCAAAAGGTAAGTGTTGATAATGCTGTGGTGCCATACTGTTGATAAAAGAGATGGATTTTATATTTGCATCGTCATAATTCCATTAATGTTTATAGTAATGATAGACATTAGTTTCCTGAGGTAGTTTTAGTCTTGCCAAACCTTTGTAATTATTTGCTGTAGTGCTACCACGATATTTATTGTTAAAAAAAATAAAAATCATGTGGATAACGTTGAGACAGTTTTGGGATTCAACTTGAAAGGTTTGTCTGATGTGTATCTTCCAGTAAGAATGTGTAAGACCCTCTCCCGTACGGTTGACAGGATGCTAAGGTAGAGATATGGTGGGTGAAGAAAAGAAAAGAAAAATCCCCATTCAGAAAACAAAACATAGCATATACAGCATCAACAACTTAACACTAGGCAACAGTCTGTTGTAGCTCTACAACAAAACTAGCTTTGAAAAATAGCTATTTATGTTTTGTTTAGCTGCATCAAGTAGCTCATGATTACATAAGTACTTAGTACATGATCGATCTACCTTATCTTTTGTACTGAAGAATATTAGTTAAGGCGATGGTAGTAAAGCAGAGAACCTGTACAGCAATTTTTTTATGAATAGGCAATACACATATAAAACATAACGTGAACCTGTGAAAAAATGAACCAACTTTTATATCAGTCAAGATTTATCTTGTTTTACAATCTAGTCAAATATTTAGTCCCACATGAAAATGCATCACCAACATTGCTAAGAAAGTTAACAAACATGTTACAGTAGGCTGTCATGTGATTCCAGCCATTGACATTGTTGATATATTTCTGCTATCATTTTGGTTAATAGATGGGGTTTTTATAGGCTCTCTTGATTATTTACAATTTTTCACTTTTACATTAATTAATCTCAGAGTTTCCCATAAACACTTCATATAGCAGTGCCAAGCTGTTCTGTTTGATAACCAAAACCTGACCTATGGTAATTTTACCTTAACATTTTGATGTAAAGATGATAATTACCTTTAATAGCCTTGTTTCTCCCCAACACAGGGAAATTCAATTTTTTAAATGTCACATATATATTAACACATTTGCCTATGTATGATGCAGCATTGTAATCCAGCAAGAAGATAACCTTGTTTGCTTGACACATGGTATCCATGGTCATATGTGACACATGATGCTGCCACTCATAACCAGGCAAATATGATTTGCTGTTATATTTATGTGGTGTGAGGTGGTTTGATTGAGTAAGTAATAATAGGGTAAGAGAGATGAGTGGTAATAAAAAGAGTGTGGTTGAGAGAGCAGAAGAGGGTGTTTTGAAATGGTTTGGTCACATGGAGAGAATGAGTGAAGAAAGATTGACCAAGAGGATTTATGTGTCAGAGGTGGAGGGAACGAGGAGAAGTGGGAGACCAAATTGGGGGTGGAAAGATGGAGTGAAAAAGATTGTGAGTGATCGGGGCCTGAACATGCAGGAGGGTGAAAGGCGTGTAAGGAATAGAGTGAATTGGAATGATGTGGTATACTGGTGTCGACTTGCTGTCAATGGATTGAACCAGGGCATGTGAAGCGCCTGGGTTAAACCATGGAAAGTTCTGTAGGGCCTGGATGAGGAAAGGGAGCTGTGGTTTTGGTGCATTATACATGACAGCTACGGACTGAGTGTGAACGAATGTGGCCTTTGTTGTCTTTTCCTAGCGCTACCTCACACACATGCGGGGGGAGGGGGTTGTTATTTCATGTGTGGTGGGGTGGCGATGGGAATGAATAAAGGCAGACAGTGTGAATTATGTACATGTGTATACGTCTGTGTGTGTGTATATATATGTATACATTGAGATGTATAGTTATGTATATTTGCGTGTGTGGACGTGTATGTATATACATGTGTATGTGGGTAGGTTGGGCCATTCTTTCGTCTGTTTCCTTGCGCTACCTCGCTAATGCGAGATACAGCGACAAAGCAAAATAGATCGCCGTCTTCCGCGTTAGCGAGGTAGCACAAGGAAGCAGAAGAAAGAATGGCTCAACCCACCCACATACACATGTACATGTATAAATGCCCACATGCACATATACATATATATACATGTACATATTCATACTTGGTGCCTTCATCTATTCCCATCACCACCCCGCCACACGTGTGAAATAGCACACCCCCCCCCCCCCCCCCCCCCCCTCCAGCAAGGCAGCTCTAGGAGAAGACAAAAAAGGCTACATTCGTTTACACTCAATCTCTAGCTGTCGTGTAATGCACCGAAACCACAGCTCCCTTTCCACATCCAGGCCCCACAAAACTCACCATGGTTTACCCCAGACGCTTCGCATGCCCTGGTTCAATCCATTGACAGCACGTCTTCCCCGTTATACCACATCGTTCCAGTTCATTCTATTCCTTGCACTCCTTTCACCCTCCTGCATGTTCAGGCCCCGATCACTCAAAATCTTTTTCACTCCATCCTTCCACCTCCAATTTGGTCTCCCGCTTCTCCTCGTTCTCTCCACCTCTGACACATATATCCTCTTCGTCAATCTTTCCTCACTCATTCTCTCCATGTGACCAAACCATTTCAATACACCCTCTTCTGCTCTCTCAACCACACTCTTATTATTACCACGCATCTCTCTTACCCTTTCATTACCTACTCGATCAAACCACCTCACACCACATATTGTCCTCAAACATCTCATTTCCAACAAATCCACCCTCCTCTGCACAACCCTATCTATATAGCCCATGCCTCGCAACCATATAACATTGTTGGAACCACTATTCCTTCAAGCATACCCATTTTTGCTTTCCGAGATAATGTTCTCTCCTTCAACACATTCTTCAACGTTCCCAGAACCTTCGCCCCCTCCCCCACCCTGTGACTCACTTCCGCTTCCATGGTTCCATCCACTGCCAAATCCACTCCCAGATATGTAAAACACTTCGCTTTCTCCAATTTTTCTCCATTCAAACTTACCTCCCAGTTGACTTGTTCCTCAACCCTACTGTACCTAATAACCGTTCTCTTATTCACATTTATTCTCAGCTTTCTCCTTTCGCACACTTTACTAAACTCAGTCATCAACTTCTACAGTTTCTCACCTGAATCAGCCATTAGCGCTGTATCATCATTAGTTTTAGCTAGGAAAAGATGCCACCTATGTATAGGCAAGTTGTAGTTTGTAAGCCCCAGGATTTGGTAAATAGTTTTAAGGTTAATATAGGTATGCAATAATTCTCTAAAGCACCTTGAGTCTTATGTCTTCTCTCAAATAATCAGTACAATTTTTGTAAGGTTGTATTCAACAGTAGTGTCCAGTCCTATGTTACCTAAATCTTTCTATCCTCCTTAAGAGACTCTGTGAAGTCCACGTTGTACCCATGGTTTCTCACAAGTTTTCAGAAGGGTGCAGCATTAGGGTTTCATCTCTTTAGTCCACCTTTTTGAGGGTTTTCCCTAACTGCCTTCTTATATCAAGCATTTTCTTTGGAATGTTTAGTATGTATTTACATTTCTTTTTAGTACCTTGTAGTAGTAGCATGACTAGGCAATGCTAGTTTACATGGTCAAGTTTAGGGTTATATATATTTTGAATTTTGTGCTAGTTTGTGTTGCAAAGCAGAAAAGCCAATACTGATTACATCTTTTCCTTTCAACAGTTTTTGTCATATGATCAGCTTTTGGTGGAGCTTCATGTATTTACTGTTCTTTCGTGTTTGTCACTACGTTGGATTGGAGATGGTCCCACCACATACTAATGCTGTCCAGATGATGCTTACATTAAAGGTATCTTTTTCTTCAAGTCACGTTATTGTTGTTTTCATGCCTAAAGCTTCATGATGTTATTTCCGTGTTTGAAAACTGTGTTTTTTGGTTTATGATAAGATATATTGCATATTGAATGCTGTGGCCCATTTTGTATTCTCTATAATTAGTTGCATTAATATTTTGAATTGAAATGCACTGTGATTTGAAGTACAGTAAAAGAATTTGTCTCATTATTACATAAGACTTGTTTCACAGCTGATTGGTATTTGCTTTGAAGTTCATGATACTTGGAGAAAGCGTGGGGAGATGAAGAAGATTGATGACAAGGAGAAGAAAGCACAACTAGAGTTGGAGTTGAAATATGAGGAAGTGGATCCATCCCCAATGGATGTATTTCACTATGCATTTTGTTACATAGGAGTCCTAACAGGTGTGCTAAGTTTCATGTTGTACCAGAAATGTGATATAAGATACAGGGGCCTGAAGGGCTTAGGCTTGGAGTTGTATGAATAACTGTTTTCTATGGATGTGGTGGATACATTATTTCTAACATGCCAAGTGAAATAATGTAAGTGTGACAGTCATACAAAATTAGTTAGAACATTTGTATAAGTGTGAATCATGCAGATGTGTTAGAATATTTGTATTTTGGGTGTTAGATGTGAGTTTTTATTGACTAGTTTCGTGAAATGAGTTGTCTATTGTCTGTTGAACTGGTAGGGAATATATAGCCGGTATTTTTTGATGAACACTGTTACATGTGGGTTTTCAAGATAAGATAATGTTTTTGGGATGGCTGTGTGAACAAAGAAGACTGTTTGTTTCATCATTGATGGGAGACTCCATTGGCAACAAAAATACTATTAGACTTTGAAAAATTATATTATTTTCCATCAACTGTCTAACAACATAGTGATATGCTCAGCCTGTGGGAACCATTCTTTGGATGTGCTTAACATATACTTCACTTCACACCCAAGTAAAAGACAAACTAGGAAGTCATTTGATCATCTTGGGTGGAACAGAAACACCAGTGTCTGTCTTTGAGACAGTACTGTTCTCACTTCATTGCTTCAGTGAAAGGTGTTGCAAGTGAATATTTAGCTAAGAAGGTCTGATCAGGTTGTATGAAACACAGAATTATCCCAAGACTTGTCACATTATAGAAAAATGAAATTTTGGAAGTAACTGCTGCAGCGATGCAAATACTGGTGATAGCCTTGTTTCAGGTCATACTGGATACCGGGCTTAGTCATTATAATGCAACAGGGTTGGAAATATTGCTGTTCGAAAACATTTTAGCTAGCTTTAAGTAGATGATTGGTCTCCTATGTATGTGGCTGTATATGCTGCAATGGTGACATACCTAAAAGGAAAGCAATGAATTTCCCACATATCATTGTTTGCTTATGACTTGAAAAATTCATGTTTTGGAATTTTTACATAAATTTATGTACAATTTTTGTATCCTGCACTTTTATCAGACTTGAAGGAGACATTTTAGATATTTCTGTGTTATTAAGACAGCAGGGCCAGGTACAGAAATTCATAGAAATTGTAACACTTTTCCTCATATGTATTTGTCACTTTATATCCTGGGCCTACTGCATGGGCCTCTCAGGCATCAGCAGTGAGAAACAACTAGTGTAAGTAGGTTATATTAGGTATTTTCATATTTTCATTACATTGCTCATAAGTCCTCTTTCATAAAGTGAGCCATGCCTTTTGTTATTTAGATGAGAATAACAATTACTAGCTGAACAGGCTTTAAACCAGGTGTCACTGCTATCAGTGAGTGTTTTGGTTTAGTGTAAGTGTGATGATATTTTTTTCAGTCGCAACTAGCACATTCTCTCTTGTTTCGAGGTTTACTAACAGAAGCTTAAGTATGAAGTGTTCTCAGTATTGCAAAAAACTTTTGTGTGCATTTATTATGTAACTTCCTGAATGAAGAGTAATGATATTTGAATTACATACAGGTCCCTACTATAAATATCGAGTGTATGCAGACATGCTGCAAGGGACTCCCATTAACAGTGGTCTGGATTGCATACAAGCAGTGCTTAATAGGATATGGGTTGTGCCGCTATACGTTGCTGCCTATTTGGTGTTTGATCACTTCTTCCCATTGTCTGTAAGTAGCTCAAGATTGTTATTTGTAGATGAATTTGGATTCCCTGGATAGGTTTATAATATGGTCCAGTTTGTTGGTGCTGTCAAGAAGTATAAATATTTGCAAGCTGAATTTTGATTCCCTGTATAGATTGATAAATATGGTCTAGTTTGATGTTGCTGGCAAGAAGTATAGATATTTGCAAACCAGTTGAACAGAGGGAATTTGTGTATATAGGGAAGTGGAGACTGTGATGATTTCTGTGAAGATAACGTAGTTTGGAAGTGATAAAATTTCATGTGATGTAGCACATGTTGATAGTGCAGTGATATTAAAGTGACTCTGGTAAGTTATGCAGCATTCCAGGTTGCCATGTGCTGTGTGCAAAGAAGGATAATATGAAAATATCGCAGAGTGCTTCTTGGGGCCATCAGTAGCATGAGAAACTAGAATGTAAACGGCAAAAGGCATCAGTAGAAAGGGCTATGTAGCATATATACTTCAAGCATCAGTTAGGTTTGGATATCAGTGTCTTAACTGTAAGATTCGTATTTTTACCACATGAGTATTAGATCTTTTGTTATAAAAAATCTCTCATTTTTATTTGGGACATTTTGGGTTTTTGTTTACATTCAGTCGTGCTTGTGCCTTTGAATGAAAAAAAAATTATTGTTTTCATAAGTTTTGTTTCATTGAGAATTGTGTTTTTTGTTACTGACTTCAGTTTGTTGAGAAATTAGCTTTTCTCTATGATATGAAATATCTACTTGCAGTAGAAATAGTAAGTATTAATGATTATCTTTTTATTAACTTTCTGTTGAGCGTGATGTCATAAAGATTTTAAGCTTGCATGCTTATTGTTGTAATGTGCCTGTGTATGCAACAAATACATGTGTTTGTTTTGTTATATGTCCATTGTCTTGTACCATGAAAACTTTTACATAAACTTGTAAACTTGAATGCCTTGTTTCTGTATAAAAGTTGTGTTTAGATCATGTTGCATAGTATTATTGGTGCCAGGAGTGGATGGTATTGCTGTTGACTTTGTTAAGAAAGGGGGTGAATTTGTTGTTGATTGGTTTTACAAACTAATCAACACCAAATTCACCCCCTTTCTTAACAAAGTTATTCTCTGTTTTTGTGGATCACATTGAAGTGCCAGAAGATTGGCAGAATGCATGTATAGTATCATTGGTCAAACTACAGAGGCATAAGTTTGTTGAGTAGATCTGGAAAATTGTATGGGAGGGTATTGATTAAGAGGGTGAAGGCATGTACTGAGCATCAGATTGGAAAGGAGCAGTGTGGTTTCAAAAGTGGCAGAGGATATGTAGATCAGGTGTTTGCTTTGAAAATGTGTGAGAGAAATATTTAGAAAAACAGATGGATTTGTATGTGGCATTTATGGATCTGGAGAAGGCAAATGATAGGGTTGATAGAGATGCTTTGTGGAAGGTCTGAAGAATATATGGTGTAGGAGGTAAGTTGCTAGAAGCAGTGAGTTTTATCAAGGGTGTAAGACATGTATGAGTTGGAGGCGAGGAGAGTGATTGGTTCCTGGCAAAGGTTGGTCTGCGACAGAGGTGTTTGATATCACCATGGTTACCATGGTTGTTTGATTTATGAATGGGGTGGTTAGGGAGGTTACTGCTAGAATTTTTGAGAGAGAGGCGAGTATGCAGTCTGTTGGGGATGAGAGAACCTGGGAAGTGAGTCAGTTGCTCACCAATGATACATCACTGGTGGCTGATTCAATTGAGAAATTGCAGAAGTTGGTGATAGAGTTTGGAAGTGTCTAAAATGAGAAAGTTGTGTGTGAAAGAAGAAAGCTGAGAGTAAATGTGAATAACAGCAAGGTTATTAGGTACAGTAGGGTTGGGGGACAAGTCAATTGGGAGGTAAGTTGGAATAGAGAAAAACTGGAGGAAGTGAAGTGTTTTAGATATCTGGGAGTGGATTTAGGAGCGGATGGAACCATGGAAGTGGAAGTGAATCATAGGCTGGGGGAGGGGGCGAAAGTTCTGGGAGCGTTGAAGAATGTGTGGAAGTCGAGAACGTTATCTTGGAAAGCAAAAATGGGTATGTTTGAAGGAATAGTGGTTCCAACAATGATATATGGTTGCGAGGCATGGGCTATAGATAGAGTTGTGCGGAGGAGGGTGGATTTGCTGGAAATGAGATGTTTGAGGACAATATGTTGTGTGAAGTGGTTTGATCGAGTAAGTAATGAAAGGGTAAGAGAGATGTGTGGTAATAAAAAGAGTGTGGTTGAGAGAGCAGAAGAGGGTGTTTTGAAATGGTTTGGTCACATGGAGAAAATGAGTGAGGAAAGATTGACCAAGAGGATATATGTGTCAGAGTCAGAGGGAACGAGGAGAAGTAGGAGACCAAATTTTAGGTGGAAAGATGGAGTGAAAAAGATTTTGAGTGATCGTGGCCTGAACATGCAGGAAGGTGAAAGGTGTGCAAGGAATAGAGTGAATTGGAACGATGTGGTATACTGGGGTCGACGTGCTGTCAATGGATTGAACCAGGGCATGTGAAGCATCTGGGGTAAACCATGGAAAGGTCTGTAGGGCCTGAATGTGGAAAGGGAGCTGTGGTTTCAATGCATTATACATGACAGCTAGAGACTTAGTGTGAACAAATGTGGCCGTTTTTGTCTGTTCCTGGTGCTGCCTCGCTGGAAGGTGGGGGATGCTATTTTGTGTCACAAGGTGGCAACAGGAATGGATGACGGAAGCAAGTATGGATATGTACTTGTGTGTATATGTCTGTTTATGTGTTTGTGTGTATACGTTGAAATGTATATGTATGTATGTGTGCGTGTGTGGGCGTTTATGTATGTATGTGTGTATGTGGGTGGGTTGGGCCATTTCTCATCTGTTTCCTTGTGCTCCCTCGCTAATGTGGAAAATGGCAGTTAAGTATGATAAATTAGTAAATAAAAATGTATATACTGTGTATGTGTGTGTATGTATATATGTGAATGGATGGATCTTTCCTCGCCTTTTCCTTGCAATACCTCGCTAATGCGGGAAACAGCAATTAAGTACGTATGGTGATGATGATAATAACTCGAACTATATTGAGAAATCCCTGATTTTCTCTCTTCAAAACATAATGAGATAGAATTATGTTTGCAGTTTGCTGAGGATGACACGATCTTCACTGATTATGGCTTCTTCTACCGAATATGGTATATGACCCCAGTGTTTTTCAACTTCCGCATGCGTATTTATGCTGGTTTTGTACTCTCTGAGTGCGTTTGCATCATGGCAGGACTTGGGGCATACCCTACAGCAAGTATGCCAAAACCAGGTCATGGCCCAAGTAAATATGAGGCACTGGAGGAGAGGTGAGCATTTTTGGTGATTCTTTGTTAAATTGCTGGAGAGGCATTATACCTAGACAATTTTCTTTGTTTCTTATGCTACCAATACCTTGGCCTGTAAACCTGTACATCTTTACCCTCTTTTGCCACCTTACTTCTGAAAATTGTGTAGATATTTTTTATCTTTATAATGACAAAATCTTTCTTGAAACTGCATCATGTCCCTTTTATTGGCCCTGCCATGTGCATTGTTACTTTTACCTCTGTGGACTTCCTTGGTGTAGCATTTAGCATTTCTGACAATGATGCATTCATGGGCCTCCCAAGGTTGAGTACATAGTTTTGAATCCTGGTTACAGCACTTGGTCCAAAAGATAGGATAGAGAAGGAGGTCAAGTGAGGATATTCCCTCTAAGGCTCAGTCCTCTTTTTTTAACGCTACCTTGCTAACGCGGGAAATGGCGAAAATGTATGAATGCATTTGTTTTATTATCAGTGTATGTCTAAGGCTCGGTTTGCACTGCATCAGACTGTTCTGAGTCTCATTACACCATTATTTGGTAAGCACTTCAAGTGGTACCATGAACAGTGTTTACTTAATATATTCTTATGATACTAGTAGAATTGTCATTGCTTATTCACTTAAATTATAAGGTGCCATTATAGTTTAATGCAATTGTTTTCAGTTCTGAAAAGGAGTCAGCCAACACTAAGTACAATTTTGAAACTATCCATAACATTGATGAGTTTGGAGCAGATTTCACCCCAACCGTACGTGCTGGAATGCGTTGTTGGAACATGACTGTGCAGTACTGGCTTGCCAATAATGTATACAGGCGTCTCAAAATGGCCAGGCCAATCAAGTAAGTGTAACAGATATACTGACCAAAGGACATTTAGCAATAAAAACCATAATCAGAAATAATTTTTCATTGCATCATCTTATCATCGATAGCTTTCATTAGTGTTCAGACTGCATTATTCTTGTTTTATGTACAGTAACGTATGCATCACTGTTGACTCATTCTGTTTTTCCATGTATTTTTGTCATTGGTGACTGTGCATCATATTTTTGTAGTGAAATCAGTCTACTGTATTCATCATAGAATACTTGTTCTTGAATGATCTATAATTTTGAATTCTAAGGAAGGGAGATGGTCAGCAAGTAGGTAGTAGTTGGTAGGCAGCCTGCGACCAGGGAGGTATATTACCAGTACTACCCACTTGGGTATCGGAAGAGTTAATGACAGCTGTGTGGTGAATCTGGACTTCAGTGGTTGTCAGGTTGCACTACCCTGACTCAGGTAGCTGACTTTTCTCTCTGCCTCACTGGCACTTGGACTACTGGCATTCTGTCCACAAACATGGAATCTCTCCTTGTCATGCATAATGCTTAGTAATACTTAACTCTTACAGCTCATTCCTTGTAACACTAGATTTTCCTGTGGTAAGTGCTGTGCAGTAGCCCACCATTTTGGCAAAATGGAAGGAGCAATAGATAGAAGTAGTAGGTAGGGACATTCAGGCAGGAGTGTTCAATAGAAACTTTAGGTAGTAGTAGTGGATAGGAACATTAGGCAAGAGCATTAAGTAGAAGTAGTCAGAAGGAATGTTAGGTAGGAGCCTCTGCACACACAGTGGTAGAGTTGCCCTTTGCCAGTAGCCTGTTAAGGGTGAGGCACTAAATGCTAAGAAGCAGCACTGAGGTTCACTATTTTTATGGAGATTCAATTGCCATGGTCACAGGCATCAGAGATATAGATAGACAGAATATTATTTAGGACCCTCTGCAAACACTGCACTAAAGTTCCCCTTTGCCAGTGACCTGTTAAGGGTGAGGCTTAAAAGACTAAGAACTGGCACTGAAATTCATTAGTTATGGAGAGACTATTGCTGTGGCCATCCCCATATTTTTATAATGCAAGAAAAGTTAGTTGTAACCCAGTACTCTGTGGTGTGGCACGTTTTGAATATGCTGCCCTTAGTTTGTGGATCTGCCACCAGGGGCAGCACTAAGGTGCCAAAATCTGTTTGCACTGCAGACAAGCTAATTAACAGTCCTATTGATTTCTTATAGTCAGTTTTTGGCTGAAAATGAAAGCCAGAAAAGTTTAAAGATTTGAAAGACTTTGAAAGTTGCCTGGAGTACAGAATATCGGTGCACTTGTCAAATGGTTTAAGCTCTGATATAATGAATGTGTAAGTATTTCTGTTAGATGCATATCTAGTAGGCCAAAGATTTTCATAGAGAACTAAAGCTAGACTATGACTGTGAATGTTCACAAGGATGGTTACAGAAGTTTAATTGGAGGCATGGAATTTCAGCTCATAGTGTGTGTAGAGAAAAGTATAGTGCTGACAAGGGAGCTTGTAGTGTAGGGTAGTATTGAAAGAATCGATGAAAACTTCAATTCTCTGTTAAGCAACCAACAGCAATACGTACAGGATGAGAGAGTGTGTACAAGCAAGCTGCCTGCCTGGCTGGTTGTTTGGGCTTTAACCCTATCAACTGCCAGGGTCATAAGGTCGTCAACCAACCAAAAAATCTTTAACACCTTTAAGTGTTAAAGTTAATTCTAAGACCATGGACACTCTCGATATGCATGTGGCCCATTGCCTAGCTGGGACTGATGCTTCACAGGCTGCCTGCCTTGACTATAACAAGTAACTAGTCGACCAAAGCCAACTACCAACCTATGGTCATTCGTCACAAAGCTGCGACAGAGTTTGTGGATGAATTTGCACAGTCAGTGGAAGCTGTGGCAACAGAGAACTTGGCCCCAGAACAAATGTATAATGCTAATGAATCTGCCCTGTATTAGTGTTGTATGCCACGAAAAACCCTTGCCCAAGATAGTGAGGAGTCTCCATGTGGGAACACTTCTGATGTAACAATAAAAACATTGTTTGAATGATTTAATGGTTGTATGATTTCTTATTTTAAACTTTGTTTTACCTTTGATAACACAAAAATATGTATGTGGAATGAGCTGGAAAGACTGGGGGTCAGGAATATGTTAACACAGGGGGTTCCAGTAGGGGTCAGTTTCTTTTTTCCAGTATCATCTGTGGTCCAGCAATGGCCAGATCTCAAGGTTGCTGGAATAAAGAGGTTCAACCTGTACATTATATAGACAAAGAGATGGTAAAGTTGAGTAAAATTCCTGATAAGTAGGGTGTTAACAACTAATTTTGTTTACTTCATAGGAAGAGCTACATTGGTAAAAAATCAAACTGAAGGAGTTGTTTAGTGAAAAAGCACAGATTTAGTCAGTCAACAGAAACTGAAAATTCTACTGGTTAGTTTTTTACATGAATGGTACCCACTGTGAGGCAGAATGGATACAACCAGAAAGTAAACTACCAGTAGAGTAATGATCTTTATGGAAGTCTCCTTTTATATTTTCCTGTTTCTGATTTACCAAAGCATTCTTTAGATAATCACCTCTGTAAAGTTATGATAAATCTGTATATGAAATATTTAATGTGATATGATACTTATGACGAACTTATGCACCTCGCCACTAGGAGAGAGATTAGTGTTTGGGGAGCAGCTGAGCAAGTCATCAGTTATGATGTGAGAAATTGAGTGTTAATGATGGGTGCATGAATTCAAAAGTAGGTAAAGAGGTTTTTTTTTTTTTATACTTTGTCGCTGTCTCCCGCGTTTGCGAGGTAGCGCAAGGAAACAGACGAAAGAAATGGCCCAACCCCCCCCCATACACATGTATATACATACGTCCACACACGCAAATATACATACCTACACAGCTTTCCATGGTTTACCCCAGACGCTTCACATGCCTTGATTCAATCCACTGACAGCACGTCAACCCCGGTATACCACATCGCTCCAATTCACTCTATTCCTTGCCCTCCTTTCACCCTCCTGCATGTTCAGGCCCCGATCACACAAAATCTTTTTCACTCCATCTTTCCACCTCCAATTTGGTCTCCCTCTTCTCCTTGCTCCCTCCACCTCCGACACATATATCCTCTTGGTCAATCTTTCCTCACTCATCCTCTCCATGTGCCCAAACCACTTCAAAACACCCTCTTCTGCTCTCTCAACCACGCTCTTTTTATTTCCACACATCTCTCTTACCCTTACGTTACTCACTCGATCAAACCACCTCACACCACACATTGTCCTCAAACATCTCATTTCCAGCACATCCATCCTCCTGCGCACAACTCTATCCATAGCCCACGCCTCGCAACCATACAACATTGTTGGAACCACTATTCCCTCAAACATAGCCATTTTTGCTTTCCGAAATAATGTTCTCGACTTCCACACATTCTTCAAGGCCCCCAGAATTTTCGCCCCCCCCCCCACCCTATGATCCACTTCCGCTTCCATGGTTCCATCCACTGCCAGATCCACTCCCAGATATCTAAAACACTTCACTTCCTCCAGTTTTTCTCCATTCAAACTCACCTCCCAATTGACTTGACCCTCAACCCTACTGTACCTAATAAAGAGGTAATTGAGGTTATAAAACACATTGGGGGGGTGTTATCAATAAGTTGAATACAAATGGTGAACAGTGTGTGGAGTAGTGTGCTGTAAAATGACTGGTGATGGGGAATACCTAGTTTTGAATGAGGAATATATGTAAGTATATGTGGAGCAGGAAAGAGGGTACACAGGCATTACTGGATTATATACTGATTGATAGGCTTGCAAAAGAAACACTTGGATGTGAATGTGCTGAGAGAAGTAGGTGGTGGAATGACTGATCTGATCATTACATGGTGGAGGCAAAGGTGAAGATTCGTAATTATTTTGGAAAAGAGG
Source organism: Panulirus ornatus (assembly GCF_036320965.1). Lineage (NCBI taxonomy): Eukaryota > Metazoa > Arthropoda > Malacostraca > Decapoda > Palinuridae > Panulirus > Panulirus ornatus. The sequence goes on from NC_092273.1 coordinate 2,567,632, forward strand.
GAATGATGTGTGTGAGAAGAGGGTGATAATATTAAGTGAATAAAGTAAGAAGATGCACTTGATGTAGTGGGGATTTATGTGAAAAGGCTTAATCTGGACTCTTAGGGCCTTAGTGTTGTCCAGAACCATATTGGTACTAAACAGACATTTGATATTCAACAGGGAGGCTCTTACCATGTTTGCCTCTGCATATTGGCATGGGGTGTATGCAGGCTACTACCTTTCCATGCTGACAGTGCCATTCATCCTGGCAGTGGAGGACTACTTTGACCGGCTCATCAGAAAGAGACTTGGAGATTCGGTATGTAACTTATGTAGGAAATGAGATAATTTCAGATATTACTTAGGAGAAAGAGGCTGAGGAGTTGCACTGAATCTATAGAAGAGATTGTTGGTAAGTCATGAAACGTATTTGGAAATTTCTAAAGTTAGTGGTAGTCTAGAGGAGAAACTTGTTTCCAAAAAGTTATGTGAGTAAATATTATAGAAGGCTTCATTTAGGTGAGAATAAGATATGCTGAAATTGATAAGGACTACATAGGTAAAATGAGAAACAATGGTATCTCTTTTAAGTGTGACAAGTAAAATTATTTGATGATTGAATTGATACCAAAAGGTGACTTATAAAAGATGTAAGAATAAGTGGAATTGAGAAAGGAGCCATTGGGTATAGATTAAATTTTAATTGCATTTTTTTAAATTGCTTTGAGTGTAAAGGTGTATACAAATTATGAAATGCTACTGTAACAGATCAGAACTTTCCAAGTAGGAAAGAAAATTAAGAGTTAATCATCTGAATCGTATCTTTGTCCTTAGATTTATATTTGGAGACTTTCGTGTCACCAGTCATTAGTAGCAGCTTTGACAGATAGTCAAACTGATAAGCTTTTAGATTTAAATGTCTAGACTGGAGATTTTGCAATACAATGCACTGAATGGGGTGGATGGCAGAATTTTCCACACTTCATATGTGAGCAGAGAAATACATATAGATATCTTGTTTGTGAACCTGCATTCATTATAGTGTCTACAGGTAGTTAGATAACCCATGAAATTTCCTACATCAAACCTATTCATAAACAGAATTGCTCAGCCGTGTTTACATCCCTCTCATCCACATACTCCTTAAGTCTGTCCTTTTGCCCTATTCAAAAATTTCCCTTCTCCTTACCACACTCTTCTTACATCTTCAGTCATCCAATTTCATCCTGGCCTTTTCATGTCCCCAAACCACAGACATTACATTTTGCTGTTTTGCAACCTCTTCCTTTTTCTTTTATGCCTCATTCTGATATAGTCATTTCTCACAGTAGCAATTCTTTTTACTCCATGTCCCAGTCTTATTACATCCATCCTTACAGCTTTCATATTTCTTCTTTTCTTAAAGCCTTTACCATCCTTTGCCAACAATTCCTCCTAATAAAGCTCAGACATCCCAGCAGCTGCTCCTCTCTGCACATTCACATCAGGGGTCTCTTTTGCAGATCTGTCAGTTAGTACATAATTCAGTAATGCCCACTTACCATCACTCTCACTCTCCCTCTTATACTTGTGTATACCCTTCTTTTAAAACAAGGTACTCGAAATCACAAGTGCTTTTTCAGCACGCAACTTTACAAGGTGTTCAGCATTTTCATTAACAGTACTGGATAACCCATGTTCCTGAATTGTACCTTTAACTGCCATATAAACAACTTGTATTCAGATTTCCTGTAACTGATACTTGATTCCTCACACCTAATTGCTGACATACATACTCAACTTTTCTCCTCCTCACACCTCTTGTTTCCAGTGCAATAGCACCAAAAATCACCCACTTTTCATAATCCTGTTTTCATTTTTATCCATATCAGTCTGGGGCTCACTTCTTTGCACTCATGTACACATTCCCATAACTCCTTTAGCGGAAGTGCTACCCCTAAGCTCTCACCCTCACACTGACCCTGAGTTTATCCTTAAGACATTCTGTAACCATTCTCTCCCTTCGCTGCCAGCATAGTTTCATTCAGAGCTAGGAAATTCAAGATCCTCTTCTGAAACATACTATATATTTCTCCCTTCTCATGCTGGTTACATCCACACACATTCAGACTTTCAAGCCAGAGCCTTTGAGGATGATGAGCCCTCTTCCTGTAGCTCCTTCATTTGTTCCATTGTGCAGACTTTAAATGTATGTTCTGAGTGCTCTGTTTTGTTTAGTTTGCAGCTTTCTGATTTTTGCTTCTGAGTAATTGGATGGTTAGTGAGGTGCTGTGTATTTAAGGGTGGAATGGATGAATTGTTTTTTAAAGATACTTAAGGATTCTTTTCCTGACCAAACTGTTGCTGGTAAGTGTTCTGAGGGTGTTTATGACTATTTTGTTGATACAGAAGGGAGAGGAGTTTATAAAGTTATTCTTTAGTTTTGAGATAATCTTGCCATTTAATATTTACTTGTTTCCAGGGCAAGTATGCATATGACTGGTTTGCCTGGTTTGTGAAGATGCAGAACTTTGCCTACATGGGCATGGCTTTCCTCTTGCTGCATGTGGATACCACACTGCATTATTGGCACTCTATTGGTTATATATACCATGGCCTCATGATCATCATGCATTGCCTTGCACAGTACATCAACCTCATTTTAAGTAAGGTAAGTTTATGGATTTTCTTTCTTCTTTATCCTTCTTAAACGTATAGGAGGCATACAGTTTAATGATTAAAGACTGGATATTGCAGTGGATTTTGCAGTGTAATTGGCAATAGTCATTGAGTGGTGAGTTAAGCTTGAATAACATTTTTAATATCTGAACATTATAAACTAAAAGTAAGAATGAAACAAAAATTAAATCATTAATAAAGAATGAAAGAGAAAAATAAAATCATTATTCATGAGGAGTTAGAAGCTTAACATTTCATGAATCTCTTGACATAGATCCTCCATACACAGACACACCACACACACACACACACACACACACACACACACACACACACACACACACACACATACAAATAACCTGACTTAAAGGCCTGCTGATCTACTTCTTTTTGCTACTTTATGAGCAGTGATTGCTTACCAGCCTGCTACCTATTTTACCTATATTCTATTTCAGGCAGAACATAAGCTGAAGAAGAGTCGTGCAACAGCAATAATTGATGAGCATACAAAGATGCGTTTTGTCAAGACCAAAGATGCAGTAGTTGATGGAGAAGCCAATACTGCTCCAGCTGATTGCAATGGAGAAGTAGTAGAAGTACAATAAGATTAGTACATTAATTTGAAATTGGAAGTTGATGAACATGACATTCATACAGGCTTATGTACAAGAGAGATGATGGACTAAGATGAATTTTTTGCATAATTTTTATATACATATATGCAGGGTAAAAGCAAATAGCTGCAGATGATTATAGCTTGTTATTCTTACCCATGTTAATGGTGAATAATGCTTGACAGGTTTCCTTAATGAGGTTGTAGCATTGAATAGATTTAAAAGATTACTATTTTTACTTAAGGGCTGTATTATTTTTTTATAAAACATTCCTAAAGTATATTCTACTTTTTCAGAAATATAAAAGGTGTGCATTAATACTTCCTCTTTCATTTTCTAGCAACAAATTATGTTCCCTTTTTTATTGAATGTCTTACCATTTTTCTTTCTGGTGTAAGTTTTTGAATTGTAGCTACAGCAGACACTCATGCCTTAGAAATTAGTCATACAGTGGCATATAATCAAGAGAATACAACAGTTACGATAGCTAGGTTTCATTAAATATGTGAATTTGATAAGATCAGAAATATGCACCATAATGATAAGAAAAACAATTTTTTTTTACATTTTTAGGCAAAAATTGTAAGGTTGTGGACATCTGCAATGGGTTGATCATGATGGACTCATGTTATAGTACAACAGCTATGTATCATATGAGGAATACAGGAGATTGAATTAAATGATAGTTTAGAGGAGTATTTTAGGGTGTCTGAAAAGCCAAGCTGTACTGCATCCCTTGTGATGAGTGATTGGTCAGGTTAGTCAAAGCCATAGCCTCTCTTGAAACATGTCATCTGTATTGTTTTAATTTTATTGACTAAGATAAAGAGTGAAGGAGCATAGTCTTTGGTTGCCACTATGCTCCATGGTTGCCAAAACTGTCATACCTCTACAGTTTGATTCTCATGTAATGAGTATTATGCTAAGGTTATTAATGTAGTCATAAAGCATGTACCATTGTTGTTTAATGTTGTGGTTATTAGAAATTATTGTGCTATATTAGTAATCTGGAAGGTAGTGTAATAGGTACAGTAATATATCATGTTTTCATATATCATTGATTATTATTTGTTTCAACTTCTTTATATACTATTAAGCACCTTTAATTCATACTTCCAGCATCTCAGAATATCTTAATTTGAAGGGCCTTTCTCTGTCTCTCTTTTTGATTTGCTGTTGAATTATAGTTTTTAACAAAATTAAATATTTTCCTATTCATTTCTTACTAAGAGAGGAAGAATTGCTTTCTCTTCTCAGTAAGATCATGTAGATGATACCATCAAAAACATTCCCCATGATGTTCCTGGATAAACCGTTTTGAAGTGTTAGTTTAATAGCTATTCAGTTTCCTAATTCTGCTACTCATGGGTTAGTTTCCTTTAAAATATTAAAACAAATTCACTGATGGTGTTTGAAAAAAAAATTGTTAAACAGATTTTTCAAAATTTTATATACAGGGAAGGGGCTGCTCTGCTGATCCTAGTATTGACTTTTCTAGACCTAGTGAAAAAGAATAATAGGTTCATATACATATAGTCAGAACAAGCACCTCTTCATACAAGCTTATTGCACCTCCATTTCATCTTTATGTTACTATCCAAACCCAGAGCTTTCCAACTACAATCGTATCGTCGCTGTAAAGTACTTAAGCTCATTAGAATTTATTTATTTTTCTGCCTTCATCATGGTATCTAATGGTGATTACCTATCTTTTTTCATTAACAAGAATATGCCTCTTGCATTTACTGTAATTTTCCTCTTTTGTTGACAACGTAACCTGTTCATGTTTGAATCAGTTAACAGTATCATTTGCAATCAACTCCTGTGGTAACTTCCAAGAAAGCCCTCAATCATTCAGTTGTAGATGGCAGTTATACCACCGCACTTTCATCTCACATACAGCCCCTACTTCCTGAAGACACAGTAAGGAACTTTGGTGAAATGACACAACCTTGATGCAGTACCTCATTTCTTTCAGACCATGCACTTGTCTCCATGTACTTTCTCAGAAGCTCAGTTTTCATCATTAATGATCTTAACAGCATTTAGAAAGTTTTCATGCACACAATCATGAAAACTTAACAAATTGCTCACCTGTTAAGTATATAATATGCCTTTTTTCATAAAAAAAATCCTTTAAACATTACTTTTCCTGTACAATTTTCTCGTGCCCAAGTGCAAAAACTCTGGTCTCCACTACCTCCTTCTCTCCTAAGATGACACTTTAACTAATAACTGAAAGGGGTGCAGTAAAAATGAAACCATATACCTTGCAAGCTTAAGTAAAGAGTTCGTTTCTTTTAATTTTTTCTTGTATGACTTTATAATGGAAAAGTTGCTGCTTTGGTCCAGTTATCAGACAAACAACCACTTTTACAGGACTATTGTAATATATTCTGCTTTACAGATTCATTCAGCAACTGGTTTGGATCCAGCTCTCACCATGTGGCTCCTCTTTTTTTCTTTTTTTTGATGCTTGCACTATCACCCTTTTCACCTTTTGCGTAATGTTTCCGTTGCCTCATATGTATTTTACATACTCCTGACTTTTCATTCTACTGGTGGTCCACGCTATTGCTGCAGCTACAGGTGCTGTTGTTAATGATATGAGTATGTTCATTTTTAGCAGTTATTTTTTCTTATTAGAATGAGTAATACAGATTTCTGGTAATTAGAATGAATTTAGATTTGAAATAGAATTGATTGCAGGGACTTAGGCCTGTGATATACATACCCTAACAGACCTACTTTAGTATGGATATTTCAGAATTTTATGAACTTGAAACACTTTTGGTACTAGTTATTGTGATTGAACAAAACTCTTTTGTGACTTTTCAGTGATAATCTTTCATGACAGTCAGTGCATGCATCATATCATTAAAAATGTGTAACTACAGGAATACATTTATGATGAAATTATCAAGTTTTTCTTGTATTTAGAACTATGTTATATTTACATCTGGCTGGCTCTGACTTTCTCTCTCTATGCATTATCAGTAGAAATAATCATGTTTTGGATATATAAACTTTGATTCAAGATGCTTGAAATCAACAGGCTTTTTACTTTAATCTTCAGTTTGGTATTAACTTGTTAAACAGTACCTCAAAACTTTCCTCTGAACTAAATAGTTGTTAGTGAATTATGGTTTTCTAGTCAGTCCTGTTCTTCATTGGCAGGATATAACCAGTAGTTTTTATGTAGTATCTGGTCACCTTGCATGACTTATGTTTAGTACTTGGTATGGGTTATTTATATATTAGATTGACTCATTTGATCTTACCCGTTTTTACCAGTTTTACTGTATATCACTTTTAAAGTCTTCCAAAGATGTATGGTAGTTGATAAAGGAACCAATGTTTATATATTTTGCATCTTCAGTAACTGATTGCATCTTAATGTCTTTTTAATGGAAATTGGAAAATTTGAAGAGGTTAGATATTTCAGTTTCAAAATGTATTCAAATTTCTCTCTCTCTCTCTCTGCTTATCTCTCTGTCTGTCTGTCTGTATCTGCCTATCTGTCTGTTTATCTGTCAGTCCAGCTGTGTGCATCTATCCATCCAGCTGTCTGTATGTCTACCTCTTAATCTATCTTATCCTTGGTTCCATATCCATGTATGTGGGGTGGACTAGGATATCAGGTTTGCAAGTCTACCTAGGGGAATTTGGTAGTCCTGCACTTTTGCCAGCAAGTAGGTTTAATGGCTTTTAGGCCCATTTTGTAACATTCATTCCAAAAAAGTGGATATATGTTCAGCAAATCCACATAAATGGAAAAGGATAAAAAGGATCAGGTAAATACACGCAGATTTATGAGAATTAATTTTGCAAAACTAAGGTACCATGCAAGCTGCCAAAAGAGCAAAGATGCCCAGTTTTCTTGGGAGTAGAATAGCTACTCTTAATTTTTTTTACTGCTAACCAGCAGGAACGATCTCCACACACCACAATCTTTTGTAACAATAGTAATAAGTGACACAAAGAGTATAGACTTGGTTTTCTCATGTAGGATTTCTGCTAGTTGCATTTGATGGTTTTTTCTCGCATTCTTCAATTTCATATCTTCCTGAAACAAATCTTATTTACTAATATACATGTCATCCTGTACTTTATGACTAATATTTTCCTTTTCTGTATACTGATTTAATTTCTTGCTGAAGAACCTTGATTTGACTCACAATCTGTATCTTTTCTATTACATATAGTTATCAACTGCTTTGTTTAGGAAATGGTAAGTGAGAATGTGGAATCAAGCAACAAATATTTCATGTACTGCTGTTGTATTTTCATCACTTAGATATACAATTTTTTTAGGATGACTGAAGCATCTTAAGATTCTAGAATTGGTACATTGTATTACTATAAATGTTAAAAACGGTATATTAAGTTAGGATGAAAAGGGAAATCTATTTCATCTATTTCTTAGGATTCACTTATTGTATCTCAAGAATCATTACACATTACTAAGCTGGGCAATTTCCCGTGACAGTGTCACATCTGCAAGATTGTTGTATGGACCACAGTTTTCTTCACTTTCATCATCAAAATTGTACTTATGATGAATTGCATAGTATTTTATGTTTTATGCAGTTAGGTTTATTTTTGACTTCAAGCCTTTGTACTAAAAACTCAAAATTTCTTCTTTTCTGTTTACTTGCTTTTCCCACATTCAGCAAGGTAGTATCAGGAATTGAAACTTTTATTATTATTTTTTTTTCATTCTTGTTTCATGTGTTAGCAGTGTTGTTCTAGGAGTAGATGAAGAGTGGCCTCATTTTTTTTTCACATCTGCACTCTAGCTGTCATGAATAATACACAAAATCCAGAATTCTCTATCCACAGCCAAACCCCACAGACCTGTTCTTGGTTTCCCCCAACCACATCATATGCTCTGGTTAACCCCATTGACAGCACTTTTCCTCCTTTATACTACTTTTCTTGTTTTCTCAAAAGTCTCTCTATCTTTGTACACCTTTTACCCTCCTTTTGTATTCAGGCCCCAATAACTTCATCCCTCCACCTCCTTCTCAGCCTTCCTTCACTAATCTTGTACTTCATCATAGTCTTTTCTCTCTTCACTCATCCTCTCCATATGTCCAAACCACTTCAGCACATTTATTTCAGTTCTCTCAACTTATACTCTGCTTACCACTTAACCTTTCTGTTTGATACTCTGTCATTCTTTACACATTTGTCTCTCTAGTGCTTGTTCCATCAGGGAACTTCCATCAAGGGGGGTGGCCACTGCAAAAGAGTCTCCACTTATCTCTCTCCTTACATGCCTCCCTTGCATACACCATTACATGCATTCTCCCACTTCCCTCCCTTCAGTACTCTTCCATTCTGCTTCCCCATGTCACAGATGGTGTTCCTGTCACACCAGTCCCTTCACTTGTATTCTCACACACTCTTCTTCTTGTAAACTCCATCTTGCATTCTTTCCACATGCCCAGACCACCAGAAAGTGCTACATTTCACCCACTCTCCCATTCCACTATTCATTGCTTTTGCATCCCCTGCCATACCAAATCTTCCATATGCTTCATGATTACTTCTATCTAGTCATACCACATACTCCTCTTAAATGTCTCATTTCCACAGCCTGGATTTATGACCCCTGTGACTTGTACCATGTCCATATTTTGGCTGCATAGGCCAGGGTTAAGGAAAACTAGGGTTGGGAAGACTGTCTTGTCTCTTAATCCTTTTTCTTCCATACTTACACCTTTACCCTTCATTATTCTTCTGCCTGGTACTGCTCTCCTTATCTCCCCTTCCATATCACCAAACTTACACAAGCTAGTACCCAAATACTTAAATTCTGAGAGCTCTTCCAGTCTTTCTCCCTCCATATCAGTAACACAGTTTAGGACACTTTCTTTTCTCCCTCTGTAGGACTTTGCAAAATCAATGCTTTCACTTTGATTCCTTTCAAACACCATTACTTTACTTTTACTAGTATTTGCCTTTAATCACCTATGCTTACACATATAAAGCACACAACTTTTTGCAACTCATCTACACTCTTAGCAAGAAAAAGCATCACCTGCAAGCAGGCTTGTCAGTAGCCACCATACCTTGCTACCTCACTCCATCTCTGCACCCCTTTTCCCAAGTTTTGCTCTCATCTATCCTATCATTCACTCCATATATATATATATATATATGTTAAAAAGCTACAGTAACATCATATATCCCAGCCTCATACCCACACGTATACAGAAACTTTCACTTAGTTTCCATCCACTCTTTCACATGCATTTGCTCCTGTATAGGTTTTCACACCATCCAACAGTTATCTCCTAACTCATGTATCCTTAACTCATCGCATAAAGCATTCCACTCTACTTCAACATGCACTTTCTCCAACCTTCCTCATACAGCATATCGTCTTGGGTATTTCATTTCTGTCAAAACCATTTTCTGTTCTTGTGTGTTTAGGGCCAAAGACTTGTATCCATACAGCAATTCAGGACTACTATACCATCAGACATACCCATTTTTGTCCTTACAAACAGTGACCTCTCTTTTCACACATGCTCCTCAGTGAACCCAGGATTTTGTTCCCTGACCAGTTCTAAGTGTCACTTCATCTCCCATAGAACCATCCACTGCCATCCCTCTTAGATGTCTACAACACCCTACATTCTCTTGGTTCATCTCATTCAAACTCTCTCAGACCAACATGTCTTATCCCTTTACAAGCATGCATAAGTTACACTTCATCTGCTGTCTGGAAATCATCCATCTCTTCAGTGTTATAAACATTGATTCAGCATATCGCAAGACCCCCATTCCCACAACACACATGCAGACATACACACACTCAGCTCTCTTAAGATTTTTCTCTTTTCAGTCATGTAGGAATTTATAAAGTTACAAGCATGGTAACTTTGAGATATTTTTCATTAGTAAAGCTTCAGAAGAAAATAAAAACTTATATTTTGTGGATTGTGTAAAACTGTACATGATATCTTTAAGCTTGAATTAAAATTCTTTCTTTCAACCCGCTTTGGAAAAGTCAGATGATCTTTGGAGGCACTTTTCCTTCTCACATTTCTAGTCAGACTTCATTCTGCAACTGCATGCACTATTGTTTTCTGTCTAATCGTTCAGATAGGAATCAGATTGATCAGTTGGTAAAATGGATTTTCAAAATGTTTAAGATTAATTTAGAGTGATACTTTTAGACCATGACAGTATTTTTTTTGTGTTCACGTTTGTTTACATGTTGCTTGTATAGCATGGCAGACACCTAGGAATCACTTTTCTATTGTTTTTATCTGTCTGTCAGTCCATCTGTATGACTGTCCATCATCTAGCTGTATGTTAGTCTATCTGTCATCTTGAATCATACTTTAACCTGCAGGTTAGACTTGGCCACAATATGAAAACTGGAAATCATATATCCTTAAACTTTATAAAGTTGTTCCCAGCATCTGATGAGTGTCACACAACTCATAATTCTATTTAAAGTTTTCCAGAGTTATACCACTTATAAAATGGTTTAACCTGGAAGTTCACCTCCCTCATAACTTGAAGAGCATTCAGCCTTTGGTCATCAAAATACAGTTAATTCCCAGAAGCTAAAAGATTGATTGGCCTGAGACCCATAGCTCAAATTTTATTCTTATACCACTTATAAACAGGTTTAATCTGGAACAGCCTAGTTATGCCACTTATAAATGGGTTTAACATGGAACTTGACCCATTTCATAATTTCAAAATAATACACTTTTGATAGTGAAAATTTATACACTTTCTTCTCAGCATCTTGGAAATTGAATGGCATAAGACCCATAACTCTGGTCTTATTATTACACCATTTATAGAAAGGTTTAACATTGTTTCACTTCCAATTACTATTTTGTGCAGCAGGCAACACAAGTGCTCCATGGAACACATTTCAAGTTGTATCTGTTTGTATGAATTAATTCTTGTGCCTGTTAAAATAATCAAAGTAAGTTAATGCGTACAGAATGTACCTGAAGCATGTTTACCAACCATCTCATTACATTCAAGACTCAAAGACCTACTAATATTTGCTGATGTTGGTGATTTTACCACGTAGTGGAGCAGTTGCCATTAGAACAAAGAAAAAGGAATGATTGCATTTATAAGTATACAGGTTGGGATAAGGAAAAGTACACATAGAAATATAGAAAAAATATGAAAAGGTAGAAGTAAGATGATAGTCATATATAAAGTCAAAGGATAATGAGAAGTTTAAGGATTTTCACCTAGTTATGTTGTAGCATAATTCTCTGTTCTGCACTCAGAAATTATTAGTTGCAATTGATGGCACTCCAGAGACATTGTAGTAGTTACTCTCAACAGTCTCTGAATTATGTTGGGAGTGGGGCAAAGGGCATGGGCTACAGATAGGGCTGTATGGAAGAGGGTGGATGTATATGTATGTATATGAGTGTTTATGTATATACATGTTTATGTGGATGGGTTGGGCCATTCTTTGTCTGTTTCCTTGCACTACCTTTGACACAGGAGATGGCAATTAAGTATAATAATGAATGTAGAATATATGTTTTTTTTATACATATTTGTCATTTCCCGCAATAGTGAGGTAGCGTTAAGAAAAGAGGAATGAGCCTGAGAGGGAATATCCTCACTTGGCCCCCTTATTAGTATTATTATTATATATTATATGTTGTTTGTTAGAGACCATTGCAAATTTATCGCTCACTAGCTTTCGCTAGTTTTTTCAATCTTTCTCACAACACGTTTTGCTTCAGATAAAGTGTAAATTAAATATCGTACATTCATTTTCACTTTATTTTGAAATACTTCAGACATTTCGGGAGCACGAACACTGCTCATCTTCAAATAGATTATAAATTATACAACACAATGTTAAGAACAAAACAGGAATGAATCACATCTTGAAATTTTACAAATGGTAGTGGTGACATAGATAATGTGTTGATTGGTGGATTATGTTCTCTTGGAGTTCATGCATGGTAGTCTGGTCGGTAGGGGTTAATGGTTGTGGGTTTTACTGAGTTCTCCGCACCTGGGAAAGTCTGGTGGAGGTAGAGAGTGGGGTCATTTCAGGTGCAGTAGAAAATAATTGTAGTCCTAGTTTGTCCTGTTCTTTAGTGTTTTGTGAAGGGGTTATATTCTCATAAGTGCATGACTTCTGTTATCTGTAGTTTTGTGACAGTGTTTCAGTAGATTATTTTCATGTTTTGAGTGAGATAATGCCAAGTGAGATTCATGTTATGTTGTTACATATGCAATTTAGGACCTCTGTTTTAAGAGTGAAGTGTTAAGCATCAACTGAGTGATGTCATAGTCATACCAATGTAGTTCACATTGTTTTGAACTTTACAACTTTCAACTGGGCAGGAGTACTTGGAAACTACATTGGTTGACTGCAGTAGGTTATTGTTCTGTATGAGATGGTTTCTCTTAATGTAGTCACTAGTTTTCTTGTTCCTGTAGTAAATAATGTTGCTGAGATGATCTTCAGGGATGTTACAGGTAATGTTCCTATCTATTATCTCCTTCAGGATATATTAATTGGTCCACTTGGCAGGAGACATCTGGTTTTTGTAAAAAAAAAAAAAAAAAAAAAAAAAAGAACAATTCCAGGTTATTGTTGTCTTTGATGAACTAGTCAGGTTTGGAGGAACACACTTCTCTCTCTATCAAAGTACAGGACAAGCTAGGATTCTACAATTATTCTCCATTTTACCCCAAATGATCCCATTCCCCACTTACATCAGACTTTCTCAAGTGTAGAGACTTCAGGCAAACCTCCCAGCCACTGACCTAACTAGTTTGACCCCCTACCAATCACACTACCATACATAATAAACCCCAAGGAAACACAGTCCACCAACCAACATGTTACCTACATCACTGCTCTCATTTGTAACATTTCAAGATGTGATTCATTCCTGTTTTGTTTTTTATATAGTGTTGTATCATTTATAATCAATTTGACTGAAGATGGGCAGTGTTCATGTGCCTGACACATCTCATGTATTTCAAGAATAAAGTGAAAATAAATACAGGACATTTAATTCACTTTATGGGATGAAGCAAAATGTGGTGAGAAATATTGAAAAAAAAATAACAGAAAGCTGGCGAGTGTTATTTATGCATTTTTCCTTAACAGTTTACTAAAGAAAATATTCTGCCTGCTTACACACACACACACACAAGGAAACAGACGAGGAATGGCCCAAACCACTCACATAACAAGTATTGAAATTTATTGTAGATAATAGAGAAAAAAAATCCGAAGGGTATATCAAAACAAAGTATTACTAAATAATACATTCTAATGAACATGAACTTGTCCAAAGCAGATGTGCTTATTTAGTATGTCTGATTTTTTTTCCAGTTTGTTTTTCAGTATTGTTGTTTCTATAATCAAACATCATTTTCAGTTATGTTCAATATTGTCTTAGTCTTTTAACGTGTCTTTACACATTTTATATACCATATTGATATATCCAATTTGATTTTGTTTGTTTTTGTTTTGTTGCTGGTTTGCTTTAAGGCTGGTGAAGAATGTATCTTATAGTGCAATAGAAGTACAAGGAGAGGTAGACCATGAAAGATATGGATAGACATGGTGAAAAATATGATAAGAGTAAAGGATATTTTGCATAAAGATATTTGGGGAATAATTGGGGATTGAATGCATTAGAAGCATAATGTGTATTAAAATGGAATAAATGGGGACCATGGTATGTAAAGTGTAAGTAGTAAGACTTTTTATAAGTAAAGAAGTACACATTTCACTTGAACACAATGGACATGATAATGTAGAAAAATATTGGGAAGGGGGAATGATATTGCAGAGGCTGTTTGTACCTGATCCACCCCATTTAATTGGGATTGACAGCGATAGATAGATATTTGTTCTTAGTGTGATATTCCTTATCATAGTTCTGCCACATCTAGGTTGAGAGAAAAAAAAAAAGTTTTTTATGGCAATACAAGCAAATGTAGTTGATATTTATGCAGTTAATAGCAAACTAAAGTGGAGTAGATATAAGGTTGCCCTCTGAAGCACCGATCAAATTTGAGATTCATATTTGTGCATGCTGTCAGGTACATTATAATTTGTTCGTTAACTGTAATATTGCTTCAAACTGAAGGTCTTCATTAATTATTTATGGCCTATGTTGCTGAAACTGATATTAGAATGTATGTGCCAAATAAAGAATATTATTGTGGAAGCATATGCAGGATATGTTGGAGAGAGTTCATATTTTTGAGTAGATGTATGAAATCCATCATATTTTTGTAGTTCAGATAATCTTGTAGATTGAAACTTTATTGATATGTGTCCTTTTATTAAAGCTTCAGACTTGTATATATAAGTACTGTGTATGTGTGAAGTTGAATGATATTTTACCGGGTAGTTATTTTCCACAGATGAGTGTCCTCACCTGTCAGCTGGATTAAAGTAGGGAAATGTCCTGGAAAATTTATTGTATCAGATTTTTCAGACTTAGCAACAGGGAAGTAATTGATCTTTTATCCCACTTTGGGAGACGAGAAGCACACTCTCAGTTGTTGATTGTTTCATGTATAATGTACTGCTTCCAGCACTGAAAGCAAGTCATTGAAACCAAAATTTACCCTAAACACTATAGATCTGTAGAATTAAGTACCTGATTAAGACCAAAATTTTAAGAATTTAAGTAGTCTTGCATTCAATTACATTTTCTAGTTAATGGGGATCTACACTAAACCATGCTTAAACCTTGTATTGGTGAATGTGAATGTGGAAATACAGTACTTAATGAACAAAACTGAGCAAACAGTTGAAAGAGGAAAGTGTGTCTGCTCTGAGGAAGAGAAAATGGATTAGTATTTTAACCTTTGTCATATAACTGCATTTGTTCCATTATTGCCTTCATCTGCACTGTGTAGACATAGTCCAAATATAAGTGTTAAGTAACAAGAATTATTTAAATGCATTTAGAATTTTCCTGTCAGTATATGAAAATATTATAAATTTACACAATGAAAAATGAACAGGAAACTATTTAAAAGATATTAAGCCCTTGTTATGTCATTGCTTTTGACAATTGAATTTTTATGTACATAGACATGTAATAGCCTCATCATCTAGTGTAAAAGCATTGTTATATTGATTAGACCATTGCATTAGAAGAAAATGTCTTCTTTTACTTGTGTATATTATCAAAACAACATTCCTATTAGAATAGGATTGCCCTTTTAAAGTGCTTTCAGAATATATCTTAACCACAAAGAAAAAATTATGAAAATTTTCAAACAAAATATGCAGGAAAGGACTTTGGACTGTCTTTGCATTTAAAGACAGAATAAAATTTCATTAGCAGTGAAGGGTTTTGGATAATTAACAGTACTTTGAACATGTTCATGAAGATACTGGGTAACAGTTAATACTTACATAAGATACAAGATACGTATTATTTCAATGAAGATACTGGTTAACGGTTAATGCTTACTTAAGATACAAGATATGTGTTATTGCAGTGAAGATACTGGGTAACAGTTAATACTTACATAAGATACAAGATACGTGTTATTTCAATGAAGATACTGGTTAACGGTTAATACTTACTTAAGATACAAGATATGTGTTATTTCAATGAAGATACTGGGTAACAGTTAATACTTACATAAGATACAAGGTATCATTTTTATGTGGTTGTTCACCTGTACATGTTGTAATTGCAAATAATCAAGACTGTCTCATCAAAATATAGCCATGATTTTGTATAATCTGATGATATGATTTTTAAGGGAGGTTAGAGATGGAGAAGTAGGTTTTAAATGTGTAATATGACTGACATTTTTTAATTGGATGAGAAGGTTTGATCATTTGTTTGATAGTTACAAGTACAGTGATACTAACTGAAACATTGTTGAAGAGACATTGTATAATGTAAAGATGGTAAATTTTTTTTGTGTATCTTCATTAGCATACTTCTGAGAATGTAGATAGGTATTGTAATTTGTTGTAATCAATAGAGAAATAGAATAAGAGAATTTCAATGTTTGACAAGGCCTGCTAGTGTAAATTATTACATTTTTAGACCAGAAAAATAATTGAAATTTGATACAATGTTGTAAAATGGTTGCTAGAACTGGAAATTTTGACAACTGTAATAAAAAGTTTATGGCATAATCTTGAAAGGGTTTTGTTAAGGTACCAGAGGAATGTCACAGTGATCTTGGTGTTTGACAGCCATGCTGAAGATAGTTTATGAACTGAACAGTGGTAGTTGTAAGGGAAAGTAAATATATGACTGTGTGCAGGATGTGTGTTTATAAAGAAGATGAAAGTGTATGTATGGAAAAGATTCAGATTTATATTGAGGACTAATTCTTTCTGTGTCCTCATTTTATTCCTTCCATGCTTTAAACAAAGGATATGGCATAGCATTTATTTCTATGAATGATAGATAATTCTTATCAGTAGGGAATGAAAAATATATGAGTGGAAAGAAGTGATGCAAAGATCTGTAAGTACACATATATTTCTCAGTAGCTGATGATTTTCAGTTGAAGTGTTTATTTTTCACCAGAGAGCTACAAAAATAATTTTTGGGATGAACAACCATGGACCAGATTGTGAAAACAAGTTTTAACAAATGTACAACTTTTAAATGTAGGAATGTTCATCAGTGCTTCAGTTTGTAAATACTCATCAATAGCTTGGTATCTACACATTTACAGGCAAAAGCACTAGTTATTCTTGTCATAAGAGTTGTAAATCTAGTAGATTTTGAAGACATTGGCAACACTAGGTCCTTCATATTGTATTGCATGACATATTAACTTTCCAGTTTCCCTTGTAATTGTCAGTATCCTGTAATGTGTTTCATCTACATGATAACATATTGAATATGGAAGTAGTTCTCATGTTACTAGCAAACCTTCAGTTGTTTGGGAGCAATGTCTCATTTATTGATTTGAGGCAATTCAAAATCATATGTAAATGTTTTGAAATTTGTCTTGAGATTAAGTTAGTAGTATTTTTCTTATCAACAGTGGCTCCCAGAAGCAACATGACTAGTTATTGTGATGGGTTGATGGAAACTAATTTGTAATGATATTACAAAGATGTGTTAGTCAGATGCAGTTTTCAGTGAGTTTGGCGGTATCACCACTGTTACATGTTGGTTTGATCATGAATCAGAAATGGTACTTACATGCACTGTAAATGTATTTTGATATCTTGGTGAAGTTTGATAATGTAGACCTATTCATTGTAGGTTGATTAATATCTTGGCAAAAGTTCCTGATAATAAAATGTTTTGTACTGAGTGATGTGTATTTTCCCACTGCTGGAGGTGTATTACGTTACAGTGGACTTTAGGTTTATCAGCTTTTCTAATGATGGCTGAGATTGCAGAATGAAAATTATTTCTGAGCCTAAATTAACCTCGCATATAGTTATATTTCACTTTGATATTTACATTAAACTTATTCAGTTTACTTAGGATGTTTGTTCTTCATTAGCCATTATTTCTGACTTTTCAATTGATATTGATGAGAGTCACATTACTAATATTTGGAAGGGCTCTAAAGTTTACGAGGGTGAATCATGGGCATTTAGATACTGCATTCACACTGCAGTATCTTACTCCATGTACTGAAAGTACATCAGACCATTAAACTGAAGTTTTTTAATACTTGATTATTTTTTCCTGCAATAGTGAGGAAGTGCCAGGAACAGATGAAGAAAGGCCATATTCGCCCACATCCATTCTCTAGCTGTCATGTGCAGTGCACCGACACCACTAACCCCTATCCACAACCAGGCCCCACAGAACTTTTCCTGGTTTCCCCCGGCCATTCACATGCCACGGTTCACTCCATTAACAGCACCATGTATACCACAGTCTTCCAGTTCACTGTATCCCATTTACACCTTTCAGCCTCTTGCATATTCAGGCCCTGATCCCTCAGACTATTTTTTGTTCCATCCTTCCATCTCCAGTTTGGTCTTCCACTTTCTTGTCCCCCTCGAATTTTGACAAATGTGTCCTCTTTGTCAACCACTCCTCTCATTGTATCCATACGTCCAAACCATTTCATCACACACTCTTCTGTTCTCTCATCCACACACTCTTCTGTTCTCTCTTCCACACACTTTTCATTATGACACCTCTCTCTTACCTTTTAATACTTGATCAAACCACCTTACACCACATATGGTCCATCAGCATTTCATTTCCAACACATTCACCTTCCTCCACACATCCTCATCTATAGTCCATGCCTCACATCCATACAACATTGCTGGGACTACTATACCTTCAATCATACCCAATTTTGCCCACCCAGATACTGACTTCTCTTTCCACACATTCTTCAATACTCCCAGAACCTTCACTTGCTACCACCCATGCCTCACTCCCATGGTTCCATTTGCTGTAATGACCACTCCCAGGCATCTAAAACACTTCACTTCCTGCAAATTTTCTCCAAACTTACCTTAACTAATGTGTCCCTCTGCCCTGTTAAACCTTATAACCTTGCTTTTATTCACATTTACTCTCAGCTTCCTCCTTTCATATACTCTTCCAAACTCTGTCATTAACTTTTACAATTTCTCACTTGAATTTGCTACCAGTGCTGTGTCATAAGTATACTACAACTGACTCACTTCCTAACAAACTTCCCAGGTCTCCCAAAATGAGCACAAACCTGCCTCTTTCTGTAAGACTCGCATTTACCTCCACTCCAAACATAAACATATCAAAACCATGGTGACATCATATACCATTGCTGCAGAATCTGGAACCACTTTCCTATCTTTGTACTCCTGCTCCCATGCAAGTTTTACTTGACAGAAACTCGTTACCTTTGGTAGCTTTCGCAACACCTTCCACAAAGCCTTCCATCATCCTATGATAACTTTAGACAAATCCATTAAAATTGCATACGAACCCTTCTCAAGTATTTTCCACCCAGATTCTTTAAAGCAAACACCAGATCCTCATATCGTGTATCACATTTGAAGGCACCTTATTATCATTATTATTTTGCATGAGCTACGTCTCTTCATTCATAAACTTTCTCCTTCAGCATGGAGTAAGCAGACGCCAACCAGTGCTTGGCTTATAAGCCTTAATTATGTAATCCAATCCAATCGAATCACCAGCCTTTCTTCAACACATATTTCCACTAGCTGTTTACCGGTTTCGTTCACAAGTCTGGTTACCCCTTGCCCCCAAGTAACACATCCAACTGCCACATTATCCACTTTTGTATTCAAATTACCTACTTAAAGCCTAGCATTGCAGTTGCCGATACATTGATTTATCTCCTCCCAAAGCGCTTGCTTGCTCTTCTAGATATCTGGTTCATGAGCACTGAAAAAATCATCCACCTCTTATAACCCACTTTCATTCTCACCAACATCAGTCTATGGCTCACTTCCTTGCTGCTTCACACATTTCCACATCTCTAACTTGAGCAGATATACCACTCTCTCTCCTTTGATCTCATCCTCACACTAATCCCAAACTTGACCTCTACTACGTTCCCAACCATTGTTCCCCCTTGAGCTAAATTCACCTTCTCGTCGTAGCTACATCAACACAGACGTCCTGACCTGAGACTTAAGAGGAAGAGAGATGTTTTACCTAGCCTCATTCTGCTCCATCTGTAGAAACTTGTGTATAAGAAGGGGTCGAAAACTAATCCTTCCAGTGTCTGCCTTATCAATAGGGAGGATTTAAGGTTCACTACTCCCGCTACTTTTCGTCGTCCTCAACATGTAGGGATAATGAGGGGAATTTCCTCTCGCTAGAGACAGAAGGAAATAGATAAGATGTATATTAAGCGGTTGCTTAACCAGTTGCTTCTTCCTTTAGACAAAAAAAGGCAAGTGTGTCAAGAAATATTAGTTAAAGTATTGTGATGTTTCAATATCTGTTGTCAGGTGAATCTTAATATAACCAGTTTTTTGTTTTTAAGACCCTAATGAAGATCTTGCAACGTTAGCGTGTTCTTTGCATTAAAAGGGGATGAGAGTCAAGATTTAGCTAGGTGTGAGGGCAAATGTTGAGTTTGTTCTCCACTACTCATATTCTCATCATCACTTGTTCGCTATGTGCTTTGCATTGAATTCACCCATTGTATTTGAATACAGTTTCGCTAATAGACGAACAAATTTTCCCCATTTCAAGTCTTAGAACTTGAATATTCTTCTCCATAGTTACTCTGATTCTAGAATGGAATGAGTCATGGTTTGAGAATTGCTCTCGCATCTGTTGTGGCTTTTCTTTCCACTGAGCAGAGTAGTATGAATGAATCACTGTGATTTACCGGCTCTCCCAATTTGACGACACGTGATCAACTTTGACCTGTTAGTTCCAACCCCCCCTCCCTCTCTCTCTTAGATATCACTTAAGCCGCTGCTCCTGAATCTTTCATAGACCATTATTTATTTAAGGAAGTATTGAAATATAAGCAATAGGCTCTTTAAGAGACTAAACAAACTAGAACCAGATTTAGGACTCGGATATTGGACTTTGAACCCCTTAACATTATTTCGATAAATGAAGAATATTCACACCATTAATTCATTATTGTTTAAAGAATTACCTTAACCTTCGATTACTTATCTCTTTGTAATCAAATGAGGACATAACTTGAGGAGTTTACTGGACCTTGTCGCCCCAATGATGGCTCACACTATGGGCGACAAAGTCCAAGTAATCTTACAAGAATCAGTTCCAACTTTTGAACAATAAATTGTAAACAACGTTTCCATTCACTGTAAACAGCAATAGCTATTATTTAATCTGAGAAAATCCCAGATATATCAATGGTCATATCATATAGACTTCGTTAGAAGTGCTGACAGAAAACATATTTCGTACGCCAAACAATTTACCAGCTATATTAAATGTGTCAACTTATTCTATGGTTGTTCCCCGCGGGCATGAATGATAGAATGTATTCTTTAAAGGTTGGCTAGTGAACATGAGAGATATATTTTGGGTTAGGAAAATATACCGATTTGATTGGTAGCGATGAGCGAAACGAATTCTCGCTATATTTCCTCTGCTTGCATGAAGAAAACGGAGGCCTCTTATGCCCATTGATCGGGCCTTACATGCCTTGAGCACGTGATATTTAGATTGGAAGGTTCATGTTTCGAGCATTACAAAGTTCTCCAATTTTGTTTTTACACCAAATTGCTTTTGTGTTGATCCGGATACATAAACCGTCAAATTATGGCATACGATACTTATATAGTCTTATAAATACAAATATAGCCAAATTCGAACATGGCAGCTATTGTCGTACAACAGTGATGCCAGAAAAGAAATATTAAATTACTGAAGCATCTTTGAAAATAAGAATTACTAGACATGTATATCTTATTCATTTTTTCAATTGAAATGTATGCAAATATAACCTCCATCACTGATTGCTTGCATAGATGTCAAAATGGTTGTGTTAGAAATCAAGTGCCAACTAGAGCTTCACGTGGCAGTAAATTGGTTGTTGTGTTTGTATAAATGATTATGGTCAAAATAGAGAGTCGTTGTTTGGGGTTGATATATCTAAAACTTGTATGTATAAGTTAAAACAGTTAATTACTAGGTGTAGCCTTAAACGTGTAAATATCAAGTAGAAAATGTCACTATTGGCAACTCTCCGTCTGTCTACTGCAAGTCTGAGTTGCTAATTACTATATATTTATTTTCAGCTTTAGAGCATTTAATCATTGGTATTGCAAAGAAATTTATCATGGTAAAACATAATGGCAAAGTCGCTGTAATGGGTAAAATCTTGATGGTAAGTGACACACCAACAGAGATTTGTGATGAATGTAATGTTAAGGCAGCAACGTTGGTGTAGGTCTGAGCTGTCACCATCTGCAGGAGGAAGGCGGGTATACAGTCCTCTCCTGCACTTGTATGGCCGGCCGGTCTTAACGCTGTTCGCCAACGTGAGTATGGATAAACGAAGTCAACCAGAATTCGTTTTGATTGTCAGCGAGTCTGATTATAATATTACTGGTAGAAACGGGAGTTACTGTGAAAAGTTGGGATGTCTTGTTTCAATCACCCAGGTTACAGACTGCTCGAAGTGTGAATTTCCGCCAGCCACCACAGATATTTACTATGATGGATGTGGCAAGTGTACCGAGTCCTGGTGAGAAGTGGTTCGTGTAGCTCCGGCTTAAAGAGGACGATCAATATTAGCGATGCATTCCACTGTAAGCTTCGTCATATTGTGCATACGATGTCAGGAATGACCACGCAAACACTATTGTGATGTTATGGCAGACCATGATAGACTGGTGAAACATCGAAACTAATGTAGTGAAGCATCTTGAACCAGCCAAGTTTGTGTCAGTGCATTGTAGGCTGTTTCAACAGCTAGTCAAATGACGTGAAGAGGAAGATGTTTTCAATCAGAAGTATTGTCTCTCGCCAACTAAAGGATATTTTTTTCATATGACACTAAGTTGGCCATGTGTATTGAGACTTTAGCGAGGGGAGCTACCTGACGGGAACAGTAGGTGACTTCGTCTTGTTCGCTGCTTCGTCAGTATGTGTCCGGCGTCGGCAAGAGATGTGTCGAAGGTGACCGTCAGTACTCAGTAGGTCGTGTGTGTCGGGTAAGAGGAGGTCAGCCATAAATGCCGAGATCATTTTGTGTCTCAGTTTGAAATTTGGTTTAGTGGTGTGCACGGGAATCACTTGTGTTTGTCTTAAAGGTGAAGCATTTGTTGAGGAGAAGCAGGTGAGTCGCGGTCCCGGGGTGGCAGTAGGCATGCGCCGCCCTGATGCTAGACCGGACGGTGTATTGTAACACATGGAGGAATATATTTACCGTCGTGCAAGATGAAGGTGCAGGATATTGTCAGCTAGGCTGGGATGATGGCACCATGAACTACGTTACGGTTACTTAATCATTAAGGTTTTACTTTTGTATTTTATGATGCTACTTGAAAGGCAGCTGTGTCCGTCGTCTTGGATAGTACGATACTGTTGGGTTACGTTTTGTAAATGTAGATTTATTTGGCTGAAGGTGTTATGATACATCAGGAGCTGAAGCTCTGATGCAAAGCATATCTAATTATTTAGGATAATCACGAATGACTTCCATATCACGCACGCGCCTTAACACAGTGCACATACGCTTGTATCACGTCAGCTTGCATGTTTGCGCACAGACACACTCATAGAACGGATCTACAGATCAGGTGATGTGTAACATATCTAGTAGTAACGTTTATGCAAATGAAAGTTCAGTGCCCGGGGAGAGGGGGAAGGATGGTGGCGTGACTTTGTCAGACGATTTGCAGCCACTCATGCTTTTACTCAGCTCTGACGTCATGGGTCTGTAGCCATTCACACGCCTGCTGAGCTTAAACGTCATAGAATTCTAGCCTCTCAGACGTTGATGACGTCACAATTGCCTCGACAGACTTTTTTTTTTTTTTTTTTGTCAGACAGAATAGCCAACTCTTCTTGCATCTCACGGAGACTTCTGTTTTAATATTATACCTATGAGAGTACCTTTTTTTCAGCTTTCGTGGTAGTGTAGAGAAACTTTTATGCATGTGTAATCATTACATACCATTAATCCTTCTTAAGGTTGAAATAAACAAATTTTGACTGCAATTTGCAGACCTGTCATCAGGCAGACCGTCTAACAATAGGTGGAAGCCATCAATTTGATAAATGATAACGATTGTTTACAGCCAAGAGATGCACGAATTGCAAGCGGTAAGCTACAAGAATGGATGTGTTCGCTCAAACTCTCTGTAATTGACATTTGGGCATATTCAAATTGATGCTATTAGGTTATTTACACTGGATTGAAAAATAGAATGTTGCCGAATGGTGCAGTTTCGCTTGGAGATTTTTGGAAATGGCAGTGTTAATGTTAAAGGCATAAGTTTGACTACCTCCTCAGGACGAAACACAGTATATGATTAACTCTTGAAAGTACTGTAAACTCTATGATGATACAACCACTGAGCAAGGCCTTTGCTTCGGGGAAAAAGTGGATTGGCAGGTTCAGCTGTTGGCAAAGTTCTGAAATTCGGACGAGATCGTGTGGCTGTATGTTGGAGAGCGTTACACGGGTGTGGGAGGACGTTTCACCGTTGTTGGAGAACTGGGTGTTGGAAGACGTTTCTCAAGTGTTGGAGAACGTTCCGGGTGTTGGACAAGACGGGATGTTGGAGGATGTTACTTGGGCGTTGGAGGACGTCTCTTGGTTAGTGGAGGACATGAGACGGATGTTGGAGGACAACGGATTTTGGAGGGTAGTACAAGTGTTATAGGATTCTGATACCGTACAATGTTTGGATCACATGGCTGAGGTTAGGGAACGCTGGTTTAACAGGTGTTGATAATCCTAACTTTTCTGCCTTTGTGCTCGGGTTGAGTCGAGCACAGTGTTGATTTGGGTTGTTTGTCCATCAAGCTGTTGGAAGCCGCTACCCGCAGGCCTTCCAACGTAACCAACACAGCCTTAATATTTTGGTTCACTTTGTAAGTACTTATATGGGACATTCTAGAATTTCTTATCTGTTCATCCCAAAGTGTTTCTAATGGCTGCAGGCAGTGTGTTGAATAGCCAAGAACACGATGTTCAGGATGTTTTCGTATGTTAGCTTGAACGATACACACACACCTCCGTAAACTAAGCACCCATTTATCGACCAGCTCCAAATATTGGTTGAACAGCTGGGCTGGTTGCAGCCGACTGCCGTACTCAGGATTTGAACCCTGACGGGCCCATGCAGGATTCACGGTCAGCAATGCCAACCACTTATTCATTCTCGTGAGCTTTTCACTCCTTTTGATTTCATTGGTAATATTTTTACTGTTTTCCATGCCTGTCGTGCTGTTGGGGGAACAATCTTCGAGTTTAGTTGATCTACGTCAATGTGGGCCGTGAGAAAGCTTCGTACAGTTGATAACCGTAGAATGTCGGTAACTTAATGGTGTAGTGAGAGGTATAGAGGTGGCATGAGTGAGTGGAGGTGCTGATGTTGGAGATGCGAGGCAGGGCTGCCTGCTGCTGGTGCAGCAGGGGTCGTGAGTTGCCTGCTCTATGTTAGTGCGTCGGTGATTGATCGCAGGCGAATGATAAACCAAAGTCCAAAGTTGTACAGTGGAAGGGAGGAGTTTTCAAAGTCCAGTGGCTTTGCTGCCGGTGCGGAAGGAAGAACATCGCTTGGTAGGCTCCATGGATTGAAAAGCGTGCAGCGATTTCCGGGTTTTATGTTAGCGCTACGAGGGGAATGGCGTTGTGAGAACTGTAGGTAAGCGGGACAGAAGTTAGTCACCAAGGACTGCTGTTAAACCAGTGAGCTGATGATGAGGTCTTCACGGGTTTCTTGGAGAGTGATGAACCTGGAGTCACTCAGGTTTAGGGCGCCTGAGTCTCGTAAAGCCGAGAACTTACTGACTGACTGTTGACAGCCTTACATATATTATGACCTAGTCGGGTCGGCCACTCCCATAGCTTTGTTCGAGCGTGGTCTCCACGTTAGTGATGGCGGGTAACCATGGGAAATAGGAAGGGACGTCGAGCGGTGAGTGACTTGGATAAAGTCGGGGTCAGCAGGTGCGGAGGTCTGGCAGGCAGGCCTACCTACACGTGTTATGTGCGTGACGCCAGCGTGACCACCCCCCCAGTACACCAGGCATCGTATAACCATGACCATGAGAGCGGGTGGTGTAGCATGACATGTATCATGTACAGTGACACGGGAAGATGTTATACACATAATATGTAAGTTTGAGCGACCGCTGGGGTGGAGGAGGAGGTGTGTGATTGATAGAAACAGCTTCAGATAAGCACGCCTTTGATGTAGTGCTGGATACCCTTGTTGCCTCCTGCTACCGTTGAGAGCCCCTGTTGTGTACGATCATGGTTGCCTCTATTGTATTATGGTGGTGATGGTTGTCCCTGCTGTGTTTACTGGTGATGCGTGCCCCTGTTGTGTTCTGTTGGTGATGCGTGCCCCTGTTGTGTTCTGTTGGTGATGGGTGCTCCTGCTCTGTTTTAATGGTGACGGATGCTTTGATGTTCTCTTGGTGATGAGTGTCTCTATTGTGTCATGCTGGTGATTGGTGCCCCTTTTGTATCACTGGTGATGAGTAACCTTCCTGAGCATGCTGATGATGGGTCTTTCTCTTATATTACGTTGATGGAACCTTGTATCATGCTGATAAAGCCTTGTTTCGTGGTGGAGCTCTCTTCCATCGTGTTACGTTTGTAAGTCGCCTATTGTTACTTGCTTTATAACCGAGAGAGTAACTCTTAGGTTCATGGCCGGCAGAGTCGATGCCCTGCACCAGTCTGATGATAATCATCTTGTTACAGCTAGGTTAGGTAACGTTACAGCTAGGCTACGTAATGTTACAGTAAAGGTTTGAGGGCAGGTCTGCAGGCTGTGGCTTTGTCCTTAATTGGTGTAATAAGAAGAGGCTAATGAACCTGCCTCTCCAATTCCACCAGAAATAGTTGCATTTGGGAAAATGAAATACATTGCCAATAGCCAAGGTTGAATTGGATGTTAACTAACTTCGTCAGTTACCTGCGCGCACTTAACGACGTTGGCATGAAGTATTAGATGTCTCAAGTAGGAAGATTTTTACTTGATATGACACAATTTAAGTATAAAGCATCGAGAAAATCAGTTAAGCGGTTGAAAAATGGTTTTGTCATTATAAGTCAGCGGTACGTGCTCAAGGAATGTGCGTCGTTGGCTGGCCACAATTTCTACCTGGTTTTGTGTTCGTCAGTTTCCATATGGTGAATGTCAGGTTGGCGAACGACTGACAGGAGATTAGATATTAGGGCTCTCAGTGATTGGATATCAGACATGGCGAGTCCTGAGCCGAGGGAAGTAAGCAATTGTGCCCCGTTGCCATCCATTCCAGTCGGGCTGTCTGGCGCGAGATTTCGTTTCAAAGATATTTTAATCTCTGAGGACTTAATTGTTGACCGGGTATTGCCTCGAGGGATTCTACTTCATCTTTATTGCGGTAATAGAATCACTATTTCCTTTTCCTGTGACAGTTAACGCTTAGCTCATAAGATAGCGCCGATAAGATTAACTGGGGTAAAGTAAACAATCAGATGGTGAATATTTCCTGAAGACCCATGACTGTTGACCCCACCCACACGGGCTTGAAATTCCTGTTCGTGGTCGCCGTGGCGTCACCTCCACACCCCGCGTATATTTAGTGGGTGTGAGAGGACTAACTGTACCTAGACTGGCTGGATGTACCCCGTCACCGGGTGACTGTGGGAGTTGAGTGTACCATGACTGGCACGGTGTTTTTGGCGAGTGTTGGAGATGACTGAACCACGACTGGTTTGGTGTTCCTGGTGACTAGAAGATGAATGAACCATGACCAGCTGGGTGTTCCATGTGACTGTAGGGAAATGTCTGTCGTGACTGGCTCAGTGTTCCTGGTGAATGTGGAAGATGACTATACAATAAGTGGATGAGTGTTTCTAGTGACTGTGGGAGATGACTGTACCGTGTGTGGCTGTTTCCTGATGAAGGAGATGACTGTACCAAGACTGACTGGGTATTCCTGGTGACTGGGGGAAGACTGTACCATAACTGGCTTAAGTGTGGTCTGTTGGTGAGAGAACCAATGTGAAGTTTGCCTAAAATTTGGGGATCGTGAGAGGACTTTTCTAGGGGTGACTGTCGTGGCGTTGGAGAACTAGGCTTCACGCCTAACCTGTCATGGTGTTTGAAACCTAACCTGCTTGGCAAACTTTCATTTAGTTAGCAGCAGGCGTGACCTTGTCCAGGAAGAGCGCTTCTTTATGTATTATCCTGAAAGACTTCAGACCAGAAACTTGAGTCAAGGGCTATCAGCTGGTTGTCCATCAGGATACCGCAGAGGGTCGTCTTGTGTTATCCACAACACAAACCGGGACTAACTTTATAATTATCTAACCATAAAATCAGTTAGGAGAAGCTTGGCACGGTTAACAATGGGAACGTTTAACCTCGCCAGATTTGGTGATTTCGAACTGTCATTATGCGAGGTATCCTTGAGTCGCTTATTTTTTCCTTTTGCAAAGATTATCAGCTTATTTTTAGGTATAAAGGTTGATTATGGTCCTGAATCATCATAGGTAAAGCAAATGGTGGGCAGCCACAATGATCATGATAGATAAGTTGAAACAAGGTAACATTCGTCCTATTATTATTACTAAGGATATGGAGGAGAGTACTATCTGGCACCACTTTTATGTGATAGGTATTTCTAATTTCTATTTTGTACTTTACGGGGAGAAGGTTCTACTGTCTCGGGCCCCCATCTCTTGTACAGTTCTTCACTTGTGGGGTCCATTTTTAGAGCTTTAATGCAATCTCAATTTTTTCAATTTATGAATTATGTCTGCATTAAACATGGCCTCGCTCCTGTTCCGTTCATCTGCTACATTTGTACAATAAAAGTACTTCTTTATATCTTGTCTTTAGTTTCTCATTTTATTTCAGGTTATTACCTCTGATTGCTATACTATTTACATCTCTCAAAGAACTGTTCACTGACCACCTCGACGATATGTTTAAAAGCTTAAAATTTTAGGTTGTGATCAACTAAGAAGGGCAAATATAATCCTCTCCTTTCCCTGTACCTTATATATATATATATATATATATATATATATATATATATATATATATATATATATATATATATATATCAGCAAGAAACTGATAAATGCTGAATGGCGCTAGATTGGAGAGAGTACATTGCAAATGTCATCCATGATTTCATCTCGACGTTTGTGATAGTTAACTGGACCGATGAACCACTCCGCTGCAAGAGCAATGGTTGCTTATTATGTCCGCAGAGAGTAAGGTAAACTGACATGAGTATTACTTTATATTTAAGGGCCACATTCCACGTTCATAGTTGATGGCCTATATTAAATAATCCAGATAAGTAATGTTTGTTACAGGTGTAGACGAGGCTTGGCTGTTAGGCTGAAGTATGATTAGAGGGGGAGGGGGTATACACGGAGCTATGTCCATGTCAGTAATTCGTCTTTATAAGTAAAGTTCTGCCAGGCTGGGGATGGGATTCCTCGCGTGTGCTGCACACCATCTTCACCTGAATATTTCCTATCGCTTTTTCTGGCGTTATCGCCTCGGTTTGAAGCGTAAAACGTCTCTTACAAGTTATGAACCTACTCAGAATATAGCCGCAGCCTTGGTACGAATATAGCCGTAGCCAAGTTATGATATAGCCGCAGTCTAGGGTGATATAGCCGTAGTTTAGGTATGGTATACCAGCGAGCTAGGTCATAATGTAGCTTTAGCCTAGAAAAACAAAGAGCAGCGTGTGAATATGCCAGCAAAACATCATACATTGCAAGAGGCTGTGAGAAGGCAACACTGCCATGGTTTCAGTGGTCGAGGAAGCCAGATATGTGCTGCTTGACAACGAGACTTATATAATGTGCATGATTATTGCATGGTTAGTATATTTTTTTTGAATATATTTTGTATATTTATATTTAGTATATTGCCATCGTGTAAAGAATGCGAGACATTGTAAACACAAAGTGGGTCCTTATATTAGCCAAGTTCCTTGGCTTAGCTTACCAATCCTCAGTTTGTAAGACTAGAATATGGTTGGTGTGTCGTGGATTCCTGAAGATTCACTCAGCAAAACATTTCTCTTGTGGAACAAAAAGGATGAACATTTTTGTACGTTACCTTACAATCACTTCTTCCCCGTAATGTTAAACGCAGAAGTGGATCTTGTGCGGCTTCTTAAAATACCTCATTGCTAGAGCCAGGCCATATTTCTTATTTCATATTTCATGCATACTGTTTCCAGTACTTCATCCTACGTACGTCTTCGTGTATTCCGGCCAGAAATTTATTCAGCATTTTCTGATATGTAACTATTTGTACACTTTTTGCTCGTGAGTACAATCTTCAGTAAGTATACTCCATTTCAGTTAAGAAGTGAGAGAGTTCAGGTTCACATTCCTGATTAAGTTATCTTTTAATGTTTTACTGTCCAGGCCATCATTTTTGCTCTTTAAGTATGATTTTATCGAGACTTCATCATCCTAGCCCCGGATGTGGTATTCCAGCACGTGTTCATCAAATTAGTTAAGTATTTATCATTCCCCGAGTGCGTTATTCCAGCCACGTCTATTATTTATCCCTGAATATATCATCCCAGCCCTGTATTATTTCTACCCCGAGTGCGTCAATGGAGTCTCGGTAGTATCATTCATCTCGTATGTAACATCCACGAGTTCTTTAATATCATTCCAGCCCTGGGTACATCAATCTGGCCTTATAAGTTCCATGCTTGCCGTAAGTGCTTTATTTCAACCGAAGCGGATTTATCATTCTATCGAGTGAATCATTTTATCCCTGTTGCATATTGTGGTCCCAAATGCATTATGTTGCACCATTCTTGCTCTTAGCCTTGTGAGAACCATTGTAGCCCTAGCTCAGAGTGCTTAATTCTAGCTTTAACGTAGTGTTGAATATTTGAACTCCAACGTCGACGACGTGGGTGGTGTACGGTCTGCAAGTGCTCATTGTGACTCCCACCATGAGTGCATCTTTCTCCTCCCACCCACTTCCTCCCAAGCTGAGCGTATTATTTTCTACCCCAGTTTTGATTGTATCATTCTAGCCTCCAGCTCAAAGTGAATCATTACAGCCCACTGTCCCTAAGTGCACTATCGTAGACCTGTTTGATAACGTAAAGTTTGGTGTTCAGACAAGGGTTTGCACACATTGTTGCCAGGCGTATGGTGGCCAGGTGCTGGCCGCCTTATGTAACATACTCGCACATAACCCTGATGTGTGGACAGTCGCACGGCATTCTTCTGCTTTAACACTTTATATATATATATATATATATATATATATATATATATATATATATATATATATATATATATATATATGAAAGTTGAATGAATTTTTAGAAATACATCATAGATGCAATATAGAGAAAAGTATTTCCTTCAAGTTTTTTCTCATAAAAGTCGTGACTGATGACAATATTATTTCGTTATTTAGTCAGACAAGATCAGTGGGTCTCATATGATCATGCAGCCAACTGCATGGTTGTAAGAGTGGTTGTGAGGTTATGCTAAATGAGAGATTATTGATGTATTACGCAACACCTATGGACGTTCGTCTCGCGGATGTGGTTCATATGAGTTTGTGGTTATCGTGCAAGCTCAAATAGTATCTCTGTGTGCCCTTGTTTCCTCCTCTGGTTTACCCTCTGGAATTGAATTAGGTTAAAAGGGAGAATTACTTCGTCCTTAAACTCTTGGTGTGACTTCTGAGAAACAGCTGGTTCTAGACTTAACAATGTTGTAGATGTGTACGATGTTGTCTGTGTTTTTAGGTAAGTTTACATTTGCCTGTGTACAAATAATATGTATGCGAGTGCTTCTGGTTTTGTGTGAATGTATGTTTAAGGGTGTATACGTGTGTGAGAGCACGGCTATTTTAATGTATACGTGAGTTCTTGTGTAATTACCTGCTTGGGCGAGGAGGAAATTCTCCACTTGTGTAGCCATGTGAACGCGGGTCTGGGTCATAAAAGTTTAGTAATCATGAGTGAAGCCAAATTTCTGTATATTACTGTATTTTCGATCCCAGATTATGATGGAGGCGATCCTTCTAACTGTCGCTTTTCTGAGACATACCAGTATCAAAATAATGATTATTCGTTTAAAATATTTGAGAAGGAAGCATTAATTTTCATTGTCTTTAAGAACACGATAATTTGTTTAATAGGTATGACATATTTTGATTATATCAGATTATAGGAGGTTTTTTACCGGAAGTTATATAATTTATCCGAGGCGCGGACAACCACCAGGGAGACAAAGCCTCGCCTGACTCTTGGTCTTTCTTTTATAACATCTTTAAGAACTTGCTGAAAAAAATCTCAAATTACAAAAGGAACAAGCCTACAGATAAAGTAAAATCAAAAGAGCAGCCACTTTTTGCTTAAAATATGTTTAGAAAATAAAGTATCAATTCATATTTTTTTTTTCATAGTTTTCGCCATCTCCCGCGTTAGCGTTAAGAACAAAGGACTGAGCCTTTGAGGGAAATCCTCACTTGACCCCCTTCTCTGTTCCTTCTTTTGGTAAAATGTTACACAGTGATGATAATTAAGAATCCTAAACAATGTCTTTATATGAAATGAAGCAAGAACCTAAAAGTGCTTTGCGGTATTTCCTAGTGGCTCACAGATCAATACTTTAAAACATGAATTATTGAAAACATTGTTTTGATCTTTCTGAATGTATTCGTCATACATGTAAAGCTTGGATCAGTATTCCCTGTAAGAGTGAATGACGAAGAGAGGGCGATGACTTGCATGTTAACGTTAGAAATAGGATTAAGTAGGATTTGAAGAAAAAAAATTGGGGGGAATCTTGAGACATTCGACTGTCGCATGGCAACGACCGCAGCATTCCCCTTCCCTTGTGGGACTTGATAAGGAAAGGCAGCTGACTTCATAATGTCCCCAGAACAAATCGTTGAACTTCCGTAGATAGAGTTTTATCATATGTGATAGCGCGACTGGCTTCACGCTCCTAGTGTTCCTGTGTTCACTTCCATACAGACAAGTCTCCACATTTTGTCACTGTTGGATGGTTGGTTGGGTTTTAGGCCTGTTAACTGCTTGGCATATTAAAGGCCGTCAGCGTCAAGCTGCATCCACCAGCTTTAAAATCTTTATTTTTCTTACATATTCTGGGTAATTCTTACGCATACACTTTCAGCATATTTATGGTATTTGTCATTGACGCAGGTCAAACACTCCTTTGTTTACATCACCAGCAGTTTAATTCATCATAACCATTCTCACCTAAATACATCCACACACTCAGACATATCACTCAAACACACTCTTACAGTGAATGCGACCTGGTGCCATGAATCAGATGTTACATGACAAATACACTTAACCTAGTAAAGTGGTTCTTATACTTCTTATATTTTCAGATTGTGCTTTGCTGTGCCTTACGACAACCGCAACGAATATCGTTAATGAAACGAACTAAGACCAATTCACTCCCAAAACCCCAGCTACACAGACAAGCAACAACCTCAACTATTTGCATAGGAATCATATCACCTAAACCAACGACTTTGGCGAAATAAGTGCAATAGTGAGTGTGTCGTGCGGCCGGCAGCGTGGTGTATATCGTGCGGCCGGCGGCATCAAGTGTATCCTGCGGCTGGCAGCGCGGAGTAGACTAGAAGGATGTTGCCTCACGTGCGACACGTGGTGAGCAGGGTGCGCGGGAGCACGTGCATGGCCACCACTCTCAAAGCTCCTAGGCTCATGTGTTCCCCCTGCTGTACCACCTTCGGGGTAAGTTCATATTGTTTAAATGGAGAAAAAAATACAAAGCAAAAAAGAAAATGCATCTTCCCAAATGGGTCCGATGAATATAAGATGAATTTAGACTTCGAAGTGATCAATACCACTCCTGCTGTCTCGGTGGGGTTGGTAAGTGTGAATGAGACAAATTTTGTATTAAACAGTGTAGCCCACATTGTAGTTATTCCCATCAGAATATACAATCAATACAATATTCATTATGACAAATAACAGGAAAGCAATGCTACCAGTGGGAAGGCCCGGCTAATGGGTTTATCTCAGAATCTTCCGTCCGTAGTGTCTTATAGCTTCGTACAAAA
This sequence comes from Panulirus ornatus, assembly GCF_036320965.1. Lineage (NCBI taxonomy): Eukaryota > Metazoa > Arthropoda > Malacostraca > Decapoda > Palinuridae > Panulirus > Panulirus ornatus. Next base: position 2,601,604 of record NC_092273.1, read on the forward strand.
AGTGACAATACTTTTTTTTACCGTCAGTACATTTGTCATACATACGTAACAGCAGAAATTATGCACACTTTAGACATCTGTTTCTTGCATATGACATGAAACACCTGTCATGCCCCACCTTTGATATATATATATATATATATATATATATATATATATATAGTGTTTTTACTTTTTTTACTTTTCCAAAAAAATGGACAGAAAAGGGGGCAAGTGAGGATATTCCCTCTAAGGTTCTGTCCTCTGTTCTAAACGCTACCTCTCTAACTTGGGAAATAGCGAATATGCATTATATATATATATATATATATATATATATATATATATATATATATATATATATATATTTTTTTTTATACTTTGTCGCTGTCTCCCGCGTTTGCGAGGTAGCGCGAGGAAACAGACGAAAGAAATGGCCCAACCCCCATACACACGTACATACACACGTCCACACACGCAAATATACATACCTACACAGCTTTCCATGGTTTACCCCAGACGCTTCACATGCCTTGATTCAATCCACTGACAGCACGTCAACCCCTGTATACCACATCGCTCCAATTCACTCTATTCCTTGCCCTCCTTTCACCCTCCTGCATGTTCAGGCCCCGATCACACAAAATCTTTTTCACTCCATCTTTCCACCTCCAATTTGGTCTCCCTCTTCTCCTCGTTCCCTCCACCTCCGACACATATATCCTCTTGGTCAATCTTTCCTCACTCATTCTCTCCATGTGCCCAAACCATTTCAAAACACCCTCTTCTGCTCTCTTAACCACGCTCTTTTTATTTCCACACATCTCTCTTACCCTTACGTTACTTACTCGATCAAACCACCTCACACCACACATTGTCCTCAAACATCTCATTTCCAGCACATCCATCCTCCTGCGCACAACTCTATCCATAGCCCACGCCTCGCAACCATACAACATTGTTGGAACCACTATTCCTTCAAACATACCCATTTTTGCTTTCCGAGATAATGTTCTCGATTTCCACACATTTTTCAAGGCTCCCAAAATTTTCGCCCCCTCCCCCACCCTATGATCCACTTCCGCTTCCATGGTTCCATCCGCTGACAGATCCACTCCCATGGTTGTTTAATTTGTTTATGGATGGGGTTGTTAGGGAGGTAAATGCAAGAGTTTTGGAAAGAGGGGCAAGTATGAAGTCTGTTGGGGATGAGAGAGCTTGGGAAGTGAGTCAGTTGTTGTTCGCTGATGATACAGCGCTGGTGGCTGATTCATGTGAGAAACTGCAGAAGCTGGTGACTGAGTTTGGTAAAGTGTGTGGAAGAAGAAAGTTAAGAGTAAATGTGAATAAGAGCAAGGTTATTAGGTACAGTAGGGTTGAGGGTCAAGTCAATTGGGAGGTGAGTTTGAATGGAGAAAAACTGGAGGAAGTGAAGTGTTTTAGATATATATATATATATATATATATATATATATATATATATATCAAACCACAAAATAGTGCACTGATAAAGTCATTGGCTTGCTTAGCAACCACAAGCTCCACACCTTCAGAGTGAGATCCTCTTGCTATAATCCCACATCAGTATGCTTTGCAGCAGCAATAGACTCCACCCTAACCACTCCACAACTTACCACTAGTACCCAAAGAGAAATGAAAAGTTTGTCTTTGCCTCACACTTCAACCTCTAATCACATATTCCCCACCTAACAAATAAAGCACTGACAAAACACATACACACTGAAATAAATGCTGCAGACATTAAACACCTGCTTGCCTCCCAGCTTAGTCTCAAAGTCCTCCCCACCAGACATACCCTCATCAGAAGCCACATTCTCCACACAAAGTGAGTCAAACACTTTCCTGCGTGCACTCTGGACATCTCCCTTCCTGACAAAATTATTATAGTTTCAGTATATCCCAATACTTTATGTTCACAATGCATATACGACAATAATTTGTGTCATTGAATACTCCTTTGATTATTATAATCAGCTGTTTTATGTTATCATCAAATATTAAAAAAATCATTCAAAACTGATTGCCAGTCTCATAATATACTTCCGTATGATAGTTGTGTTCCGTTTCATTGGAATTTGATCAGTGTTAACAATTGATAACGTGAAAATAACTCAAAAAGCGCTGAGTTCTCAAAGATACATAGCACTTTTGTTTTGAGCTTTTCATCATTGTCTTAGCGGGTTTATAATTTGTTCCCTCTTTTGAATGTTCATAACTCCACCCCATCACTTGAACAAATCGTGGATACATACCTGTATTCATAGCACCTTCCAGAAGCCCTTCTTGTCAAGCAGTTGCAGACTTTTCCTGATTCATTCTATTTCTGCAGCCATTTCTCACAAAGTCTTCAAAACAAACATCTGGTCCACACATCTTTAATTTGCCTGAAATAACATTGTTTCTCCCCAGTCACCAGTTTTGTGCATACCACCACACACCAAATCACCACTCTCTAATTACCCAACATACTTAAAACCTGGTACTTCTGTAATTTGAGCATTAACTTTTGTCCCCCATGCCTTTATATAAGGACACTGTACATGTGTTCTTCCATTTACTGACCCTTAACCTTGGACCAAGAGACATCAAATAGAATGACAAACCAGTCATCATTGCTGCCATTGCCTTTCTTGAAAGACTTTACTGCCATCCTTCCACTTCTGTTGCAGTGTCATATTATGACAGAAATTATGGTTATACTTTCATATTGATTCTTAAAATGTTGCCATGATGGCATAAGCATTGGTGGTCTTTTGATGGAAAAAAGTGTGCATGTGTATGGGTGTTGGGAGTTATGTTAGAAGACCAGTTTTATGATACATATTGTAATCAATAGAGTAAATAAATATTTGTTTTTCATAATCAGTAAAGATTTTAAGCAAATAAACTACACATCACTGTGAAAGCCTCTGTCCATTACTTCTTGTACAGGTTGGACCATCGGTGTCTCAGGCACTATGGAGTCCTCCCTCAGCTGTGCTCTCAATGCTCCACATACGTGACTTCCATTCTCGCAAGTTCTCTCGTAATGTTGAATTCTTCACATCAAGTAATGTTCCACTTCCTAAGAATACAATGCAGGTAAATGACTGTATCTGCAACATTTTGCAAGATCTATTTAAGATTGTTGTTAACTTACAGAAAAAGTATTAGCCACTTTTTTTTTTTTTTTTTTGTATTGTCAGATTACAAACTTCATGCATTTTCTTCATTTGATGTCAGATTAAACTTCAAAATTTTTTACTCTTGGCAGCAGGAATGTATAACTTTTTTTTTATGAATGATATGATTGAAAATATTTTACTTTCTTCAAATCTTTAATTTCCAGGTCAGTGATTTATTAACAATGTAGCTTTTGTTTGTGTAGTTTTCTGCTTAAAGTGGAATGATCTTTTTTTTTCATTACCAGATCGCTCCAGCACTGAGTAGTCATGAACGTCCACTAACACTTTTATTCTGTTGGCTTATGGCCAAGGAGAGGCATATCAGAAAGTATGCCCAGCTGTACACCAATATGGGAATTGATGTTCTCAAGATTAGAATATCTCCATTTGATTTATTGCGACCAACCAAAGGATCACAGGTCAGATTTAGTGTTCAATTTCAGCAGTTCTTAATGCAGTATTACATATGAATTGTTTTTAATTCATCAAGAGTCTTAATTACAGATGAGTTAATCTCTCCTTTGTATCCATACGTTGGAACTGTCCACTTGATTGTCATGCAAGTCTCTCTTCAATCTAAGTTTTATCTTGCATGATTGCTTTTTTTGCCGAAGATAGTTTTAGAACAAATAAAACAGCACCCTCATTTTGTACAAGTCCAATCTTGAGTTGTCATTTATAAGTTTCTGAAACCAGTCTACCATTCATTGTTAAATGTTCACAGATTACTTCATGGTTTACCTTGCCTGGTTCATATGACTGTTCAGACCATTAACAGTAATTCATCCTTAGTTTTCCACATACCTCCAGCTTTAAACAATGCACACCTTACACTCTTCTGAATGTTCAGGTCCAAAATGTACAACAGGACTTATTTGTATTTAATTCTTTACTTATTATTTTATTAATTGCACTTCCAGTCAAGAATGTAGGCTAAGGTATTGACAGGAGATGACATAAAAGTTGTGATACTGGAAGTTTCATTGAGCACCTTTACCTTCATGTGTGCTGCATTTTGGGAAAGTGGCTTTTACATGTGATAATACTGACATTGAGACAGATGAGTAGTAGAATGTGTATAAGCAGTATGATGGGCATGCAGAAGGTTCAGAACTCTGTTAAGGTGTTTAGGAAAGTAAGGCTGTTTTCTCAGAGACTGTAAAATTTGGGTTTAAGCAAGGTATTCAAGTGATTGTTTCGTTTTTATTTTCATCCCTTTAACCAGACCCCTGAAGATCTACAGTTCATGTTTTTGTACCAGTGATTAAATTTCGGCTAATCTGTGGTGGGGAGGAGATGCCTGAGGCCTCCTTGTTACAACAGTCACACGAATTCTATTACCCTTCATTCATGAAGTGGGAAGGATGTTACAGAAGACTACTAAGTGTAGATGACATCAGGCAGTATTTGTCCACAAGCAGTAGCCAGTCTACTAATCCACATGATAATCTACTTGATGAAAATGTATCAGATAAAAAGAACCAGTTGTATCGAACCATTTGTAAATGAAGCGCTACCAGTCAAATTATTTACAGACTAAGCTATGTTGAGCTCTGAGCTATCTTGGCAATATTTTTCTACCAGAGGTTTCCATTTCATGTTTGATTCTCCAGGGGGAAAATTGAGGCCTAGTTTACTTGAGTCTTTGTTTTCATATTCCTATATGATGTTCTTTCATTAGTGAAAAATCACTTTTCCTTTGCTTGGAAACACGTTTTTCAGAAAGCTTGGGAATTGTAAATGCTTGCTTGAAGAGTTAAAATGTCGGAATTAGCGCCAGAAATCTTTTTGCAAATCAAACTTCCTGGGGTGGGCCCTGATGATGATACAGATAAATAGAAAAATATGATTATGCCAATATACCTTAAATTAAATTACCTTACAGAATATATGTTGGATATAGAATGATTATAGAAATTTCTCTGTGAGTTGTGGCAACATAGTTGATAACCATGTCTCTGTTTCTTTAGGTTGCAGCAGACTTGGTCCTCCAGTACTTGCATTCAAACCCATCACATAGCCCATTGCTGGTCCATGGTCTGAGTGTAGGTGGTTATGTTTCAATGGAAGTCATGAACAAGGTTAGTTTCAAGTTATATTATTTCTACGGGACAAACATACCAAATAAGGTGGATTATTATCATTTATCTCACAAGGCTTAATGAAGGAAGTAAACAAAATGGAAAGATGTAACCATATGGTCGAATTAATAGTTTATCAAGAACTGGCACCTACATAGATCATTGTTGACTAGTTCTTTGATTGAGTTATATAGTAAAGGACAAAAAATGTATGTACTACTTGCTTTTAAGAGCAAACAGACATAAGTACCGAAATACCTTATAATGACAATGATTTCAAAAGCTTTGAGGCTACTTCAATTTCCCTGCCATCCAACCACTGCCACTGTCTGGTGATTTACATGTTGACTTCATTGTTATACCTCAGCCATATAAGTTTTGTTACCTCATTTTTTGTACATATCCTGTAATTTTTTCCTCAACTTTCTTCCAAAATCCCATCACTTCTTCCACTTCTTTACATTAAATTTAACACTACCACAGTTATGTGAATTATGCTAGCTCATTTGCTTATTGGTATTCTCTGTTTTACTTGTATTTCTTTCACTTAATAATTGGAAATAGAAAATCTAAGACTATTGTTTTACTATATTGTGATTGCAAATGGCAGGATCACCAGGCAATACATGAAGAATTAGAAGACAGCAGCACTATCTAAATTTAGAAGGTTTGATTTATCTATAAATTGATATACTTTAATCCTTAGACTGAAGATTATGTCCATCTTAAATGTAAGTCAGAACCTTAAAGTTTAAAGACAGTAATGGAGGAACATAAGTGTATACTAATATTTCTTTTATGATTTAGTAGAAACTGTTGCTAATTTACATTATTCTATAGTACTGAATTATGGATCTGCCACACTAGAAAATAGCAAGTAGGGTTCAGGCAGTTGTAAGATTTTCTTAACAATGGATTTGCAAATTGGTGAGAGGAAAGATTAAGGAAAGTATAGAAGGGAAGATATGGGTAAGGTATTTGTCATTTAGGTAAAAGATGAATTATCTGGGTAGTTTGGATGTAAAGAGAATATATATGTAATGTACTCGATAGAGGAGTGATTGGTGATTTGGAAGGATCATGTCACATTGAGGAATTGCCATGCTATCAATTACAGCAGTGGCTTACCTGTAAGATATAGTCAAATTTTATTGTTAAGCATTTGAAACTTGTAGGTCTGTTTCTTCTATGAATTAAACATTGATGTAAATATTTATTAAAATCCAGGATATTATATTGCTTGAAGAGATTATTTGGTGGCCTCGTTGGAGGAATGACATATGTGATACGTATTATTGGTATGCTGTTGTATAGCAGAAAAATGTGCACAGGGTTTAGATAACCAGGGTTACTTGTTGACACTACTTTTTTTAATCTTCTGCAGATTAAAAATGATATGCAGAAACATGGACTTCTTTTGAATCGATTTGTTGGGCAGATCTGGGATAGTGCAGTGGACATTGATGGTATACCAGATGGTGTACCTAGAGCTATCACCAACAACTTGAGTCTACAGAGGAATATCAAGAAATATCTCTTGTGAGTAGGACATCACACTGGATCGGTTGATGTATGAATGCACTAGCAGAAGGAGAGCTTATGTCCTTCTCTCACTGATGAGTTAGAGGGAATGATTCAAAGAATCATACCAGCATCTCTCTGTCTGTTAAGTGATTTTTTCCATAATGTGTCAAGTAGCATTGTGCATACTGACTTGTCTTGGTTACACGGTGTCTTCTATAGCATGTTGAGCAATGCTGTGCATACTGACATGACTTTACAGTTTCTTTTGTAACATGTCAATATACAGTGTTTTCTATAATATGGCAAGCTTATTCCTTGTTGACATATGTCTTACAGTGCAATATTTAATCCTGTGTTATGCCAAGTAACACCCAAATACGTGTGTTACTTGATACCAGCAAGAAAAAAGTACTCAAGGTCATCATCAACAAGACAAGTGCTGTAGAGATATTTTCATCTGCTACCATTATTTTGAAGTATTTTTCCATGAAAGTAATCTCTCTTTTTCTGTGTTAAGACTATGCAGTAGAAGGATAGGTGATGGGTTAGTTCAGAAAGTCTGCTTTAAGTTCATGAAATGTGCTATCGAGCCAGAACCAACACCTTCCTTCCATTCCTAGCCCATCTTTCACCAGAAAGTTGGGTTTGCTGACAACAGCCATTGAGATTCAGGACTGACCTTGGAAGGCAGTAGTGTAGCAGAGTTAGGGTTGGTGTAACAGTACTGGAAGGAAGTAATGGCTTATGGAGTTACATTATTTTTTACATTATTGTCTGGGAAGATTTTTCACATAATTCCAGAACATACTATGTTTTTTCTGCATGCATTTGATTTTTATGTGGCATTATTTGCATGGGTTCATTTACCAAGCAGATTGAATTAGATGGCTTAGTTGGAGATAAGAGGGGAGCTGATGATTTTGGTTCAGGAACATGTTATTACAAGATCAGAGCTGAGATTTTTCCTTTTTTGCAGACTTTAGACATATTCTGATAAAAACCATATTGGGAACTATCTTGTGTTTTCATATTTGGTACTTAGGGAAACCCTTACAGAGTAGTAGGTATATTTCATGCTATGGAATGTTCAGATCTGTGCTTAAATCATGGATAAAATGCTAACATACATCTCGCTGCCTTTAATTATTTCAGTGAAATTCATATTTATTCTTGCAGATGGTATCTGAAGGCTCAGTATAACACATCAACGATTCATTTTAAAAGAGCAAGTGCCCTGATGCATGAGAACTTCATTCAAACACCATCACTCTTCTTCTTCTCTGAAAATGACCCTGTCTCCACCCCAGAAATGAATGCTAAAGTTTATAAGAAGTGGGAGGCCAAAAATTTTCCAGTAAGTCAATTTATTTTTGATAATCTAGACAATCCATTTCAGTCCACATTGCCAAGGGATGCTCACTGTGGAGTCAGTTATTTTCATGACCCAACCAGTGTGGCAATGAAGTTATAGGATTGAGGTTGTTGATTTGTTGTGAATATCTGTAACCCTTTTACTGCACAATAGTTTTGTCTTATGCAGATATTGTAATGTTATGGAAAAAGAAAATCACAATGTGTTAATCAGTCAAGGTCTTGTGCTTGAACTTACTTTGAAACCATACATGATTCTGCATTAAAAAATTTAGTGATGTAATTTGTCTGCAAATACTGTGCATCACTTAAAAAATACACAACTGAGTACCATATCTGGAAAACTTGGCAACTGTATTTCCTTCTTTATATTTCATCCTTTAATGACTTTTATTACATTTTTTGTCCAGTAATGTGAATATGGATGCACTCTTAATATTTTTAGTTTGATTATCCCTATCCCAAGAGGATAGGGGACAAAGAATACTTCCCATGTATTCCTTGTGTGTTGTAGAAGGTGACTGAAAGGGGTGGGAGCAGGCTGGAAATCCTCCCCACTGTTTTACTTTTCCAAAAGAAGGAACAGATATGCAGGCCAAATGAGGATTTTTCCCACTGAGGCTCAGTCATCTGTTCTTGTCGCTACCTTGCTAATGCAGGAAATGGCAGATATGAAAATGAAATAAAAATTAGTGAAGTAGTTCCAGGAATAGACAAAGAACAGCCTCATTAGGTAATGTTCACTCTCTGGCTGACATGTATAATGCACCAGAATCAGAAGTCCTTATCTATAGTCAAGCCTCAGTTGCATGTGAATAGTATAATAATAGTAATTAATGAAAATAATGATAATAATGGTATTAATTGTAATAGATACTTTTTTTTTTTCATATATACTGCTTTTCCTGCCTTAGGTAGTTTCACGAATAGATGAATGAGCCTTTGAGGAAAATTACTAGCTTTGCTCCTTCTATCTTACTGTAAGTTAAGCCAGGAGAGAAGGATTTCCAGCCTCCTTCTACCACTGCCTCTTAGTTGCCTTTTATATCATATAGCAGATTTGTAGGTAATATTCCATCTCCCCAGATGACAGTAATAATTAGTGATAATTATTATAATAACTCCAACAACAACAACAGTAATAATGGTAATAACATTAATAATATTACTAACAGGAGGACAGGAGAGGCTGAATACTGCCCATATCTCTCCTGCATATTGAAGAAGGCAACTAAGAAGGGCTGAAGCATTCAGCTGAAAACCCTAACCCCTTGTATTACTTTCCAAAAGAAGGAATAGAAGAAAGAGCCTAGTCAGGATTTTTTCCTGTAGGGCTCATTTGTCTGCTCTTGATGGTACCTTGCTCATGCAGGAAATAGCATAGATGTATGAAAAAATGGAAATAATAATGATAATGTTTGAAAGGAAATGAGTGGAAGTATAGATCTTGCAAAGCCCTGTAGAGTGTGAGAGTAGAAAGTGTACTAACCTGTGTTATAGATATGGGGTGAGAAGGGCTGGAAGAGGGACAGAATTTAAGTATTTGAGAGTTGTCTTAGGTAAGTCTGATGAATGGAAGGAGAAAGGTAGAAGAGTCACTGGGTCCCTTATTAGACTACTGAAGGGTGCAGGTGTAAGTATGGAAGTTAAGAAAGGATTAAGTCCTCCTGACCCTGACCTATCCATCCAAAACAAAGTACATGGGATGATTCACAGAGATCAAGAATCCAGACTGTGGAAATGAGTTATTTGAGAGGAGTTTGTGGTATGACTAGATGGAATAAAGTAATGTGGGGGTGTATGAGAAATTTGTTATGTCAGAGAATGGAGTGTTAGAGTTGGTGAATTGTAATACTTTGAGTTGGTTTGAGCACATGAAAAGAATGTAAGACAGGGAATTTACAAGGAGCTTGTATGATAGTATGAATAAAGGGGTTGGTTTGGGAGGAAGACCATCTGTGACATGGGGAGGTAGAGTGCTGGAGGATGAGAAATGGGGAAGAATAAGTGGAATGATGTATGCAAGGGAGGCATTTAAGGACAGGGATAAGGGGAGACTCTTTTGCCATGGCCACCTCCTTACAAGGAGTTCCTGTAGGGCACAGGCATCAGAGATATAGATGGACAGATAGATGATGATATTGATAATAATATTTATGTATTTTATTATACTTATTCACTGTCTCCTGTGTTTGCAAGTTAGTGCAAGGAAACAGATGAAAGAATGGCCCAACCCACCCACATACACATGTATATGCATAAATGCCCACACACGCACATGTACATACCTATACATTTCAACGTATACATACATATACATACACAGACATATACATATATACACATGTACACACTCACACTTGCTGCCCCCGTCAATTCCTGTCACTACTCCACCACACATGTATCCTCCAGCATAGTTTGTCATCCAAAGTTTCACTGAAAAGCTTGATGTACTGCACAACCTGAATGTGGCTGGAGTTAAGCGGACCATTAGAGAGTGGTACATGGTTGGAGCCAAGATTGATATGCATGATCATGATCTTGGTATAGTTAACTGTTAAGTGGTTGACTGTCTTCCACTTCTGGATAATAGCACTGTGCATGAATTTATGTAATTAGACATAGCTGTTAAGGATTATGTAGGAATCATTATCTAAGAAATGATGGAAAGAGCATGCTGGAGAGAGGAAAACAGACATAGCTTTCAAATGCAAATTATGTGTTTACAGGTCTATGTAAAATGCTGGCAAGATTCAACTCATGTAAGCCATTATCTGAGGCATCGGAAAGAATATGAAGCAGAGGTGGTTGCATTCATGGAGCGCATTGGAATGATTGAGCCCTCCAGACAAAGAGCTACATCTGTTTGAAGTTCAGCTGTGAAATATGGGATATGTCCTCTCTCTTTTGTAAAGAAGCATGCATAAAAAGCCTATTTACATAGTGTACTTATTACTGAATTTTTGCTCGATATGTATATGTTTTCATGATTAAGGTCATTCTCTTTTATGTGAAATTATGTTACTTTATTAAGATTACTATGGTTGTTAAAATTGAATCATCTATACTGACAGGTTAAAAAATAAATTAGTGGAAAACCAAAGGCAAAGCACTTTATATCCCTAAGTTTCAGTCTGTTAGGTATCCATGTTCATATATAACATTAGGGACATTCGATTTTTATGTCTAAGTATGCATATCTCAGGTGTAATTATGTTCGTTATATTGCATCAAATGTATGATTGATATTATTAGTGATGTTAACATATTCATGTATATCAATAAGAATCTTTGTGATACTGTAATCTTGTAATGATATTAGAAATAGGATATTTGAATTAAATAGATTTTGGTAAGTAATTAACTATCAATAGCAGCAGAATATGATGGTTGCATTGCGCTGGTTGAGTGATCAGCACTGTAGATTTGGTGGGAACAGCAATATTGAGTAAGAGAAATCCCTAATATTAGATAAAGATAAATTTTTCATATGCATTTTGATTTGTAATTCTATATATCCACATTGTTGTATTTCTTGATTTCTTTCTTTCATAGTTTTCTTGAATTTTCTTACAGATTACTGATAATGTTTAAGTAAAGTGTGGTTGTTAATTGCTTAAAGGCTTAGAAGTGGCACTGGTACTCACCAGAAATGGAGACTTTTGTCATGGTCACCCTCTTGAGGGAGCTCCATGAGGGAATGGGCATCAGATATATGGATAGTTCGGAGTTGCAAATTGCTTTGGCAATTTTTTTCACTTTAATTTAACTGAGAATATTTTGAATTTAATATATTGTCTGAATAAGAAGTTGTATAAAGCTATGAAATGGTCTGATATGGAACAAGATTCGTTTATAGAACAACTTGGAAATGTAAAGAAAAAATAATTTTTTAAGAGTGCTTATTTTTACCTAGATCTGTCAGAAATCCATTTGCTAACTTGCTGAAGGACTATGTTGGCACTTCACTTTTATACCAGCTTAGTTTATCTGTGTATGGGAATGTTGACTGAGATTATTGATTGAAATTGTCAATAAGGAAGCTGAGAAATATCCTTGAAAATATTTGTTAAAAGAACCCTTTTGGATTTTGCTCTTATGTTTCATGTGCTAGTTTTAGTTCCAAGTACTGTTCATACTAAATATTTTGTGCCTTGCTGTAACTAGGTTAAGTATACAGTATAATGCGAGTCACAGCAAACTGTTGCGTTAGCTCAAGTAAAAACTCATTGCACAGTTTATGTAGCCAAACCTAAAAGGCTTTTTCATGGTTTCATTTGATTGTTTTTTATGCCCACTTGACAGCACATGACCCCCCAGGGAAATACGACATCACTTTTTTTTCCCCTCCAGTGCATGCCTTGGCCTCCTAAATATCCCAAATACTCATCTATAATTCCTTCCATCTCCTCCATGGGCTTCCCTTTCCCATTGTCTCCTCTATAGTTAGATCATCTTTTTTCAGTCTATCTCCTTTCATCCTCTCAAGGTGCCCAAATTGTTCAAGCAATCCCAGGTTGGCCATCTCAATCAGGTTGTGCTCACTTCTGTACCTCACTGAGAAAGTTTTTCCACCCAGTCAAGCTTTCATGCCACACATACTCTGACACCTACAAGTCTCCGGACTGATATTTACACAAGGTGAGTCACACCATTGGACATGTTTACACATCAAGTTTCATGCCTCTATTTCAAGGCCATGCACTGATCCTGGGTGCTGACTGTGGAGGCAGTGCACAGTAATTTCTCAGCCAGTCATGCCAATGAAACCACAATTTCACAAGTTTTTAAGAAGGAAACGGAGTGTCATTTAGCTAGAAATGACCAGGGAGATGATCTTGAATTAGGTGATGTTGATGATCTGTCTTTGGACTGTGTGGAGTGTGACTAAGATAAGGGAGAAAAAGGTTTTATAGCCAAAGTGGAGGCAGTGTTGCTAGCCCCCCCAATCTGATATTGACAACACTACATTAGACTGGTGCTACTGGTAATATTACAAACTTTTATCATTTAACCGTAATGAAAAAATTATCGTTGAATCACATAAGCAAGTAAAGATTTATTGTAACAAAAAAGTAGTTATAATCACTCATTAATATTTCAGTGTAAGAAAAGCTAAAACATGCACTGTAGAGACTTACTTGACATTCAGATCTAACTCTGCCTAGTAAAAGACAAAAAAGGCCACATTTGTTCATACTCAGTCTCTGACTGTCATGTGTAATGCACTAAAACTGCAGCTCCCTTTCCACATTCAGGCCCAAAAAAACTTTCCATGGTTTACCCCAGATGCTTCACATGCCCTGGTTCAATCCATTGACAGAACGTCAACCCCAGTATACCACATCATTCCGATTCACTCTATTCCTTGCATGCCTTTCACCCCTCTATGTTCAGGCCCTGATCACTCAAAATCTTTTTCACTCCATCCCTCCACCTCCAGGTTGGTCTCCTGCTTCTCCTCGTTCCCTCCACCTCTGACACGTATGTCCTCCCACTCATTCTTTCCACGTGACCAAACCACCCGGAAATCCTCCCCTCCCATTTTAATTTTTCCAAAGAAGGAACAGAGAAGGGGGCCTAGTGAGGATATACCATCTAAGGCTCAGTCCTCTGTTCTTAATTCTAACATGGGAAATGGCAAATATGTATGAAAAGAAAGATATATATATATTTATATTTCCAACTGGTACTTTTTTTTGCTACATGGGACAGCTTGAGGAAGTGCTTCAAGTCTGTCAGTGATCATCAGTTTCTTTCCTTCCTGAGTAAAGATTGCTACAAAGAATCATGGAACCACTGGAGGTACTTTGACCCAAGGCAAATGCCTGGAACCATAGGAGATGACTGTCATGAATTTACTTCATTATGTTTAAAATATTTGTATGAATTATTTCTACAGCTACTTTGACAAGGCCCAAAAAAGGAAATTGTAAGAGGGAGGTTCTGTTTTAGAATAAATTTGACAAAGCCATTTCATACCACTGAGTGTGATCAGGGAACCTCTTCACTTAGGGGAGACAACTGTTCATATTTACTTAAATTCTATTTATTAACCAGAGAAATGTTAGGTGGTCGTAAAGGTCATTCTCAGGAGCTTTAGGTAGTTGAAAGGGCCAACCTTGGGTAACAGTTGGAGAGGACAGAATCCCTTAGCGGTTAATATATTCTTTTATTATTCAGTTGAAGGTAAGCTACAATCTTTAACGGAAATGACTTTTAGCCAGACAAATCTAGCCAGACCATTAGAACTGATACTCGCTGAGCCGTTAAAGTCGGACATTACTAGCCAAACCATTGGAATATGATAGTACAAATTAGACAACAGATTGTTGAGATTAGACAATATTTTGCCATTTTTTGTTTATTTCATTTATTAGTACAATTGCATAAGTATACTCTGGGAGATGAGTATGTTCAAAATCTTTTGGGAACATCAATCCCCTTGATGCCAAACATCAAAATACCTGATATCATATGCACCTTGAACACTATCAGCTTCATTAGCAAAAGCTGGTCATGTGATATCATGAACCTGTGGTAATGGGTATAATAATTCTTTAGATATTCTTCCACTACGTGGATTCATGAGTAAATTTCTAAGATCCCAATTTAGGGCATAATCACAATAGCCACCTTTTGTTCTGTGTGGGTAAGAAATCTATCAATTATTATGAACTTATAAAGTATCAAAGGTATTTCGATCAATACTGAAATTATTTCAATCATTACATAATGAATGTCTGTACATAAAAAAGTTAAGCAGCTTTTTATGATCAAATGAAGCAAAAGCATATGGATCATTACTCTTGCACCTATATAAATAAAACAAAAACTGTGTATTTATGATTAAATGAAACCTAAGCTCAAGTAGAATAGCGACAAGCCAGAAAATTGTTGGTTATTCCCAAATGGAAGAACATAACACGAAGAATTGAAAATGGGTGTGGGGAAAAGGATACCCTATTTTGAAAATGGTGGGGAAAAGGATGCCCTATTTTGAAAATAGAGTGGGGAAAAGGATGCCCTATTTCGGTGATAGGAGTATTCTGTATAATTCCATTAATGTTTATATTTATGAAGCTTAGATTGTAAATCTGTGAGAAGGTTGTTAGGTATAGGTTACAACTATGTAGACTGTTGTGAAGAGGCTTCAGAGGCTGATGTCTGAATTTGGAAGAAAGCATGAAGGGAGAAAGTTGGAAGTCAATGTGAAATAAAAGAAATTTTATTTGGTTTAGCGGTGAAAAGTTTCTCTGAATGGAGAATATTAAGGGGAAGTAAAGCATCTTAGATACCTGGTAGTGGACATGACATAATAAAACCATGGCAGCTGAAATGAGCCAGGAGGAAGGTGAGCCGGCTAAGGTCTTGGGTTTATTGAGACAGTGTCCAAATAGATGTCCTTGTCTTTAACTATAACGATGGTTATGTTTGATGGTATACTCGTCCCAATGATCCTGAATGAATATGAGGAGTGGGCCATCCACAGACAAAAATTGATAGCGGAATGTGTTGGAAACAAAATTATTGAGGACAAATATGTGATGGGATGGTTAATCATATAGGAAATTAAAGGGTAAAATAGAATTTTGTTAATAAGAGAAGTATATATAAGAGCCGAAGAGGGTGTGCTGGAATTGTTTTGGGCATGTGGAGAGTCTGAAAAAAGATAAGATAACTGAGGGTATAATTACTAGAAGTGGAAGGAACAATAGATAGGGGGAAACCGAAAAGAGGTGGAAGGATGGAATGAAAATACTTTGGAGGTTCGGGATCTAAACATGCTGGAGGGTGCGAGATGGGTAAGGGACAGAGCGAATTGGAGGAATGTGGTATACAGGGGACAACGTGCTGGCAAAAGGCTGAAATAGCCGTAAGAACCTACAGAGTCTGTTAGACCTGGTTGTGACCTGGGAGCTCTGATCTGAGTGCATTAAATATGACAGACACAGTGGATGTGAATGAAGAAGTCAATCATTCCTTTGTTCCTGTTCTTACTTGCTTACGTGGGAAAATGCAAGCATGTATGAGATGAAAATATTTCTTGGCATTGGATTTTGGTTCAATATATAAAGAAAAAAGTACAACAACTTTAGTCCCTAAATTCAAGTGAACCCAATATTTTAAGGAAATACTCATAAGTAAAGTGTAACTTGTAAAAAAAAAAGGAAGACAGCTCCTACCTAACGTGCCTAATCTGGATTGTAAAAACGAAACTTAAGAAAGTATATGCTTCTCATGTTCCTTGCATGAAACTGTTCACCTCCATAGTTTTCTTAAAATGTAAACCAACCTAATATTGATAATCTAACCTTAATAGAGTAGAATTCACTAATTAGATTTCAAATTTACTCGAATCAAAAGTTAGAGGAATGAAATTTAATTATGGTAACCATGTTATAAATACTTAAACGACATTTAGAACCATCGCTCCGGCTAGAGTAGATCAGCTGTTCACTGTTTTGGTACAATGGCTCTTCGGGCTGGACCTTTTCTTTTATCTCGATTACCAAGAGCTGTGCAGCCAAAGGTGTGAGTATTTGTGGTATAAAGTGACAATATTTTCCATAGATAAGTAAATTACATTGATTGTAAGATATAGGTTAATGATATTGACGTTATTTTTTTCTTTTTCTCTGCTAAACCGATTTTTTTTTAAGGGCAAGTGAGCAGTCTTTGAAGATATGTTAAATCTATTGAATCTTAAACAGATGAAAATTATGCCAACCTAAGATACACCAAGCTACCCCAGGATAGGTTACCTTCGTGTCTGGTAAGAGTAAACATATGGTATTTTGGTGATTAAGGTTTGAATAACCTGCAAGACTGAGTCGAGTTACTGTTCATGAAGAGAAATTTTCATGAATGGCAACATTCCATTTAGAGAATATAAAGTGATCTGACTTCAGGAATGTAGAATTGTTACACAGTTTCTCTTGTTAATCATAATCACATTGATGAAATTTGGTCACACAAAGATGAAATTTGAAATTTGGTCATACAAAGATGAAATTTTCTTTATGTTGAACACATTATGGTGAAGTTCACATGTTTCTGTTGTGATCAAAATGTATAAGTTTTGTCATTATGTAAATGCTTAGCAATGATTTTGTAATGATAGGTTGTAATTTGAAATATAGTAACTAAAGGGAACTCTTATTACATTATCAAGGCTGATAAGGACAAGGTGATAGTAAAATCTGATATGCACAAAGGAACTACAGTAACATTACTGTCATTATTTTATACGTGCTTTACAACAACATGTCAAAGCCAGAATTAGAATGATAATAATTAGGTGAATATGCTCTCACTTTATACTATTTTCTTCTTAATCTTTTCTGCTTTTACTGGACACTAGCCCCTAGTCTTAGCTTGCTCATATGCCATTTTTCTTCCAAAAACTGCCTCTAGCTTTCACTCCTGCCTCCATCAGCAAGTATTCACACCTGCTGCACCTAAGCACATTCATATGAAGCAACATCCGTTAGTTTACTCGTATTCTTTCAATTTTGTTTGATTGCTGTCCCCACTCTCTCAGGTATACTTTTGCCCTGGATGTATGCTGTTTCTTAATGAAGTGCCTGTCCATGTTAGTGAGACCAATATATTTGGTACATATTTGTCACTTTTACTTCCACCATGCTGGCAAAACCATCATGGTGCCACAAGCCATTTACTATGCCAGTTGCATGCATTTAGCATGCACACACACACACACACACACACAAATTTATTGTTAATTTTCTGGGGTAATAGTATTTGTCTTAGTCTTTATGTGCACTCCTCTCATCGACTGTACCTATCTTTATAAAGTTATCAAAAGAATATGTCTTATGTGTAGCATACAGTGTTACCAAGCACTGTACTTTCTATGTATGATACTTGCAGCTCCAGTGCTGTGCTACATCCAATAGTGGGAAAGGATGATTCTTTTGGAGTGAGAAAGGTGACTTTTCACTCGCAGTGTAACCTCATGTAGACAGAATATGGTAGTACAGGTCGTCCCTGACTTATGAGTGTCGAACTTTCACACACTTGCGCTTAAGAACGAGCTCAAAAAACAATATATAATCCCTTGTCCAACATAGTTACTCATAAGTATGAACTGCAGAGCTGCATCTCTTTTCTCAGGTGTATGATGTTTCTACTAAATATGTTTGGAATACAATATTTAATACATTTGTAGTGTTATGTACAGGTAATTACTCTAATTTTATTCATTTCTTTATATTTTTCAACTTATGAATATTGTGTTACGAACAGGGTCCAGGAACCTAACCTGTTTGTAATGCAGGAACCCCTGTATTTGCACTGAGTTTGGTTATATCATCAACTGTTGATAACTGTTACCCCACATGGACTCATCTAAGCTTTTGTTTTACCAGACGAACTCTTAGTACATCAGCTGTAAGGCATGTAGATGACTTGACAGTGAAACAAGTGGAACCATGTGATGCTCGCAAGTCACTCAACCCAGAAGAGGTCAAGCATGAGAAGGCTCTTGCTGGTTATATCACCATTGACACTCCAGTAAGTCTGTTTATCTATGTGTCTTGCTTGAGATATTACATCATTTTCTTTAGTCATGCAGTGACCAGTAGACAGTATATTCCCCTGAACTTAATACTGCTACAAATGATTTTCATAAAATCAGATTAGCAATAAGAGAAACTGTTGGTGCCTTACCAGGCTGATGTGCAAATTCGGATACTGAAGGATTTATTTTTCCTACTCATTGAAAATCTTTATGATGTAAATTATCTTACAAATGAAGAGAAATTTGTATACTGACCTGTATCTGTTTATATTAGATTTGTATTACAAACAAAGTCAAAACCAAGGCAGAATTGAGGTTCTGTTGGAAGCACTTCCTTTAGAGTGCCTTCATCCTTGGACTGTTATAGATAAGGTCAAAGACCCATATATACAAGGTGCATTTTTTTTTATTACGGTAAAGGTCTGCATTGGGAATGGAAAATGGGTAAAGGTCTTCTTGGCTCTGAATTTAGATGTGACTTGAAGGGAAGAGACAGAGGAAGCTAGAAGATAAAAGAAACCATTGAAGAGGATGTACAAGGATAAGGTACCAGCCTTGCTATTAAGGAATATTTACAAAGATGCAAAAGTAACTTTTGCCATTTTGTTACATACTTGGTACCAGAGAAATCACTGGATCATTTACCAATCTACTTTGCATTTTTCTGTTAATCATTGGATTGTAACACACCTAAACCACGGATCCATGTTTGCTTTATATCATTTTTCCCCTAGTCTTTCTTTCTTTCATCACCTATTTGTCCACTTAAAACATTCTCCAGCTTTTTAATGTTTGCTTGAAACCTTAAGGAAATATTGAATTTCAATAAGACTGAGTAAGAGGTACTATATTCCAAAGATCATGGGTGACTTGGAATTTCAGCATACTTATACTGTATTTTTATTTGATGAAATTGCTATTTATCCCTGTGGGTAGGGGAGAAAGAATATTGCCCATGTATTCCCTGCATGTTGTAGAAGGAAACTGAGAGGGCAGGGAGCAAGTAGCTGGATATCTTTCCTTCCTGTATTACTTTCCAAAAGAAGGAACAGAGCAAGGAATTTTTCCATTTTCCTGACACTACCTCACCCACATGGGGAATGGCAAGCATGTATGAAACAAAAATTGTGGTTATATCTTTGTACATTGTTTATGTGTACACAGTAAGTATTGAATGTTTTTGGACTTTATCCAAGTTTGGCTTAAGACATGTAGATTTTTTTTATTATTTGAACTTATGTTCATTCCATATACAAATGGTTGTGATTTTACTCAGTAACAAAATTATCATTGGCTTTCAACTAAATTTGATGAGAGGAAACATTAAAATTACAGTTTAGACTGTCACAACATTTTCCTCCCTAGAACAACCATATAACTAAATTTTTTTAAGCAGACACTTTGATCATTGTGTGGTTAGTGTATTTAGATTTGGCAGACAGCCCAAAGGTAGCTTATTCTTGGAAAAGTTTTAAACATTTACCACAGAATACTATATGAAACACTTTTACTGCAAAGTACTGTATATTGTGATGATACTCTGGCCTAAAGGGGGGGTGCGAAAGGCTCTGTGTAGGGTACACTGTCACTCTTTCAGAGGATGTTCCAAGGGTCACACCAGAAAATTTATGAGACATTGTACGTCCAAGTAACTTTTTTGTGCCCTTTCTTTCTCTGTTGATGATACAAGTAAGAGGGTTTGAGATGGAAAAATCCAAAGTTCATCAGCTTGCTTTTTTTTTGCATTAGTAGTGTAAACATGATGAGATCTGATACATGGTGTAGCCTTTATGATATTAGATTATAAGAGGTGCTAATATACATAGAGTTCTTTAACTAGTTGTAGATATGTTAGCAAGGCTTGAATCTTTTTGGAAACTAGGACTATTCTCATGTATAGGGTAATTGTACAAGTCATACATATTCTTCATTGGCATCCCTTAGACTAGACAGTGCTCATTAATGAGCTAGCTATGTTATTTGTCAAGTTTGTCCTCTTTCAGACTGATTTAACACCAATTAGTGGCGTTCCAGAAGAACACATCAAAACTCGACGTGTATTGATCAAGATGCCGACTAAGAATGCCATGCAGTCTGGTACTAACAACATCCACAGGTTTGTATAATGTATAAGATTTCATACACAATTTGGCTTGGGAGGTATGAAGTGGAGAACTGAAGAGAAACTAAGTTTTTTATATTTTTTCACACTTGATTACCGTTTCCTGCATTAGCGAGGTAGCACCTGGAAACAAAGAAAGAAAGGCACACCTGCTCACATTCACATATATACATACACATACATCTACATTTAGATACATACATATACCTATACATACTGGGGTTGATGTGGTGTCAATGAACTGAACCGGGGCATGTGAAACGTTTAGGGTAAACCATGGAAAGCTCTTTAGGGCCTGGATGTGGATAGGGAACTGTGGTTTCAGTTCATTACACATGACAGCTAGAGACTGAGTATGAACAAATGTGGCCCTTTTCGTCTGTTTTCCTGGTGCTACCTTGCTGAAGTGAGGGGCAACAATGCTGTTTCCTGTGGGGCTGGGTGGTGAAAGGAATGTATTGAAGGCACTCTTCCCTTACAAAATCCATATTGATATGTAGTGGATCTGAACTATATTGATTTATGAATTAGCCTGCTTAAACTTATAATGAGTTCTTTGACAGGTGGCGTATAACATTTGATCAACGTGAACGTTGGGAGAACCCCTTGATGGGTTGGGCCTCAACTGCTGATCCACTTTCAAACATGGAGGTGAGTCACTTACATATGTTTTTTTTGTATTGTGAAATGAGTCCCACCAACAGAACCCATAGTATGTATTATGCATATATATCATCAGTTCCTCAGTTTCTTGTGCAGACCCCATTTTACATTTTAGGTTATTGAGTCAAAAGTAGTACCACATTTTGCATTGTAGGTTATAGAATTGAAATGTAGAACTAAGTAATGAACTTGTTTATCTCATGCACTAGTGGATATACTCAGAGATTGATTAAGTATATCATATTCACAGACAGTTGATTGGCATGTTTCAGTTGCATTTGCAAACTGTAGGTTAAAGAACTATGGTGATGTAGAGGAAGAATCAGCTTCCAGCATTTTCATTCCTCTTAGAGATGACGGAGTTGTGGTTGGATCACTATGTGCCATTGTTTTTAAAAAATTCAGCTGAATTGAACAATTTTATTCTGGACTGTTTCTTGCTTTAAACCTCATACCCATGATAAAACCCACACAGAAGACACCAAATACCTATTGTCCAGCTGCCCTTCACTCATTCTCCAAATACAAACACCTGACATCACCACATTTTTGGACAAATGTTTGTGGCCAGTATACATGGCTGACTTCATAAGTGCTTCAGAAGCCTCATAAAATTGTATCCAAGGGAAGGAATAGAAAGTGAGCAATATACATTTTTTTTTTACTCTTGGTATTTTATGACTATTATAGTAGTTTACTGGAATGAGTTAAATATCTGAATCAAAGAATTTTATGTGAAACATGATAGTTCTTCAACAACATCCTCTTTGCCTTCCTCCTTACTAATCCAGTCAATGTCACACTTTAGTATTCTTGACAGGTCTGTTATGATTTCATCGTTTGATATACATTTGATCACTTCCAAATCAGTTTTCTTTGATATCTAATTACACCTTTTCAGTCTTGAAAATTTTTTACTACCAGTGCTTTTTCCTATTCTTTTTATTTCCACACTGAGAGATATGACCTAGCTGTGAATGAAAGAAAAATCATATACAACTTAGAAACTTTCTTCTAGGTAACTGCAAGAAAACAGTTGCCTTGCTGCAAACCAGTATGCAGAATTGACTGTCTTTGCATTGCTTCCCACAGATACTCCTGTCATTAGTTCTTCATTGTGTTTGATCTTTTGATTTGGTCTCCCACACTTGAATGTTTTGTTAATTGTATTAAAAAGATTCTACATGTTTCACACTGATCAGTGTTTAAGTAAGACCAACCAGAACATATGTATTGCTTTGTCATAGACACGGCAGTTTCTTGCTTCCCTTCCTGTTTCTTGCTTTTCTGCATGCATTTTCTTTGCCATTGCATGATATTTTGCCAAAACTCGATTTACTTTTTCATTTGTGTACGCCAAGCAACAGTTATGGGTGCTCAGTTTGTGTTCTAAGGTTTGAGGTAGTAGAATTTTGTTTAGAAAAATTTCAGGCATGATATTATACTTTTCTTCCTAAAACGTGTTAGTCATAGAGTAGTATCAAACTTGTGATGATGGAAATATTATGCCTACAGTGTTTTATTTACCATCTTCACAAGGTGTAAAGATCCAAAATGAAAAGTTCATCAGATGATACCATGTTTCAGGTCTCCTTCACTGCTCGAGAGGATGCCATAGCATTTTGTGAAAAGAATGGATGGGAGTGGGTAACTGAAGATCCCCCTCTTAAACCTCCACGTGTTAAGAGTTATGGTGCTAATTTTTCATGGAACAAGCGAACCCGACGATCCACAAAATAGATTATCGTGTTCCCTCAATTGTTAGAATGTATTGTATTAATAACACCTCTGTATAGGATCAGCACCATCAGTAGTACATTTCATTATGTTACAAATATAATGATAGACATTTTACTTAATCAGGTACATGTACTTTGCCTGTACAGTTGTTCTAATGAAGCAGAAATTATATGTTTAAAATTAGTGGTATTTTTGTGATTCTATTGGATTTGTATTGCCAGTGGAAAATTATCTTAGAAATCCTGATTCATTAAATTCTCAATCTGATTATTTTTTGTGATGTCTTGGACCATTTTTGTTTTTATATAAGTACCATAGTTCAGAAGAGGATATAACTGATTTTGACTCAGTGTTAATAAGCTGTACATATAATATTTATGAGATAAATCCATAACTTGGAATTTTTATTGATTATCCTGTATCTTCAAATTAGTATTTTAGCATCTCTCAGCACAGTGCTTATATTATCCGACAGGAACACTATTCCTGCTGATGTGAAGATAGTAGTTCAATTATAAGAGGACTTAGTTTGCATAACAGTTCAATTATAAGAGGCATTAGTTGCTAAGTTATGCAACCCCAGGCATCCTTTATGGCGTTACAGCATCTTCGAGCCTGTGAGTCACATGGGAGCAGAGTAAGATGGGCTAGGCTCCTATGGGTAAAGAAGATTCTCAATAAAAGTGTACTCCTTTCCCATAATGAAAGCCTTGTAGGTGACTTCCCTCCTGGGTCATTACAACTTAGAGGCAAAGACTGGGGACACCTGTAATAAGTGGAAAAAAAAGAAGCAATCTTTATGGATTGTATTCACAAGATAAGAGGGTGAAATTTTTTATATTGGAGGTGAGTAGTGTGAGAGTAAGGAAGCAGATTGGGAGGTGGTAAAACAAGAGATGAACTGAGTGTTTTGAAGGATTATTGTGCGTGTTAGATGAGAGAAAGGCAGATGCTGTCTGTCAATAAGGTAGCATGCAAAGTGGTAGCATGCAAAGTGAGAGTCATGATGAAAAGAGATGAAGGGAGTAAAGGTAGAGCTATCATTGATACTGCCAATTGTATTATCAATATTCCTCTTTTCATTTTGTACTTTTACAAAATGTAACAGTATAGTTATATTTGTAACGTACCATTTTATAGAGTTTACCTTTCATTTTCCTTTTTAAAGAATAATAAGTGTGAATAAAAAAGTTAATAATACCAATTTAGCTGTACTTTTCAAAAAAATTTAATATAAAAGTATGTACTGTCTGTACATTCATGCAGTACACTTATATAAACATATGCAGTGTCAGCCTACATCATTCAAACTTGATCACAGAACCATGTCAGGTAACATGAGAATCCAGTCACATTGTGAAAAGAACAAAGCTGGTATGCCATTACAAAAACAAGCATAGTATGACAAATTAAATTATATGTATAGTTCATGTTTTTATGAAGGTATTTCAAAAAGCAAAATGTTATCTGTCACTTCTTCATGGATTTTGTAATGTTTTTGCCTTTAATCACACCTCAAAACCCTGGGTTAAAGAGATGTAGTTTTAGACTTTCCTTTCTACACACTCCAGAATGCATGCAAGACCATAGCCCCTCATCCACTGGATGGCTTACTTTAACTCACATGGTGCCATCTCTTGCCATAATAGCCACTTCCAGATATCTAAAACACAACCATTTATTGGGCTTCCCTCTCCTCAAATTCACACCCCAACCAACTTTTCTCTTCCTCTGGTTGAATAACCTTTCTTTTGTTCACTGTAAGCTTTCTCAGCTCAACACCTTCAAATTCAGACAACAGTTTCTGCAGTTTCTCACTTGAGTCTGTCATCAGCAAACCGACATTTTTTTACTTCACCCCCCCCCCCCACACACACACACACACACAGACATACCAGCAACAAACTTCTGACTGTCCCTGTCTTCAAGATCCATGAAGTTACTTCACTTATTCACCTTCACCTGGGACCACTTGCCTTCTTTTCGTCCTACTCTCATACACTTCTTACTGTCTTCATATAAACTCCTCTGCTAGTAGTAGATTTCCTCACATCATACTTTCAGAACACGTTCTGCAAGGGTTTTGTATCAACCATATCACACACTTTTTTCAGATCAATGAATGCCAAATTCAAAGCCTTCTATTGTAATTTTTTCTCAAATTCTTCAAAGCAAGTATATCTACTAGTCTTGAAACCACATTGCTCCACCCTGTGTGCTGCTGTGTGAATGCCACCACCCTTGAAATCACCACTTACCCATATGATTAACAAGGTAAACTCATCACCTATAATTCATACATTCACTTTTTCCTCCTCGCCTTCATACAGGCATTCCACCAGTCCTCAGCACCTTACCATGAGCCATACATGCATAGAAAATCTTATTTAACCAATCTACAAGTCAGATTGCAAATCTACTTGGCAGCAAAACGTATATGTGTAAGTTTCCGTCACACACAGTAAGCAATACTAATGTTATAGCTCCCTCTCCTTATCAACCTGTAGGTATATGAGAGTGCTAGAAATGCACACTTACATAATACATAAAATGCTCAACACATTATGTCCTCAAACATCTCATTTCCAGCGCATCCAATCTCCTCCGCACAACTGTATCTATATCACACGCCTTGAATATGGCCCTTGTTGTCTTTTCCTAGCGCTATCTCGCGCACATGCGGGGGAAGGGGGTTGTCATTTCATGTGTGGCGGGGTGGCGACAGGAATGAATAAGGGCAGACTATGAATTATGTACATATATATTTATATATATATATATATATATATATATATATATATATATATATATATATATATATATATACGTTGAAATGTATAGGTATGTATAAGTGCGTATGTGGACGTGTATGTATGTACATGTGTATGTGGGTGGGTTGGGCCATTCTGTCGTCTGTTTCTTGCGCTACCTCGCTAACACGGGAGACAACGGCAAAGTATAATAAACAATAAATAATGTTATTGGAAAAGATCACAATTTTGCGCGTGATCAAGTATATTCCAATGAGTCGTGTTTCATTTTCCCCATGGACTCATAGGAAAAAAAAAAAAAAATATATATATATATATATATATATATAGCGGGGGGGGCTGGAAATCCTCCCCTCTCGTTTTTTTTATTTTTTTTTTTTAATTTTCCAAAAGAAGGAACAGAGAAGAGGGCCAGGTGAGGATATTCCCTCAAAGGCCCAGTCCTCTGTTCTTAACGCTACCTCGCTATTGCGGGAAATAGCGAATAGTATGAAAAAAAAAATATATATATATATATATATATATGTGTGTGTGTGTGTGTGTGTGTGTGTGTGCTGTACTAATAATCTCATCTTGTTTTTCAAATAGTCCTACTCTTTAGAACTTCCATGATCAAAAGGAAGAATATATTTCCTGATATCCAGAAGAAATACTATAATCTTTGACTACTCAGGTTAATCTTTGATAAGACGTTGGTCGTGCGTCCGGCAGCCAGCTCCTCCCTGCACCTCGTCGTCATGTAAACAAACAGTGTCTTGGTGGTCGGCCAGGTGGTCAAGCGTTCTATCTTGTTGCCATGATCTATGTCTTGCTCTGTTTAATGAATGGGAACGTTTGATTTTGTTACCGACTTCTTATATCTGGATTAACAGCGTTTTCGTTTAGAAAACAAGATGTAGCCACGAGGTTTGAGCACATCTGATGGACTATCAAAAAGGAATATGCCGGTTGATAGTTTAAAACGAATTGAGGCAATACGTAATTTGTTACATGTAAGTGTATGATTATGGTAAAACTCCAGCTTATGACATCAAGGAAATAACATAGGAGACTCAGCTACTGTTTTGAATAGACTGCACTATGGATTGTGATTCAGAACATTTCTTTTTTCAACAGTAATAAGTAAGTAGAAACTTAGTTTAGTGGAGGCTGTAGGGATGGGAAAGATTTGGGAATCCTTTATGTTCAATCAAGTAAAACCTTTTAGGATCAGCAGAACTTTAGAAAAACTTCACCCAACGTCTTATATAAGTTTCTTGTTTAATTTAGAGTCCTCTGGTTGTATCCCTACATCTCTCGAGGTACTGTACACAGTTTACGTCATCAATCTGTTTTAAAAAATTATATTTTGTGATCAAGTAACCCCTCACTCATATCTTTTCTCCAGTTTGGGCAAAAATAGCGCCTCTCTCTCTTTCTGTGTAGCTCAGCTATGTTAACTATGGCATCATCTTTGTTGTCCCCCTCTGGACCTTCTCTATTAGGTCTTTGTTCATCTTCAAGTGTGATGAGCAAAGTTGAGAATCATATTCTAGTGTTGGTTGGCCTTACGTGAGCAGCAGCAGCAGCAGCTGGCTGAATATTTCCTTATCCATATACTTGAATGTTATTCTAATATTTGCCAGCAGACACTTGGTCTCCTGAACTGATGTGGCCAACACACAGCTCAGCCACCATGTCAACTACCAAGTTCCTCTCACTCACACATACCTGAAGCTTGTGTCCTGCCAGATAATAATCATGTTAAGGCCTTCTTTCATTTTGTTGGACTGAATTTGTGTTCACACAAACACATAGGGATCACTCAACAAATGAATGTAAATATGGGATCCCTAATAATCGTATGGTTTTCACATAACTGAAAGTAAGGGTTTGCTTTGCTTGTTATGATGAGGAATGTTCCTCATAGCAGTGCAAAAAGTCATTGATTTTTCAAACTTTACCCATATTTCCTTTATGAACTGTGTGCAAATGTCAGTTTTTACATTTTTGGTTTAAGAAAAAAACTTGTTAGGTTTTTAACATTTTGAGAAAATTGCCTAGTTTTTGTTTGAAAGTAATTTGATTCAGTGTATGATATAAACTATAATGGGGAAATGCAACAAAACCTCAGTAATCTTAATCAAATGTAACCAGGCCAGATTTTTAACTAAAAACTAAGATTTGAAATTTGATATTCAAACACCATTTGAGACAGGAGTCTTGCATTAAGAAACTAAATGCTTCTAAATTTTGTTGCAAGTTGTGAGGTGTACCTGCAGATGTTGTAAACTATTGCTGTTGTATAGTGATGCCTTTGCATAAATATTTTTGACTCATTATGATAGATATTGAATATCATTGCATGGCACAGGTATCTATCATTGTTATGTGTATCTACTATATAGTAACAGAAGTGTATTTTTGGTCTTGGTCCCAGTAAGAGAATGTCAAAGTATTGATTGAAGATGTTGACAAAAAACTGATGTAAGACACTGTTTCCTGTAAAGAAGAACTTTACAATTCAATATGCACCAGTGGGAAGACTTGTAACTAATTTGCATCCAGAAAATTTTATGGATAGCATTGTGTGAGCTATGGAGCTTTTCATATGACGGTATGCATTATTTACTCTTTATCTTTACCCATCATTTTCTTCTCTAGAAAGGCTTGATGTTTCAGAGAAGGGTATTTATTTTATAGTATTTTGGCCCTGGAAAATGATGTAAATTATCAAAGATGCTTTTATGAATGAATTATAGATTTTAGAATGGTGTGGCTAAACAGGATAGAACACTTCTTTGATGCTAGAAAAAAGTCCAGAAGAGGCAGCAACTCGATAAGAAGCGTAAGTGTATTGCAAAACAGGAAAGCGTTTCCTCAGGAACAGAGTCATGGAATAATAAAAAAGTTAAGCCAAGAGGAAGTAAATGTGACTACAAATGGAGAATTCAGAATAATGCATGACAAAGGAATGTGGTAAGAGACAGGATCTCATGAGTGTAAAGCTCCCTCCTCTCACACAAAAATAGGTTATAAAGTATTACAGGTCATATTTCTCCAGTTTTTACCTCTTCATGCTTGTATTGCCAAATTTTAATGACAGGGTCTCTTGTATGCAGTGTTCTTCCCTCTGGTGCTAACTTATGGTGCAAGATTTTGAAAAAGGACATTCTTTCAAGTATTTTCCCAATGTACATCATGCTCTTATCTGCTCTGAATTATATTACTCACATTGCCATAAAAGTGAATGGAAATGATGTGTGAGATCTTTGCAATTAATGGTACAGTAATTTGTAATGAAGCTAATGCAGTTTCTCTCATTTTGCAGACTTTGCCTGGAAGCATGCCCAACAAGAAACTGTATTATGGACTCCTGTTTGGTACTGAAGAAGAAAATTCAGTCCATGTGTTATCTTGAATTTTCAGTTGTACACCCTGTAAAAGGCATCAGTGAGCTTTCTCTTTTTCATGAGTGAAGTAGCAAATTGATGTTAAAGTCTTAGTGTTTGTTTCTTCTAAAAACAAAGGACTCAAATTAAAGGTAACCAAGCACTGAAAATATGAAATTTACATTTTTCTTCTCATGTTGTGTTGCAAGATTTATTGAGGACATATTGACAAACAGAAGGAGGAGGAGGAAATGCATCTTTTGGAGTATTATTGTGGGAAGTTTAGCAACAGTTTTTATCGTAACAGCTTTGAGAGATGCCTTGCTGGCATCTAGATTCATCTGTACTGTTGAAGATATAGTCAGCAATCATATTACTAAACTGGTAAGGTAACACGTTTAGCTCTTTTGACAATATCAGTTTTTTTGAGTAAATATATGCCACATTACAGTAGTATAGGTTATTTGGAATCTATGGCTGGATATTTGTAGTTCATTAGAGAAATTTTGTAGAAACTGAGGATGATTTGGATTTTTTAATTGGTTAGTGGCCATCTTACTCTTAACTGTCAAACTTAGATTTTAACTTTATCCACATTTCTCAGAATTGATCGTATACTTTACTCAGCAAAGTTATGATAGCATCCACCTGTGGGTCTCTCACTACTTTCAAGCCTTTTACATGTCTCCAGTTTTGTTTTTAACACTAATATATTCTTATGCTTCTTCACTGGAGTTCTTCATTAGTAGAACAGTTTTTGGATGCTTTAGAGGTACCATAGCTGTGGAAAAACTGATGTAATTATGATCATATGTAAACGTGCTGTAAATTTCAACTTCACACTGTAACTGATGGGACGTGCTCTTGCAGACCAGAATAAATGCTGTGAAGAAAAAGAAGCTCAATTTGCAGTAGGCATTCATCTGCTCAAAATTAAAACATGCTTATTCATTAGAAAAGTGCTTAGTTAAATCGAAATTGCTCAGTCGTAAAATTGCTTACTCAAAAACTTTATAAAAAGTAGGATAGCTGTACTTAACGCTTTCCTATAAATCATTACTCTTTACTAAACTTAGATAGTGTGTATTTTCTTATAATTTGTATATTTCTTTCAAAAGTTGATCTGTTTTTATATCACTGTATGACTATCATTTTACTAGAAGCTTTTCTCTTCATTTTTCTGTGTCAGCCATGGATAGTTTGTAGCCAACCTTCATTTGATTTAATAAAGTTCCTTAGTGTTGAGATGCTTTGCAAGGCATTCAGCAGCTTAATGTGCCTTCTTTTGTTCACATCATTTATAGGGTGCCTCACTCAGATTGGTAGGTCTGGGAATTAAAAAGATTAATTCTCCTATGCCATTTACAGAGTGCCTCTTCCAGCTGTCTAGTGTGAGGGCTGTTGTATCTTTTGCATGCATCACTTATATATTGTCTTAGCCATGTTTGCATAACCAGTACAGTTTCACTGTCCCTGTCTTTGATGAAATATAATGGGGATTAAAGTCCTGTACTGAATGCACACCTTCATCCAAAGAGATATGAATTCATCTAGGCACTATCCCATCTGTTGCCAGACACTTGCCCTCCTGTGCCTTTTATTTGAAACATTTTATGCATAGGTTGAGAAGTTGGGTTTCTTTCTTCTCACTGCTTTGTTGCCATGTGAGTAGTCCAGTTTTCTTGGCTTACTGTTTAGAGCTCAGAAAGGGAGTTTTGATTCTGAGGTTTTGTTGCTTCAATATGTGAGCCAGAAATATATTTCCATCCACTATCCTCAGCTTTGGCCTGCATTTTGTTATACTGATGATTGCGTTTGTTTGGAATGAAGTTATTGGTTGCACGAATGGCAACATTAGTTTTAACATTATGACTTATAAACTGCAGCTGAACTGTTTTTACATAGGACTGTATGATCAATATCAATTCTGATTAAGAAATTTTGCTTTGTGTGATTACTGTCATTTTTTGATTTACTGTTTAATCAAGTTAAGCTGAGTAAATGTATCACTTCATTTTATCTAGTTCTTTTAACTTTGTTTTCAGTCATCAGTCATCAGTAGACTTACTGTTTAATCTAGAGTGATCAGGGTTGAATGAATACATTGCTTCTCTGTACCTGTTTTTCAGTGTGAAGTGACTGACAAGGAGAAGGAGCTTGACCATAGCCACACACCATTCAGACAAGACTTATGTGAAGAGTTGTGTGCTCCTGATGTATCATCAAGGATAACTTGCCATACATTTCACCTTAACAAGCCAACAGTGTTTACACTAGATGGTGAAGGGAAAAAAGTTATCAAATCAGTCATAAAACTAGAGGACCGGGAGGAACCTGTTGTGGAAACATCTACTGAAGAAAATGAAGTAAGGCAATTGTCTATGTATATTAGTCCTGAGCAAAGTTTCCAAGGAATGTTAGCATATAACATCCCATCTGAATTATAGAAAATTACCAGTATAGCAGAAACAGATTACCAATTTGTACAGGGTGACTTTACTCTTATCTTCCTTATAATAGATATAGTTCTGAAAAGTTGACCAATGAGTGAAATTCTGGTATGCTAAGCAAAGCCAATTTTCCCATAAACTCTCATTAAAGATATGGAGAAGTATACCTGTTGATAAAACTTAGTTTCCAAGATGAGAGAATATTAATGATGATACCAAGAAGGCATTAAGATAAAATGATAATAATAATAACAATATCCTCCACAACATATATTCTTAACACAAAGCATCTCTATCACCCTTGCCATACACTTTTTCCAGATCCATAACTCCCATATACAAATTCTGTTTCATGGATATATTTATCATTTATTCTTCAAAGCAAACACCTGATCCACATGGTCTACCACTCTTGCAACAACATTGTTCCTCCCCATCTACTCTAGCCACCTTGCAACATGTCATATTATGCAAGACTTTTACCGCCTTTTCTGTTTTCTTCAAACTACTTACCATGACTCTCTCACTTCACATTCCTCACCTGCTCGAACACCCTACATCTGCCACCCTATCATTAAACACGTTTAACAGTCCCTCAAAGTACTCATTTCATATCTTCTTCATCTCATAACTGCCTCTTACTGCTCCACCATTTGCTCCCACTAACCAGTTTTCTCATGTGTTGTTCTTGTTTTTCTCACACTATTAACCTCCTTCCAAAACATTTTATGCTCCCTGAAGTTTGCTTACACTAGCTTACCTTAACTCTCATTTGCCTTCTTTTCATCCTCTGCACCTTCCTCTCGACCTCTTGGCACTTTCTCTTGAACATTCTCCAATCACTTGCATTCCTTTTCTGTAAGTACCACCCATACACCACTCTTTATTTTCACAAGTAACTTTACTTTGTCATCCCACCATTCACTACCCTTTCTTACCTGTCCACCTTCCACCTTCTGTTTCTCCAAGTATTTCTAAACACACATTCTTTAAAGCATACACCTAAATCACACATCATCTACCACTTCTGTAAAGCATACACCTGAATCACACATCATCTAACACTTCTGAAACCACGTTGTTCCTTCTCAGTCTGATGCTCTGTACATACCTTCACCCTCTCAATTACCACTCTCTCATACATCTTACCAGGTATACTCAACAGACTTTTACCACTGTAGTTTAAACACTCACCTTTGTCCCCCTTGCCTTCATACAGTGGCACTGTACATGAATTCTGCTAATCCTATAAGTTCCAGAAAAGGACTTTAAGGAGTAGTGTGTGAATAATACATATGTTTTCTACCTATATTTTCAAGGGACTATGCCCAAAACCCTAGCCTCTTGTTCTTGATGTGTTATATATTCTTGTAAGTATGTGAATGATAAAAATACTTGCAACAGCCTTTTACATCTTTTCAGTCTTCTCTTTAAGGGTGTCTAGCTAGATCCCTGGTGTTCAAGTTGAAACAGCCCTCATTTCGATAAGGCTTAATCATCTATATGGTTGTATTGAAATTAGCATGCCATATCATGGTAAAGTTTGACAGATGTACAGAATCACTCCTTTGGTTTTCTGTCCTATACTTAACAGCAGCTTTCTTATGATTTTTTTAGTATGCAGACTTATGTTTCTGTATTTGTAGATTTTAAATTTATTTATTGCTTAGTGATCAAGTTTTATTTTTTTCAGGTGTACTGGAATTTGAAGCCTGGCAGCCACCAGTACTTTCCCACCAAGGATGACTTTCTTAGTATGGTAACTGTTTATATTAGCAACTTTGTGGGTGATAATGTTAGTAAGAATATTGTAAATAAACTTTTCAACCAAAGTAATCTGTACCAAACTGACACAGAATCACTTTCAAATCATAAAAAATTTTGGATGTTAATAGAGGATCATGAGTTTTTGACATCCTTTGTCTTTGAAGACTTCAAACTCTTCCCAAGTATTCTAGGAACCTGTGGTACATATTATGCTATGCAGTATCTTGAACCATTAACAAAAAATGCACTGCAGCCATTCAAACTAACCTGGAGGAAAAGGTTATGGAAAGCCATTGATATTGTCAGGTATATAGGGCAATTGGAAACACTTTGGAAAGAGCCTTTACACCTGTGTGATGTGAAGCATGATCACTTTGGATGGAATGATGAAGAGAAGGTGATGTTCCTTGACTTGGATTCTGTTCTTCCAGAAAGTTCTCTTTTAAAGACCATGGAGAACACACCACATTGTTCAGATAATGATGACTGTTCATACTTTGATTGTAAAGGACGCTGCCATCACAGGATATCTAAGTGTGAATTAGAGCGAACTAATACCAATTTGCAGGTTGTCTGTGACAAGATTTTCCTTGGAAATACTGATAGTTTGATATCACTCTATGGTTTACTGGTTTCACGTGAAGCCAACGAGGAGTTAGTTGAGGCTCTAGAGTTATGTAAAACTAACCGAGGAATGACTGTAGATGGCATGTTGGATGTAATAATGAAGGCTTCAAACACTCTTATGTATTAGATATTTTTAGTTAGAATGTAGGGAACAGAGATTATTATTATTATTATTATTATTATTATTATTATTATTATTTTTTTTATTTTTTTTTTCTTGCCGCTGTCTCCCGCGTTTGCTAGGTAGCGCAAGGAAACAGACGAAAGAAATGGCCCAACCCACCCCCATACACATGTATATACATAAGTCCACACACGCAAATATACATACCTACACAGCTTTCCATGGTTTACCCCAGACGCTTCACATGCCCTGATTCAATCCACTGACAGCACGTCAACCCCGGTATACCATATCGATCCAATTCACTCTATTTCTTGCCCTCCTTTCACCCTCCTGCATGTTCAGGCCCCAATCACTCAAAATCTTTTTCACTCCATTTTTCCACCTCCAGTTTGGTCTCTCACTTCTCCTCGTTCCCTCCACCTCCGACACATATATCCTCTTGGTCAATCTTTCCTCACTCATTCTCTCCATGTGCCCAAACCATTTCAAAACACCCTCTTCTGCTCTCTCAACCACGCTCTTTTTATTTCCACACATCTCTCTTACCCTTACATTACTTACTCGATCAAACCACCTCACACCACACATTGTCCTCAAACATCTCATTTCCAGCACATCCACCCTTCTGCGCACAACTCTATCCATAGCCCACGCCTCGCAACCATACAACATTGTTGGAACCACTAATCCTTCAAACATACCCATTTTTGCTTTCCGAGATAATGTTCTCGACTTCCACACATTCTTCAGGGCTCCCAGGATTTTCACCCCCTCCCCCACCCTATGATTCACTTCCACTTCCATGGTTCCATCCGCTGCCAGATCCACTCCCAGATATGTAAAACACTTTACTTCCTCCAGTTTTTCTCCATTCAAACTTACCTCCCAATTGACTTGACCCTCAACCCTACTGTACCTAATAACCTTGCTCTTATTCACATTTACTCTTAACTTTCTTCTTTCACACACTTTACCAAACTCAGTCACCAGCTTCTGCAGTTTCTCACATGAATCAGCCACCAGCGCTGTATCATCAGCGAACGACAACTGACTCACTTCCCAAGCTCTCTCATCCACAACAGACTTCATACTTGCCCCTCTTTCCAAAACTCTTGCATTCACCTCCCTAACAACCCCATCCATAAACAAATTATGATTGTTATTGTTATTCTTATTATCTTAAATCTTCATTTCTCACCTATGAGCAGAGCCTGATGAACATCTTGAGAACAAACCCACATGAAGGCAGGCAGGCATGGAGCTAATTGTAAACAGCTTAAAAGTATTAAAAGGGAAGAGGATTCAGAAGGAAAGTTTACTGATGGACGGTCCATGTCCTATGTGGCACTGTTGTCTTTTTCAGGCATTACCCCAATGCCACACAGGGGAGGTCAACTTCAGTGACTCCAGACTAACCAAGGTGTTAAGTGAATGCCAAATGCCACTCTTGCTATAATTTTCTCATGGAAAAGAGTCCCTCAGAAGGCCAAGGTAGAAGCCACCTTCCTGACACCATGGGCTCTGGTAGATAGACCAGGATGTACAAGCAAGATCTCAGAGAGAGAGAAGTTCCAAGAGGCCTGAGTGAATAAACAGTTGTTCTCTTTAGTCTTATGTGGAATCCTGGAAGTTCAGGAGAGTTTTGATGAGACATAAAGGATGATGTTCGAGAGGGGAAAATCTTCCAGGATCGAATTAAGTTAGGGTAAGTTGTAAATTCATCCCTTTTGTTACTATTTCCACACCCAGTGAAGGGCTCAATATGGACTTTCCTTTCAGCCCTTGTAGTCTTGATCTTCCACCTGTATTTTAAGGAACCACTGGTTCCTTTTTGACCAGTCAATAGGGGTATGAATAGTCGCTGTCTGTCACCCCAAACTGTAATTAACATGCAGAAATATCAACAAGGCTTATTTAGCCAGAGAAAACCATGGTGGTAGGACACAGCATGCTCACTTTTCCCAGTCTCTCACTTTACTATGCAGTGTAAACAGTTGAGATTTTATGTGGATCATATGACAAAAGCAGCCAATGATTGTATCATATGTGCTCATGGCTGAAGACGATGAAGAGAAATGATTAATTTAATGATAGATAGAGACACAATCTTTATGTAGAGATAGTTAAATTAGAGGGACAACCCTGTGCTGGGGTCAGAGGATACCTGGTTTAGCTGGTAGCAGTTCATGAAGATTTAAAGGTCATAGTGTCATACTATGGTTTATGTGTTTATGGGGCATTCTGTTTGAATGGTGGGATATTGCAGTGCTCAGAATACTTTTTGATAATTTGAAATTTGTTAATATTCCACGACAGCATTTCTGTGAGACCTCCATCTCAAAAGGGTTAACAATGTCATTTAGCTAGGAATTTCGAATTCAGGTTAATCTATATCCTTAAAAAGTTATCTCCAAATGTAAGAAGATTTTTGTACATGGACTACCTCTTTTTCCTAAACCAAAAGCTGTAAGAAAATGAGTATCACAAGATGTTGTGGAGCCATACTGGTATGTTGCTTTAATGTGGATTTAGTTCTGAGAATAACTAATTTTTATGAAGTTTTGTGTGCTTTAAGGTTAGATTTTCATTTTATCATTCAGTTTTTAATCATATTTGTACTTAGTTTTTCTATTTTTGCATTCCAAATTATATACATTTTCTTTCCAACCACAAAGGCTGGAATTGTCATTGGGTAAAGTGGCTTACTAGAGAATGTTAACTACTCTCCAAGGATGTAATTACTTTATTTAGATATTTCAACGTGTATCAAGAGGCTTTATCTCTCCCTCTGCCAATGGTGATCTATAAACATTTTAGGGAATATTTATTC
The DNA here is from genome assembly GCF_036320965.1 of Panulirus ornatus. NCBI lineage: Eukaryota > Metazoa > Arthropoda > Malacostraca > Decapoda > Palinuridae > Panulirus > Panulirus ornatus. Next base: position 2,638,755 of record NC_092273.1, read on the forward strand.
TGTTTTCCCCTTGAGGGAGGGCCAAACGTTTCACTGTCATGGTATTTACTTTAAGACAGCCAGCTCTTGGGAGCTTAAACTAAAGTAATACCTCTAGAAGAGGAAGAGTGAACCAAAATTGCTATGTAGAGTAAGTGGGTTAAATTGTGAGGTTAAACTAGAAGAGATGATGAGTTCAACAGCTTTACACTCTACTCCGTCAAGTAAGTATATAGTGCTAGAAACTCCCGATGTAAGGGCATTGCTACATCCATAGATTTATCAGTCCTTAATATAATTTGAGCAACTATCCTTAAGAGAAGAGAAGAATTTACGGTATCTAAACAGGACTTCAAGTTATTTAGAGGCACACTTAACTGTTTGTGTAATGTGAAGTTTTCAAGATATGTTAGATGTTACTGTGATGCCAAATATGTTCATTGTGATAATTGATGGAATTAAAGGTCCATAAAAAGATATAGAAAAGTTATGGAGGGTTTGAGAAAGCTAGGCAGAAAGTGGGATTTGGTGGCATTAAACTTAACCAGGTTCTGTCTTCCCTTTGAGATATCCTGCCCAAGTCTGAGTTTAAAGAAGATTTTGTATCAAGACAAGTTGCAAGCCAAACAAAAAAAGATGGAGCAGATTTGGAGGATATCAGCAAATGAGTATGACTGGTTATCTGAAAATAGGATATCTTGGATCAGAAAGAGGAGGATTGTAGGAGAAAAGCAGAACCTTGAGGGACACTGCTGCTGAGAAGGAAAAGGTGAAAGGTTGATCCATTCATAGCAATGGAGACAGATCAACCAGAGAGGGAGCTTAATTTGAGAGAACAAAGAGAGAGAAGGGAGCTTAGAGATGAGATCCTGATTCCGTGACCTATCAAGAGCTTTCGATGTATCAAGGACAACTACGTGGTATTTCCTAAAATCTTTTAGAGATAATGACTAGACATTAGTAAGATAGGACAGGACACCACCAATAGATCTTGCTTGGCTCAAGTCATACTATTGATTAGAGAGAAGACTTTTTGATTCAAGATGTTTAATGAGGTGGGGGTGATGAGAGATTCAAAGACTGGAAAAAGTAGAAGTGAGAGCAATAAAATGAAATTAGGTTGGGTTAGAATGGTCCCATATAGGATGGGATGTACCAATGCATGTTAATATGAGTAAGAAAATGAATTGTCTTTTAAACAGAAGTTAACTAACAATCTCTGGCACAAGTTTAGAAGCATACTATTTCTGTGCTTGTTCCCAGAGAAAGTTTTTTTTGGACTGTAAAGAAATGGTTAAAGGTAGGGGCATGGATTAGTAAGAAGAGAATCATAGGATAAGGATATGTTTGAGAGTCAACCAAGATGAAGTTAGAGGAGAGAGACAAAAGACATGAGTTGCTCTGGCATTGGGAGAGGCAGCTATTTTACTTTAGCCTTGTTCCTTTTTTTTTTATTGTTTTGTTTATTTTAGCTCAGGTACAAGGTAGTATGTCTATGAATGTAGTGTGGGTCTGTCAGATGGTGGTGATGCAGAAGTTAATGCTTTCAAGGCATTGGACAAGATATGTGATTTTACTTGTGCATTGGCATGAAGTGAAGCAGAGATGTGTGAATGTCCCTGAAGGAAGGATAGTACACCAGAAGTTGTTAAAGGTTCTTTATGCCAAAGACCAGACCCCTACACTTGTTGAAGAATTACATAATAACTGTGCCTGATTTTCTCTATATGTAGTCCTTGGGTGATGGAGATCTTATGGTAGTACATGATAGGTAAAGAGCTAGAATATTTCCAAAGAAAAATGTCTCCATTACCCTCCCCATATTGGCCAACCACTTGCCATCCTCACATCTATTTTACTGAATAGTGTTATATTTGTAAACATATTCATGTTATTCACCACCAATGCTTTGCCTGTGTATGAAATAGGAGTATAATATGAAACTTAGTATAAAATGAGGAAAGAAATAAAACTTTTAATATCGTCCTTGCACATGCTAACCTCACATTCTCCTCTCGTTCATATTTAGCATGAATGGTTTAATAATTCTAAACATATTCATGTTGATCATTACCAACAATGTGCCTCTTCATGAACCAGGAGCACAGTACGAAAACAAGTTAAAAGGAAAGAAAGAGACATTTCCACATTCTTCTCTCTCATTAGGAGCTGTCAGCCATGTCAACCACACCCCACTCTGTCCCTCATTCAGCAGTGAATCAAGCCAACACAAGGTATTTCTCTGACTTTCATAGTACTGGTGCTTTTTCTCCCATAATGTTTTTAACATTATGATGGACTATGTGGACCATATCTTCTACTTAAGGGTTAACATATGGGTTAACAATTAATTTTATTGTCATATTACAAATAATTTCTTTAACTCAGGCTTTTATATGTATAGGTTTTACATATCACTTATGCTTAACATGTAAACAATGATGCATATTTATTACTGTCCGTTTAAGGTTTCTTCTTTAACATATGAAGCTTATGTAATGTAGATATTAATTTATAGTGTGCACATATTTATTTAGACTCAGTCATCTGTTCCAGACACTACTTTGCTCGCATGGGAAATAGTGGATGCAAAAGATGCATGTGGCATAAGAAAGGTGGGAGGTGGGCAGATTAGAAAGGGTAGTGAGTGGTGGGATGAAGAAGGTTGGTAGTGAAAGAGAAAAGAGAGGCTTTTGGATGATACTTATAAGGAAGTAGGGCAAATGACTGAGAGATGTATAAAAAAAAGTGACAGGAGGGAACAGGGAGAAGCAGGAGACAAAATTGAACGTGGAAGGATAGAGCAAAAAAGATTTTGAGTGATTGGGGCCCAAACATACAGGAGGGTGAGAGGCATGCTCCAGCATTAGCTAAATACATGGTTGATGATATTTAGTTCAGCCAAGTCCCAGGTGAAGACTGAGGCTCAAGGAAATGAGATCATGCTGTGAATGTCATTTTGCAGGCTGGCATATACAGAAATCTTATGTGAGAGGGAATGAAGAAAATGACAAGCACAGTCTTTTTCCAGGAATCTGTATTAGAATTGTAAAGAAAGGAAACACTGTATTAGTGAATGTCAAAGTTAATCTGAATATGTGGAAAAAGAAATGTTCACTAAATATTTACAGCATTTATTGAATCCAAATTAGAGTATAGAGCACTGGTTTGGTCATTGTACTGAAGGGAGCATAAAAATCTAGTGGAGAGGTATATTGAAGGGCAACAAACATTGTCCCTGAAGTAAAAAGCTGAGCTGCAGGGAGAGGTATGTTGGCATAGGTTTGCCCATGTTTAAGGGGGGAAAAGAATAGAAGGGAGAAGACTTTTTTTTGAGATTGATGGGGTAAAACAGGAAGTTGAATAAAGGATAGATTATGAAAGATGGGTTTAAAACATGCAATTGAGTAAAGGATGAACTAGGAAAGATAAGATATTTCTATTACAGTAGCACAGTGGATGAGTTGAACAAGCGGAGTGAAGTAGTGAATGCTTAGAACAAGGAAATTCAATAAATTGTATGATATAAAATGAGATTAAGAAATGGGGCTCCTTTATTTTTCAAACATGTATTCTGGGCTCAGCATTTTGTAATGTTTCTTCAGTTTTAGAGAATGTAGAGTTTTATGTCCCAGTAGAATTTGTCCTCATTGTTGTATTGCATTTCCTCATGTATTAGTAATTAGTTATTGAATATAAGAATGAGGTAGAGGGGTTAAATATCATGATAAATCTCCCAATTTATATGCATAGTTTTGTTTCCCATGTTAGTGTAAATATGAAATATGAATATTTTTGAAATTGTCATGGCATCAGAGACCAAAGATGTGAATAATGTGATGATTAAATGTATTTGACTGAAAAATGTGCAATTTTTACCTTGTTTACAGGTACAGCACTGCTGTCACCCACCAGATCCCTGGCCTCAGCACTGCTGTCCCTCATACCAGACCTGGACCAAAATACTATTGCGTCTCACCCCACAACTGTCTATCATGTTTGTACATAATAATTCAAATGCCAGTTAATGACATAGTAGGTTGCATTTCAGTACATAATTGTACCTAGATTTCTGCTAGATATGAAAGACCCTGACCACAGCACTGCTGCTGTCTCTCCAGACCCTGGCCATAGCAATGTTGTGTCTCATCACCTAGGATGTTATGTCGTGTGCCGAGTTCACTACCCACTCCTAGATATAGTCATCCCTAGACCATTACGGTTCGGTCTTTGATTACTGTGCTACGACCTTTTAGCAGTATGCTACTACCTTTGAGCATAACTGTACTATCTTTGGGTGTACGTACTTTACACTGTATGATATAATCATCCTACGGAGCAGTTTCACGTATAATTTAGTAATAACAAGTCTATACTGTAGCTTAACCAGTCTACCCCTGTGGTTTAACTCTGCAACTCATTAGTTTCAGTTGTCTAAATTGTTTAACTTGTTCAAATTAAGTAGATTACATTCTGTAGTTTAACTAGCCTAGACAATATTTAAGTAGTGTACGCTGTTTAGTTTAGCCTTATCGCCCATGAGCAAAATTTCGACACCTGTACAACGTCGGCAGTGTTGGGGAACGAATTTTGTCGTTTGCTTGGTGGGGTTTCTAGTATAGTCAAATTTTTGGTTATGCCCAATGTGTTACTTATGTTGGTGGTGAGTGGATATCAAATACAGCGAACTGGGTGAGATTTGGAAAGAGATATATGTAAGAGTTGCGACTTTGCATTGTTGAATTTAACCATGTCATTGGTTAAATTATAAGGTCCTTCGCAGGTACAAACTAAGAAATGTGATCATTACTAGAAAAAGTACGGTTTGGAATCAATAGGGTAAGGAAAATTGATTTAAGTATGAATGATTAAATGATCAGCGTACAAGTGAATAAGGTAAGCCATTGAAAAAAGATTATTTATGGGGAAAAGAAAGAGAGCACTTGTTAGGAGGAACAGTGAGGGGATCCGATCTGGGTAGGATATGTCACACCGCCAGTGACGTAGGATGGACAAACTAGAAAGTAAAGCTGTGGATTTGGAGAATGGAGAGAAAAGGCATAAGTAGGAAGTTCAGAAAGGAAACGCTTGATATGTCTCGTCTGATGCTTAAAAAGATGTCGAAGGCCATTACAAAAATTGTTCTAGAATCCATGAGAGAGAGGGACCAGGGATGAGTCATGTTCTAGAGATGATTGGTGTATAGATACCAAGGAATGCGAACAAGATGGTAGAAGAGGATGTATCCATTACTACAAGTGCACTCGCACTGATTTAGCCTTGAATAACTGCTTACGTCTGGCTTGCTAAAACTTTTCATCCTTTTTGAGTACTTGTATTATATCACCTCTCCACCTTCTCCATATTAAGCTAAATATGTTTGTGTCTGGTAAACTATTCTCACAAGACAGATATACATGGGTAATGGAGGCCTTACCTTGAGCTTGGGAAAGCTTAGGCTCCAATGTGACCCTCTCAACTACCTATCACCCTCCCTGCCTCCTTTCATTATCCGATCTCCCTTGTCAAGGGTCAAGTTCCTTGGTCAGACCCCGGAATCTTTCAGAGGAAGCTTGCCATTGCCTTACCTGTTACTATCAGTTTCTCGCCTTTAGCTGTTGCACCTATATATCATAGGGGTCAGGAGCGTTATAAGTTATTTCGTAAAAGTACTGTAATTGAAACGAAAAAAGTGAAATCAGAGTGGATGCAAAACAGATAAGTACATATTTCGTCTAGTTATTTAGATGAAGAAAGTGGTGAGCGTTCAATATTCATAACGTGAAAGTCTTGCCTAACGTTGCTGGACACCATGATGTCACACTGAGTTACCAGTCGCATATTTTGTGATTTTATGATCGTTTAATATATATTTTCTTCCCTTTTAATTGCATATCTTAAAAATTCATTTTTAAAATGCAATTACACAAAATGACCCATGTCAGCCACACCTCATATCGAAACATTAGACTGGGACCCGGCTGATGGCAACATCAGGCCCGCCATAAGTCAATCAGCAGAGCATTCACTGGTGTGACCCACCATACATTCTTCAAGACGTTCCAGTCGTAAAATCACTTGTTCCATGTATTCTTATTAATGCCAAAATGAAAACCATAGAGCGTTACACTTATTACAAAAACTGAACATTCTGTATGGTAACAAAAGCTAACAATGGGAAGTGCATGGACCTCCGGATGTTATTTCTACATCTTTGAACTTTAACGTTTCCGAGAAGCCTCGCAATGGCCAAACCATACCAATGTTTTGTACAATCACATGTTTACCAAATGGCGTCCTAACTTCGTCTCTTCGATGTAAATCAACTGACATATTTCTCTGTTGTGTCTCCCCTGATGATGTGATTATTACACGAAAGTGCACTTGGGAACTTATCGTGTTTCATTTTCCCCGTGAACTCATAGGAATATATATATATATATATATATATATATATATATATATATATATATATATATATATATATATATATATATATATGTATGTATTATGGGCATTTCTAAAATGTTCTTAAATTTTCTATTTAATTTGATAACGGGAAATAAATCAACAAATACCGGAGTTATTAGATTCAAGGAGGAAAAAACTAAGGGTGTCCTAATTTAACTGGGAGATAACCTAAGACCATAATAAAGCCCTACCTAAAGGCGACGAATGATCCCTACTCTGGACTCAATGTACTTATCATGGAGGTCAGAAAAGGTCACCGAACACTTGATAGTCAAGCTTGGGTCCAGGATTTCAACATATTCGAAAACATTTTAGGGACTTCTAGAACCAGCCAGGATTCAACCTACAGTATCCTAGGTCATTAGTTGGTGTGTTTCTGCCATCTATATTTCCAAATTAAGCATTTGTTACGTGAGTACATCATTAGTAACTATTTACGCTTTGCAAATGCTCATGGCGATAATAAATTGTTACGTAAATACAGATTTGTGTGAGACTCCAGGAAATACGGGTTACACTATCAGAGGTCGCTGGAATATACAGATTCCAATGTATGTGAGGCCGATGGGATGTGCAGAACTTACTGCATCATACGTCGCGCAGGAATCACATTTCGCTCTTGGTTATCGCCGTGACGTACACTTCTCTGTATCAGAGTTCATTGGAATATACACATTTCACCATCAGAGTTCACAGGAATATGCACATTATTGACAAGAAAAATACCGTAATGGATACAGAATGTTATGCGGCTGCTTTCTAATTGTTATGGTTTCATGATTTTTTTTATTTACTGCATTTCCCCGTTATGGAAATGACGCAGAAACGGGTTGCCTTACTTATGTGTCATATGTCAAGAGATGAAAGTCGTGGTACATGCGGGTAAACCCTGTGTACCCAAATCCTAAGCTACAGATTGATTACATTGCCATGTTTGGTGGTATTTAGCCTGTGCTTCATGTAAACGGACTCCAGTCCACTGAGGAACATCATGTATTGTAAGGCAACATTTTAATACCTAAATGGGTTACATCCACAATGTGCAGCTAATGATTAATGTTGTACTTGAGGGAATAGATAGATTAATACGTAGAATACGGGTCATTCAATTTATACTCTCATTGATCAATGATAATGAAAAAATAGAAGCAAAAGATACATAATTTAAACTATAGCAATGCCAAGGTAATGGTGGGAGCACCGTCGCTCTCTAATAGCATTGCAAGACCATACGTAAACACACCAGAGGTCACTTTGTTTTTTACTCCCTAACCTGTTGTTTGGTTTCTCTGAAAAAAAAATAAGAACAAAATAATGGTAGTGATACTCTCAAACGATGGACACTAACCTGAGGGAGGGTTTACTTAGCACAATTCTATTTCCTTGGTTTATGCTGCAGTGTTGTGTAACTAGTTATTGTGCCCAGTATTACAACTGAAATTGTGTGCGTATATTTTGATTTTGCCTTGATTAAAGAAATGAATTGCTTACTTCCAAGGATGCATATATTTGGTTCCCTAGGTAAAAAAAGCCACTCATATATATATATACATATATATATGTTTGAATATATGAGTTTGAATGGAGAAAAACTGGAGGAAGTGAAGTGTTTTAGATATCTGGGAGTGGATCTGGCAGCGGATGGAACCATGGAAGCGGAAGTGGATCATAGGGTGGGGGAGGGGGCGAAAATTCTGGGGGCCTTGAAGAATGTGTGGAAGTCGAGAACATTATCTCGGAAAGCAAAAATGGGTATGTTTGAAGGAATAGTGGTTCCAACAATGTTGTATGGTTGCGAGGCGTGGGCTATGGATAGAGTTGTGCGCAGGAGGATGGATGTGCTGGAAATGAGATGTTTGAGGACAATGTGTGGTGTGAGGTGGTTTGATCGAGTGAGTAACGTAAGGGTAAGAGAGATGTGTGGAAATAAAAAGAGCGTGGTTGAGAGAGCAGAAGAGGGTGTTTTGAAGTGGTTTGGGCACATGGAGAGAATGAGTGAGGAAAGATTGACCAAGAGGATATATGTGTCGGAGGTGGAGGGAACGAGAAGAGGGAGACCAAATTGGAGGTGGAAAGATGGAGTGAAAAAGATTTTGTGTGATCGGGGCCTGAACATGCAGGAGGGTGAAAGGAGGGCAAGGAATAGAGTGAATTGGAGCGATGTGGTATACCGGGGTCGACGTGCTGTCAGTGGATTGAATCAAGGCTTGTGAAGCGTCTGGGGTAAATCATGGAAAGTTGTGTAGGTATGTATATTTGCGTGTGTGGACGTATGTATATACATGTGTATGGGGGGGGGGGGTTGGGCCATTTCTTTCATCTGTTTCCTTGCGCTACCTCGCAAACGCGGGAGACAGCGACAAAGTATAATAAAAAAAATAAAATAAAGATATATATATATATATATATATATATATATATATATATATATATATATATATATATATATATATATATATATATATATCGAACTGCCATTATTCTCCTAATATTTTTAAGGTATCACAGACTTACGCCTGAGCGACCTGGGTTGAGGGAGTGATGCTCTACAATTCCCTCTGCCACCTGATGTGGTGGTTAGGTTGACAGTGGTAACCATACACAGTAATACCCAGCCACCAGCAGCTGAGTTACCTAACTGATGAAGACGAACGCTACCACTCAACCCTCGTCCCAGCTGACCAAGGCCATTCAACCCTCATGCCAGTTAACCCAGGCCACATCTTTCGTCCCAGCTCACCCAGTAAGCACAACCATCATCCCAGCTCACCCAAGGATCACAAACAAGTAATCGGAAGCAACACATTCGAGAACTGTGCAATGAAATAATAATAAAAAAATGAGAGATATCTTAATGTAAGTTAACTTGGTATTCACGTTATTGATCATGATAGAGTCTGCACAATAAATATTTGTAGATATAAAGATATGAATTTTTTTCCAGGTTCATATTCCTTGATGTCATAGTAACTTGGTTAGCTTAGCATCTACTTGCTTGAAGGTAAAAACATAGGCTGATTATTTGATCAACTGTTTACTTACTTAGAACTTCGGATAGCCTCATCACACGATGCAATCCAACTGATCAACCAGATAAGTTCCACAGGGGAATTTTACCTTTTTTAAGAAAACAACATTACTAAGGTCACGTCTTTCCTCGTGTGAAAACTGTATAACACTATACACTTCTATCATGTTATTCATACTTCAGTATATATATATATATATATATATATATATATATATATATATATATATATATATATATATATATATACTCAAGTAAAACTTCAGAGAGGTTTAAGTCTGCACATAAATCATGTGAAAAGGTTTCTAATAGTTTTGATAATTCTCAAAAACAGTGTTTGTGTCAGGTCTACCTCAAAAGCAATTTCATTGGTGAGTAAATTGAAATAGATTTTTGTGTATATGCATTTGATCTGAAACAACACAAATTAGATCAATTGTAACATGCATATATGCTCACTATCAAATTCAATCATAATTGATGTTAGTCTGTTCGGGAATCCAGCCGTATATATGACCCTCAAATCGTGGACTTACATTTCGTTATTTTCTATGTCCGTAAACATCTATGGTAGAATATCCACATTAGCTACCCAACTTTGTGTTTTTGATAAAACGAAGAATATCTCTCAGCAAACTGCAATAGTTACAATGTTAAATATGCACTTCTGTCTGATCAAGAAACTTTTTTAGTAGTGCAAATGTATTTGGGCGAAGAGCGAAACGCTTTTCTTAATATGGATAGATATGTGAATTTTTTTGGTACATTGGTTAATATGTAAAAAGTAGACCTGCCTTATGGGAAAGGGTTGACAACTATGACTTTGGCGGGAGAGTTGGCAAGCCTGAATATGGGTTGGGCTGGTGGGTTGGTAAGCTTGAGTGCAGCTGCACCAATGAACAGCTGATTCCCACCTCGGCCGAGGTCGTTCTTCCACCGATGGGATTTCATATCTTTCACGACAGTCCGAGGTGGTAGGAGGCCCAACACTCACGAATCACTGACATACAGACAGACATAAGGGACAGGATGATGGGCTGGCAACATTTGATGTGTGTGGTGGTGGTGCTGACCCTTACTGGTAAGTTAACCTCTTGAACATGTTCTTATTACCTTGGGATATGACAGTCTGCACCTAGGAGGTGGCAGAACAAACGCCAAACCATATATATATATATATATATATATATATATATATATATATATATATATATATATATATATATATATAATACACTAGCGTCAGACGCTCCTTCTCAAGGAATTAAACATATCCACGTGATTTAGGTAACAGTGGGAGAATGAAAGTTATACTTCCTTGGTTAAGTAGATATCATTTTATCCTTCCTCTCAGGTCCCAGTCTTTCTCTATCAGCTGAGTAACCTTTGCAATTTCCATTGAGCTTCAAACGTGTGTGGTCAGTGCTGGATGACCAAGTAAACTCAGACACTCGCCTGTGTGGTCCTGGATTGTATCTTGTACGGGAAAACAAGACACAGTTCCTGGTTATGGATATTTTCATCTTAATGGCTCGATTGATATCGCTTAGCTTGTCAAAATATGCAATACATCCCAAACTAGACTGAAATATTTTGGATTTGAGAGTGTCGGATTTTCTCCCAGTCTCGGAATATATTCTCCCCAACAGTAATATATTCTCCCCAGCAACCTTGATACTAGGCTGAAATTTTGGGTGAATGTCTTGTTTAGCTTTGCATTGCTATTATTTCTGGTTAAGTGAATTCAGTCTGCAATGCCAGGTTTGTGTTAACAGAATACAATAATGGTTGCTTTGTACGATTCATAAAGTTATATATGAACTTACATGTTCTTGGTGATAGATTTTGATAAAAGCGTTGCCAACGGATATATTTTATTAGAAGAGTTGATATAAACATTTTGTTCTCAACCTTTTTTCACTAAATACACCCTAAACCCGCTTATTATACTTTGCAGCACTACTGTCACATGTTCCATTCTTAAACTTCATCTAAAATTGGTGTTATTATAGGTGTTTTTCAGTTTATGTGGTAGGAGTATGGAAATATTATTTAACTTATGAAAACAAAATCTGTCAGATTTCTTTAGTGATTTAATAAATGAAACTATGTCACCATAGTAGGATAATCTCTATGAATACTTGAATGATGTCCATAAGGGATGTCTGAGGTTCTCATATTAGGAAGCACTGACATTTGATTTGGGTTCTACCTGTGGCATTTCAACTCTCACAATTTTAAGTCCCCACAAAATGGGCAGGGCTTTGAGTTAGAGGGATTTTGTTGGGAAAAGCTCTCCTTACCAATTGTATAAAGTAAAAGAAAATGGTTGATACTACTTTTCTCGAAATTTGACTGCATAATGACATTCATGAATGACCATCCTTCAGACAAAGGCAAATACCTACCTGGTGCTTATTCAGATTCTTTAGGCTTTATTTGCTTTGCAGTATGATGTACAGAGTGATTACAACATGTGTGAATGAGTTGAAAATTATAAGATTTTACTTGTAGTCCATTATATAATTTCGTAGTACTGTGTATTGATGAGAAACTCACGAAAGCACTATGTGTATCATATCACAGCAATAAAGCACCCACCTTATGACACTTCTGCTTCCATGGTTCCATTCACTACCATGTCCACTCCCAGGTATCTAAAACACTTTACTTCCTCCAGTTTTTCTCCATTCAGACCACATCGCAACAGAGAAAAGCAAAAAAAGCATAAGGAATTAGATGTATCGATTTAGAAAATGAATACTTATACTATTCCTTATAAGATGCTTTGGAGATAATAAGAGCTAAGGTTAAAAGACTAGCCTAAATCCCTGAGAGGGAATGATCAAAGATAAATTACAAAGGGGACATCACCAGTAGACCTTGCACATGCATCTTATTTAGAGATTTTGTTGCTTTCAAATGTCACTCTTCCATTGAAGCCTGGTTATGCAGTGGTTTGCATTTTCAGCTAACTCACATACAGACTTTCCTACAGTAACCCACTTTGAAGAGATAGATTCGTAAACATTAATATGTACTTCTTATCTCTTCCAGGAATTGTAGGACAAGATCTGGACTATGATGATCCCTCTCTCTTGATTCAGAACAACATCAACAGTGGTAATAATCCAGCAGTGTTAGCTGACTGGGAGGAACGGTGTCGCACAGATGTTGGAGAGGATGCTTTGAATGACATTAAGGTATGTGAATTTTTTTTCTAGAAATGAGAGGAGGATGGAAATGGAAAAGGGAGGCTGTGACGTGAAATGTCAGTGGAAGCATTTTGTTGAAGATTGTATGATAATGTAACTTAGAATGATGATAGGATCAGATAGGGTTAGGCTGTCACTGATATTGGGTATGCACAACCAAAGGGTCATGGAGGTATAGCTAATTTGTATTGCTCACTAAGGCAGACTGGAGTGATTTGTAATAAAGTGAATGCAGTGGTTCAGAAGGGAAGTTAATAGTTTGGATTGGTAAGGTGTTAGAGGAGAAGTGTTGATATGTTATCAACACTTCTCCTCTAGAGACTTTTGCTTTTGTTTATCACAAGTACCATGTTTTCCCCTGAAGTAATTAGCGCTTAGCACATGATGTATCATAAGGCATTTATTTGTTACTTGGTATTGGGCAAATGGTTGAAAAAAGTTAATGAATATTAGAATAATGAGAGTTTTCATTGCTGGAAGATCATACTATTATATGGTATGTAGGACTTGGAGTGTATAAGGGGTCATATAGATTTGTGCCAAATGGTTTGTAGAACTTAGGAAATGCCTCAGAAGTCATTTAAATAATGGAAGAAATTACTTGTTTGGGAGAGCAATTGTCAGCATAGCATGCTGACTTTCTGAATATCATTTGTTTAAATGAATATGATAGGGGAAAACTTTATGGATATTATGAATGCAGCAGATGAGTTGTATATTTGAAGGAAGAGAAAATTAAGAATGAATTGATGGTATGTGGAATATAAAAGTGGAAAGACTTACCATAGAAAAACATGGGACAAATAAGGTGGTACAGTATTATAACATTGCAGGATTTGTGACCGATTCACTTTTCTGCCGACATCCCTGTTTTTACTCCACAGTTTTGGTGGTCTTTCTCTGTTATACAATTATTATTTTGGTTAATTCTCTTGTGAGCTATCTTCATTTATCCAAGCCACCAAGGCATGGACACAAGGCATGCAACTGGCTGGTGCTTTCCATTGTTTCTTTGTGGAGACTGGCCATTTAATGATAGACTAACTATACCTCCTCTTTGAAGTCTGTTCCCCCTTTTATTTTTCTGTCACCCAATAACCATTCTACCTTTTAAGTCAAGTATATAAACACCTGCGGAGGCCTGATTATTATCTTCATTGTTTTCTCCTACTTTTTCTTTTTACCAGAGATGGCTTTTGAATGGGGTATGCCATATTGGCCACTTCAGAAAAAATGAAGTGAAGAAAAAGCATAAGTCATAAGAAATGAATATTTTAAGAAAAATAATGAATGCAGTACTCCAAGATGTGGTCATCCCTTGACCATTACGGTGCGATCCTTGAGCATTGTACTATGACTTGGACGACCCTTTAGCACTGTGCTACCTTTGAGTTTACTCGCTTTACACTGTATGATGTAATTATTCTACGGAGCAGTTTCACTTATAATTTAGTGATAACTAGTCTATACTGTATAGCTTAACCAGTCTAGACAGTATAGTTTAACTGCAGAATCGGGGTCTTCAAACACTTGCAGAGCCCTGATTATTACTTGTACTCTTCATATGAATAGCTTTAAGGCTTATGGTGGCCTTTTTTATGCTTTTACATAACCAGTGATATAGAATGTACATAAAAAATTATGACAATGGTAAGACAGAATGAAGTTACTCAGTACATGGATGGAGCTTGTGTGGTGATGGAAAAGGGTATCAGAAATATTTGCACATTTACTCTGAACATTAAATGTGCTTTTTTAGTGCCTTTTCTAATGGATACTCTCAGCACATTATATGTGAACTAGCAGTTTACAACTTGAAACCAGTTTTTATGTCATGAGCTATAGATAAGTTGTAAACTTCAACAAAAGAGCATGCAATGTGATCATCATGGCTAGTGAATCATGACTAAGGTCATTCATTATTTGTATGAATATACCAGGCTCTTGTCAACATATGGTTATGCTAGCGACTCCACTAGTATGCTTTTAATAGTTCAAAACTTCCTCATGGGTCTGGCAGTCCAGAAAAAAATGGATCCAGCACAGATGAGGATTAGAACATGGTTGGTAATGTCGCTGAAGATGTAATTGGTTGCTAAAGATAGCAATTTTGTTCTCCAATTTAGTAGATGATTTTTTTTTTTTTTTTAAGATAGCCCCAATCATCAAAAGAATATCCCATGGAGATTCTTTTTCTTGAGCCACCCAAGAATTTCTTGAATTTCTAATGTGAATGAAGATAAGATGGTGGAAGACAAATTACTAGATGGTATTTTACCATTGTATAAAAGCTAACACTTTAGGACTAACTGTCTGAACTTGTGTGGTGTTGGTTTAGGTGGAGGAAGAGAATTAATTGTGACACCATTTTTTTTGGATTAAAAGAAATGGAAGTGAGAGTTGATCTTAGTTGATTTATATTTGGCATGGCTTTACGATTTGGGTTTTAAATGAGACAATGTTGAATAGAATGAAAAGGGAACATATATCCTTTGGAAGCCCATCATAGATTATTTGGGATCTGCTGTGGAAATAGTTGAAAAATGATCCAAAACTGGTAGGTAGAGGCTGTTACTTAGCAGAGGCTGTTGGCATGTCAGATGAAGATAATGTTAGAATGATATCTTTATTACAGTAACTGGAGAAGGAAGGTTGTATCATGGCTCCATGGCTTTTTGGTATCTTCATGAACAGAGGAGAGGAGGGAGTGTGGCATGTGTTGATGTATTTCCATGAATTTTCTCTATATAAGATTGAAGAGAAACTGTAGGATAGTGTAAGACAATTCAGAAGGGTTTGAGAGTGCTAAGGTGAAAGTAGATACTAACAGAGCCAAGATGGTTGTGTTTGATAATATGGACTCGTAGTGTGTGATCTGTACAGAAATTGGAAAGTATCAGAATTCTAAAGTTTGAAGTGAGTATTGATAGTGGAGACAGAAGAATGGATGTCTTGGTAGCTGAAAGGTTAATGATATGGGGTCAGTATTTTTGATAATGTTGTATTGTAAAGATGTGCTATTGCAGGCATGGCAGAATTGTTGAGAAGGTAGACCTCATCTTGCCCAGATGGAGAGATTGCAAAATATGAGATTGTTGCATTTTTGGGGGTTTGGGGTAAGAAAAATGGAAACAGGTGTTCAAATGAGTTGAGGAAGAAAAGGTTGTTGAAGTTAAGATTAGAATTCTGAGATAGAAAAAAGATTCTGGAGGATGACTTGTAAGCACATCACTCACGCGGCTGAAGAGGGAAAGGAAGGCTGAGATTGAATGACTCAGTTTAACTATGTAACTGAACAGGTATGAACATGGAGGAGTACAGGCAGTCATACAAGGGTAGTCTTTCACATCATGTTGGATAGTAGATATACATAATCATTCAGAAGGCTTTGAAAACTGTTTGTTGCTCATCTTAAATTGGGAAATGATGTACATGATAAGGAAAGGGAGATAGTCTTTTGGATTTCATAGGCTTGAATACTAAAGGTTAACCTGAATGTTAAGCTGTCGTACATTATTATGTTACTGATATATTAAGAGTTGTGACAGAAAAAGGTGTTCTTTCGTGGTATATACTTGGGAACCTGAACTTCAGCATTACTTTCCCTTGACATTCAACTTATGTTTACTGAATTCTAATCTGCTTTCTTTCTCATACCATTTCAGGAATCAATCACAAATTTCACCATTTGTGTCCAGCGCCTTGTTAAGTGGAATAAGCTTCAGCATGAAATAAACCGCAGCATACCTAGGGGAGAGTTGGATTTGGTCTTCAAGAAGTACTGTGGGTAAGTTTTTATGATGGAAGTAGTGTTTGTGTGAGAATAGCTCGTGGTTGGAATTACTGTAAAAGGTGGAGTGCATTCAGGGTATTCATTTTTATTGTAATTATTTGATATCTTTCTCCCAGGTTGGACTGTCTCACAAACATAAATGACTCTCTAAGATCTCCAGGGGTTAGAGCCCTTTAACCCCCTGCTTTCTGTTGTGGTTAAAGCCTCACATCCTTTGCTAACTGCTTATGCAACTGGTGGGGCAAAGCTTGCAAATGAGTTTGTCTTCTGCAAGTCAGCAACCTCCTCTCTTTGATTCCATCATTCTCCTGCTTGCAACTTTAAAACCAAATGCTTATCCAGACCCATAGATCTTCTTGTGAAACTTTACCAGGAATTTTCCCTTGAATTAGCTGTACCACAAACTGCCGTAATCAATGCTTCACTCAAACAGTTTAAATGCCCCACAGCTTGGGAGACACCATATATCACTCCACTATCCAAATCCACTAATAGCTCACATCCTGTTGGCATCAGTGCAATCCCCAGTTTAATTTGGGAAAGTTTTCTGTTCAGCAGGGCCTATATTGACATTGCTGATTCAGTAGACATAACAATTTGGAAACATGAAGTCTTTCTTCATGACTCATTTCCTTGTCAGCCCTTTAGACTTCATTTGTCGTAATTTGGAGAAGCACTGGACCTTGCTGGACTTCACTTAGGTTTTCGACTTGGTCATTGATAACATTATAAAGAAATGCAGTTGACCTGGGACTGCAGAGGTGTCCTATCTCGTGGCTGGAAGACTTCCTGACTTGATGCCACCAGGCCATCCACTCTAGGGTGGCCATCTCGATTATACTACCCAAAACTTGCTGTTTCTTCATCCTTATCAGAGATTCCCTGAGGGACAGGAACCACCACTGAAAGTACATAGATGACTCCATCTTTGCTAGTACTTTCAAAAACGACTCTCCTGATTTCATTGCCCTTCAGGATATCAACAACACCCTTCAGGAATGGACTAAAGCCAATGATATCACCATCAGTCTTACCATGACTGTGATGCACATCATCTTGGATTCAGACATCCTTACCCCTGACATTACTTGAGGCCCTGATGTCCTTGAGAGTCAGAGACTTCATACTTCTTGGTGTCACTATAGATGATGAATTGATTTATCAAACAGGAAGAATCATGTCAGCCCTATCACCAAACCTTCCTCATAGTGGTTTACTTTTATACACTTAATGCTTTAGAATGAACAGAAATTGTGTGTACATGATGTACCCATGTGAAAATGAGAATAGAGTTCAAGATAATTGATATGGGTAGATAGAGTATGGAGATATAAGAGTACAGAAAGAAATATAGGTAAAAGGAGCAGGTATGGAACAAAGAAATGACTGGTTAGAAACATTAAGGGTGAACCTTTAAGATACTTTTGTCACATGAAAACGATTCATGCTAAGGGAATGATGAAGTATGAGGTGAAGCAAGGGAGGGAGATAGAGAGTTCAAGGATGAATTGAGTAAGGAATGTGGATGTGCACATAGTTGTGACAGTTTTCAGCATATGTGAATAAAGTGCGACTGCAAAGATGCATGGAGTAGATTCCTATAGAGCCAGACACTTACATCAGTAGTCAGAGATGGCACATTGCTATAGTGAGTATAGTGTAATGTATTGTATACTTTTTAATGGATATTTTCATATCAGACTTTTACTCGTCTTCAAAATTTCAGCCGTCGTAAGCGTCTCACGACCTGCCTTGAAGATGTATACACAAAACTTCAAAGGTGTATGAATGATCAAGAAAAACAGGACTTGAACATCACCAGGAAGGCCATAGATGCTGGCATTGATTTTGTGTGCCATGATGATGGTGACAGAATTGCTTGTAAGTATTTATTACTTATTATACTTGATTGCCATTTCCTGCATCAGGAAGATAGCGCCAGGGAGCAGACAAAGAATGGTCCATCCACTCATATACACATCATTTATTTATTTATTATACTTTGTAGCTGTGTCCCGATTTAACGAGGTAGCGCAAGGAAACATACGAAAGAATGGCCCAACCCACCCACATACACATGTATATACATAAACACTGATGTTCCCATTTATTGTAACATTAATGTTAGTGAAGGTCTATGCAAATTGGATAGCTTTATTGTAGACAAAATTTGTAAATGTTCCCTTTCTTGTCCACATAATAAAAAAATTATGACATGCATGTTGCCAGACTGAAATGCACCAACCCGAACACAAACTTTTGGGTAATGCTTGTTTACCAATGGCAGCCTAGCTACATCTCTTCCTTGTATCTTGACTGACTTTATAAATCTCTTTCTTGTATCTTCCTGATGTACACTTAGGGGACTTATCATGTTTCATTTTCCTGTGGATTACAAGCACATATACACGTGTACGTATTCATACTAGCTCGCCCACAGACCTTGCTATGGTTCATCCCAGATGCTTCATATGCTCTGGTTTAGTACATTGACAGCATGTCAACCCCATTATCCCACATCATTCTAATTCACTATCTCATGCTTGCCTTTATTCTTTCTTTCTTTTATACTGTTCACCATTTCCCGCATTAGCGAGGTAGTGTTCAGAACAGAGGACTTGGCCTTTGAGGGAATATCCTCACCTGGCCCTGTTCTCTGTTCCTTCCTTTGGAAAATTAAAAAAAAAAATGAGAGGGGAGGATTTCCAGCCACCCGCTCCCTCCCCCTTTTAGATGCCTTTTACGACATGCAGAGAATATGTGAGAAGTATTCTTTCTCCCCTATCCCTGGGGATAACATGCCTTTATTATTATTATTATTATTATTATTATTATTATTATTACTGGAAATCCTTCCTTCCAGTTTTTACTTTTTCAAAAGAGGGTACAAAGAATGGGGCGAAATGAGGATGTCCTCTCTGAAGCTCAGTTCTCTGTTCTTAATGCTACCTCACAAATGTGGGAAATGGTGAATATGTATGAAAAAACTATCATTATTATTATTTTTTTATTCATTTCTTTTGCTTTGTCGCTGTCTCCCTCGTTTGCAAGGTAGCACAAGGAAACAGACAAAAGAAATGGCCCAACCCACCCCCATACACAATGTATATACATACACATCCGCACACGCAAATATACATACCTATACATCTCAATGTACACATATATATACACACACAGACACATACATACATACCCATGCACACAATACACACTGTCTGCCTTTATTCATTCCCATCGCCACCTCACCACACATGGAATACCATCCGCCTCCCCCCTCATGTGTGCGAGGTAGCACTAGGAAAAGACAACAAAGGCCCCATTCGTTCACACTCAGTCTCTAGCTGTCATGCAATAATGCCCGAAACCACAGCTCCCTTTCCACATCCAGGCTCCACACAACTTTCCATGGTTTACCTCAGACGCTTCACATGCCCTGATTCAATCCACTGACAGCACGTGAACCCCGGTATACCACATCGATCCAATTCACTCTATTCCTTGCCCTCCTTTCACCCTCCTGCATGTTCAGGCCCCGATCACACAAAATCTTTTTCACTCCATCTTTCCACCTCCAATTTGGTCTCCCACTTCTCCTCGTTCCCTCCACCTCCGACACATATATCCTCTTGGTCAATCTTTCCTCACTCATTCTCTCCATGTGCCCAAACCATTTCAAAACACCCTCTTCTGCTCTCTCAACCACGCTCTTTTTATTTCCACACATCTCTCTTACTCTTACCCTTACATTACTTACTCGATCAAACCACCTCACACCACACATTGTCCTCAAACATCTCATTTCCAGCACATCCACCCTCCTGCTCACAACTCTATCCATAGCCTACGCCTCGCAACCATACAACATTGTTGGAACCACTATTCCTTCAAACATACCCATTTTTGCTTTCCGAGATAATGTTCTCGACTTCCACACATTCTTCAAGGCTCCCAGGATTTTCGCCCCCTCCCCCACCCTATGATTCACTTCCGCTTCCATGGTTCCATCTGCTGCCAGATCCACTCCCAGATATCTAAAACACTTTACTTTCTCCAGTTTTTCTCCATTCAAACTTACCTCCCAATTGACTTGACCCTCAACCCTACTGTACCTAATAACCTTGCTCTTATTCACATTATTCACATTATTATTATTATTATTATTATTATTATTATTATTATTATTATAATAATATTAAATTGATTAAGCAGCCTCATGACTCCATTTATTGGGCTACTGCAGGTTTAAGGCAGTGCTTCACAATTTTCAGTATGTACAGTATGGTTTTATATCCCTATACCATTGTTGTTGATCATATGCCTGTATAGTTTTTCATATACTGAGGAATAGAATACTGAATAGAATTTGAAGTTATATTATACATTTCCAGTGTTCATGGCTGAGAATGGAGAAGAATGTGTCACTAGCCAGAAAGACAATATCAGTGCTTGTGTGACAGAGAAAATTTCAGAAATAAAAGATGCTAAGCAAGGTTTCCAAGATTTGAGCCTAGCTGTATTTACCATAAATGAAGACAACTGCAAGTAAGTATTTTCCTAATTCTCTATCTCCTGATGTTTATACAGTTAAACCTTTGTTATCCGAAATGCTTAGGAGACTCAGCTGTTTCTAGTAATGATTTTTTTTTATATCATATAAGTTAGAAATTATATCATAAAATGTTTTACATATTTGGAAATATTTTACTTAGAGGAAATATTAATATATGTAAGCAAATGATGTTGAAGTCCTTCATAAATGCTGCCTTGAACTTGCCATTAACCAACTTCTTGCACAATGCCCTTCTCTTTTCGAGGCTTGAAATGTTCCTCTTCCTCTTTGTGCAATACATAAGCAGCTTCAAGGAGCTGTCAGGCAATTGCTGATGTTGCTTGATAGGGGCCATTGTCCATAGTAGTAATCCAAGGTGCACTAAATACACAAATGCGCAAGACCAGCACACAACACTGTACCAGAAAGCACATGGGTGACAATAAACACTCACCATCACCACAAGACATCAGGTGGTGAGTACTTTAATCGCTCTAGCGTGGTGCACACACGATTTGAAATGTTTTTATTTTTATTTGTTTTTTGTGATAATTGAGGGTCACCAACTGAAACTGAAATAAAAGTTGTTTTGAATATTTTGTTGGCTTGAGTGTTTGATAACAGAGGTCTTACTGTTCTTGTATAATTCTTCCTTGAATTTCCTCATTTTCCTCCTACTTTTTCCCTCTGAGTGCATTAAAGAGTTTGTTACCTCTTATGAAATATAGGCAGTAGAAAGTGGACTCCAAGTTCATATCTTCTGGGTATTTTATTTTTCATATTTGTTCACTGTTTTCTAAGTTAGTGAAAAGTGGCAAGAACAGGTGTAGAAAAGGCCTCATTTGTTCACATCCATTCTCTAGCTGTCATGTGTAATGCACTGAAGCCACAGCCTCCTATCCAAAACCAGGTCCCACAGACCTTTCTGTGGTTTCCCTCAGCTGCTTCATATGCCCTGGTTCAGCCCAGTGCCAATATGTTGCCTCATATATAAAAAATTGCTCCAGTTTACTCTATCCCCTGCATGCCTGTCACCCTTATGCATGTTCAGACCCTAAACATTAGTATCTTTTTCACTCCATCCTTCCATCTTCATTTATGACCCATATTCCTTTTGTTATCCTCTCCTCAGTCAGTGTCTTTCTATGTCCATACCATTTCAGCACACCCTCTTCAGCTTTCTTATCCATAATCTTTTTACCACACCTCTCTCTTAGTTTATCATTACTCACTTGGTTAACCCTTTTCACACCACATATTTCCCTCAAACATATTTCCAACACATGTACCCTCTTACATACATTCTTATCTATAGCACATGCCTCCCAGCACTAAGCGCTAGTCCTGTCTTTTTGCAAAATGTAAGAGCAGTAGATTGAATTAGTAGGTGGGAACATTTAGGTTGGAGCATTAGGCAGAGGTAGTTGGTAGAAACATTGG
This sequence comes from Panulirus ornatus, assembly GCF_036320965.1. Taxonomy (NCBI): domain Eukaryota; kingdom Metazoa; phylum Arthropoda; class Malacostraca; order Decapoda; family Palinuridae; genus Panulirus; species Panulirus ornatus. The sequence goes on from NC_092273.1 coordinate 2,661,233, forward strand.
GCAGGGACATTAGGTAGAAGTAATCATTAGGAACATTAGGTAGGAGCATCTGCTAACACTGCAATAGAGTTACCTTCTGTCTGTGGCCTATTAAGGGTGAGACACTTAAGGCTAAGAAGCAGCAATGGGTTCTTTGATTATGGAGTCTCTTATTGCTGTGGTCACCCCCTTGAGGGAGTTCCAGGTGGGAACAGGCATCAGAAGTATAGATAGAAAGAATAGATGTATTGTGTTGCTGATGAGAGAGTATGCATGTATGTGTTAGTATGAAATAAGCTAAGCTGATAATCTATTTATTATCATTAAAGAACAATATGCAGTTCAGTAAATACCTAACAAGAAATATCCTGTTGTTGCCACCCCTTTGAGGGAGTTCCAAATGGAACAGGCATCAGAGATATAGATAAATGGATAGATTATGGAGTTTAGGTCTTTGAATGTACAGACAAAAATTTGACCCCTGTTCTGCAATTGAATGTGACTTGTTTGCTTCAAGTGTGTGTTTACTTTTTCATTACTAAATAGAGGACAGAATTAAAGCTCATATTACATTAAATTGCTGGGGATAGGGGAGAAAGAATACTTCCCACGTATTCCTTGCGTGTCGTAGAAGGCGACTAAAAGGGAAGGGAGCGGGGGGCTGGAAATCCTCCCCTCTCATTTTTTAATTTTCCAAAAGAAGGAACAGAGAAGGGGCCACGTGAGGATATTCTCTCAAAGGCCCAGTCCTCTGTTCTTGACGCTACCTCGCTAATGCGGGAAATGGCGAATAGTATAAAAGAAAGAATTACATTAAATGTGTAATTTTGAGGACTTCTTGCTTGAGCAAGTGATTGCAATACCCCATGAAGATTGCTATATGTGTAATTAAAGGCAGTTTTCTTGGCTTCCTATTGTGAAGCTCAGAAAGTCCTCATTCAAAATATGTAGCTTTTGTCTGTACATGAACAGTATACTTAGACATGCAGGTGCCATTCCACACACCCCAGTTGTGTGTTTGTGGTTTCATCCAGCTGTGTGTTGTTACCTGGGGATGGCATCAGCTTATAATAAGCTAAGCCAGTGCATGGCTGGAATGGTGGATCCTGGTCACTTGGGTTCATGATTTGTGAGTGCTTAATGGCCTTCTGTAGGGTATGTCAGCACTGTTATGGAAAATTACTTAGATTTTATGGGGTTTGTAATGTCAGATGCAGTTTTACAGTGGAAGAACAGAGGCTTTTGTCTCTCATTTAACTGTTTATAGAAAGAGATCTTTTTTATTTATTAATTTTCAAATATCCTGAACTAGTTTCTGTGAAAATCCTGTTGTTAACCAGGAACTTTTTAAAGGTTCCTGTGGCCAGTGGCTGGGAAATTTAGACTTTTTTGGAGTGAGCAGTTCTGTGACAAGACTGTACTACCAATGAAATATACAGCCACATTGAAGGTGACTTTTCACATGCTGTAAAACCTCTTGCAATAGGAGTTTGCTTACACTGTGGTTTAGAGCACAGTTTCAGCCTCACAAGTCTAAAGAATTTTTCTTGTATCTCTTCTCAGCTTTCTTATTCTTTTCTATTAGTTTTTAATGGGAGAGCATATGAGTTTTTGCCCTCATTTTTTATATTCTGTGAACATTTGGTTTTCAAGAACAGTGTAAAATTTTCAGAGATTGCATTGTAGAATGTATTTATTTGTGAAACAGTTACAAAGTTTATACCATACTTGTCTTATACTTCACTTGGATGAAAAAAAATTAATGATACTTGTGGATCTCATTATAGCTTGTTAAATTGTTTTCCTAGGTCATATATTTGATATGTATTACAGCACTGATAAGAAACTTACCTGGATTTGCAGAAAGGCGAATGTCATCCATCAGTGCATTGTTGAGTACACAGAAAAATGTGAAGATCCTACACCATCCAACATTTTGAACTCTCTCATCGAACAGGTTTTGAAGGTGACCCCATGTTGGCAGACAAGCAGTGCCCCAACCCTTCTGTCTTACAACAGTTACCTGTTGCCTCACTTACTCACTCTTGTGGCAGCTGCTCTCACTGCTGCTAATATCCTTTTATAAGCTGGAGGAGTGAACTTACCTTGAATCTCATTGAGTTTCTTTTTGTTGGTGAAAGGATTAATCAAGTAGGTTGCAAAAATAATGTTAACACATAGATAGACAATTAACCTGAGTGGCAAGTTCTGTATCTGGCAAAGATTCTGCAACTAAAGAAAGACTGATCTCTTTTCCTCCAGTCAATGATGATCTGAGACCTTCAGGGATTGACTCATCTTATCCTTGCCAGAATTGATATGATCTGTTAGATAGTGGGTTACTGATTGGTAGAAAATCTTCATGAAGTCTGATGTAGTGGAACACCTTTATGAAATTTGTAATTATAATGACATGTACAGAGAGGGTTATACCAAACCTTATCTGCTTGTAGTTACATTGTGGGTGAAAAGCCACCTTTGGCAAGATTGTATTCTGTCAATCTTTATCTATGATGCTTATTCCCACCTGGAACTCCTTTAAGGGGGTGGGATCTCCATAACTAGGGAACTACCTAGTGTATTGGTGGAGTATAATCTCATAGCACTCCAAAGAAGTCCATCCTTTCCATGTTACTGATTGTAGTGCAGCTTTGAAGCTGAAGGAACCCATGGAGAAGGGGTTCGTGGAGTTATATATTGATAATGATAGAAATAATGATACATAGTTATAGAATTCATATTGTTTAGTAACTTAATATTATTATTTATATATATATTTTTCTCTACTTACTGTTATTAGGTTATGAAACCACTTGTATTTATTCCACTTTTTTAGTTGTTTTACAACATTTTGTACAAAACTAGTCGACTGATACTGGAAGTGTTTCCTATTTAGGAGAAATTGAAGACCATAGCAATACTATACTGATAACCTTTGCATTACCATATACTTTCTGTCATCAGAAGTATTTTGATATGTATGTATCCTAGAAGTTGCTCTTCATATCATTACTACTCATTTATTAATTTTCTTTAATGTGCTGCCTTTTGTATGGTTTTTTATAAACCCACCTTTCTCTCATCAGTACTAAAGTTGCTATGTTTTCTATTTATATGTATCTATATCTTTAATGCCTGTTCCCTCCTGGAACTCCTTCAAAGGGGTGCCCACAGCAACAGTCTCCATAACCAGTGAACTCCATTGCCATTTCTCAGCTTTTAGTGTCTCAGCCTTAACAGGCCAATGGCAGAGGGCAATTTTAGTGCAGTGTTTACAGAGGCTATGCTTTTGTTTCTCATAATTATAGGCTTGTGTGTGATTCCGGTTTTTCTTACTGTAGACTTCTAGTTCATGGAATTTTCAGTGTTACTTCATATATTGTGAATTTTTTTAATGATATTGCATTGTTTGATTTAAAAGCTCTTGGTGCTGCTTATCTAAATTTTAATTCTTTTAGGTGGATCCATTAATCTTTTCCTATGTGGAATTTTTTTCTTTTTCAAGTTTCATCCATGCTTGGTCAGCATTCACTTCTAGCAGCATTTCTTGACATGCATGGAAATAAAGAGATAAACTGAGGAATTTGGATTCTCATGGTGATAAGTATCCATTTAGAAAATTTTTTATAGTGTTTATAGAAATGAGATGAGAGGAACTGATACACGTCATTGCTAGATCTTATCTTTACTAGCATAGATATGGATGACATTGTATATGAACGGCCAATTGGAAGAAATGATTATGTAATGTTCAAGTTTGATTATGTGGTTAACAAGGATGTTAAAAGAGCAAAGATGAGGTAGGACATGAACAGAAGTTAAATCATGGAAACTACACAAACATCAAGTGGCCAGGAACCAGGGGTTTGTGGCAAGAGGTTTTGTGAAATTTACAGTGAAGTAGTAGAGACTTGGATACCTCAGGCCTCAGATATGAAGGAATGGTAAAAAGGAGGAAGGAATTGGTTATTAAAAAAAAGCTAAAAAAAAGCAGTGGCAGAGATGCAGATGGCACTCTTGTCAGCCAGCTTATGGAAAATACAAGAAAATATGGAATGAGTATAGCAGGATAAGGAAAGAAGAGCTAAGAAACTGAAAAGAATACTAAGGACAAGGCAGATGAAAATCCAAAACTTTTCCATAGATTTGTTAGGAGTCATTTGTTAGTTAAGGAGCAACCCATCAGGCTATGTGATTCAGAGGGAAAAATTGTAGAGGATGATGTAAGGATATGAGAGGAACTGGATAACAAGTTTGTGTTTTCACATTGAAAGACACAATAGCCACAACACCAGGGAGAGTGGGGAAGAGGTTTTGAAAATTCTTGAGATATATAGAAAACTAAAAGGACTTTACCCAATCAAGGCTCATGGTCCTGATGAAATGTCATTGTATGTGCTAAATTTGTGTGTAAGACACTTGATAACCCACCTGACTTATTGTTCAAGATGTGTGTCTGGAGAGACAAAAGTGCCAAGGGAACAGAAAAGGGAAATTGTCATTCTTATATATAAGAAAGGTGACTGGGAACAGGCAGTGAACTACAGTCTGGTAGTCTCACTGATAAGTGTGGTGTGTAGGATTCTGGAAAGGATTATCAGAAAGCAAGTGGTTCAAGGGAAAGGAGGTCATGTGTAAGTAACCTCTTACAGCTCGGTGAGAGAGCGAGCTCAGTCCTGGACAAAAGGGAAGGCTGGACATTATACTGCCTGGAAGATTGATCAAGAAGCTGAATCACCAGAGTGGAGTAAAGGGGAAACTTCTTTGATGGATAGATTATCTTAATAGAAGGGAGCAAAGGATATGTGTTAGAGGAACATTTTCCAAATGGGTCGAGGTGACCTGCAGAGTACCATAGGGTTTGGTTTCGGGACTGTTACTCATACTGATATGAGTGAATGATGCCTAAAAGTATGGAATCCTACTGGAATATGTTATTAGTTGATGCAGTGGTCTTGAGAGAAGTCAAAAGCAGGGAGGATTGCATTAGCTAACAGGGGGAACTAAACAGACTGCAAAGTTGAACTGTAACATTGTTGATGAAAGTTAACCTGAGCAAATGTAATGAGTAAATGTAAAAAGAAATGAGGGTAGGACTGAGCAGAGCCAGCCTTAATTTGATTATCATCTAGCAGGAAATAAGTTGCAGGATTCTGTGTGTAACCTGTAACCTGTTGCCAGAGTCCCTCATTAGGAAAAAAGCTATGGACACAAACTGTCTGTTGGCTATATATGGATAAAGAAATATTTAGCAAGCTATCCATATCCTATGTAATGCTAAAATTAAATCATGCTTCTCAGGTTTGATCATCACTGCTAAAGAAGCACAAAGAGTTAATAGAAATGGTTCATATGAGCGGAACAGAGACGATAACAGAATTAAGCAATTTAAGTTGCAGGCTTGAGGGCTTGAATTAACCCACCTTGGAAGAGATAAGTGAGTAGTGACCAGATCATAATTGTAAGTTTTTAAAAGAGATTGATGATTTGGGTTGTAACCAGTCCTTAGAGAGATGCAGGGGTACACCTGCACAGGACATAAACATGAGACTCAAGCAACAGCCTTTTACAAAAGTTGTAAAGTGGATGAATGGAACAGGATGACTAAGGACATGGTTGATTTATACAGCATGCATTGCATGATAATAGGGATTGTTTAAGAGAGGGGGCCAAATGAGTTTCATAAAAAGAACAAAAAATACAATACAATTAGGTAATGATAGAGTTGGGAAGAACATAAGATATTTAGGTGCATTATGACCCTGAAAGTGACAAACATAAGATACTAGCAGCTTTAGCAACTTGTAGCCCAGTGCTGTCTGGGAGTTTGCCTTCAAATAGGAGACTTCAACTGAAATTAAGGTTTGGGAAATGTGTGTTTAGTCATGATATTTAGTAAAGACAAAAAATATTGGGTTGGGTGAGGGGACAAAGGTTTTGGGAGCACTGAAGAATGTGTGGAAAGAGAGAACATTATCTGGGAAGGCAAAAATGGGTATGTTTGAAGGTATAGTAGTCCCAACAATATTATATGGATAGGAGGTAAGGGCTGTAGATAAGGCTATGCAGAGGAAAGTGGATGTTTCAGAAATGAAATGTTTAAGGACAGTATGTGATGTGAGGGGGTTTGATCGAGCAAGTAATGAAAGGGTGAGAGAAGTGTGGTAATAAATGGGGTGTGGTTGAGAAAGCCGAGGAGGATGTGCTGAAATGGTTTGGACATAAGGAGAGAATGAGTGAGGAAATGTTGATAAAGAGGATATATGTGTGTCAATTGGAGGGAACAAAAAGAATGGGAAGACCAAATTGGAGATGGAAGGATGAAATGGAAAAGATTTTGATTAATCAAGGCCTGAACATGCAGGAGGGTGAAAGGCATGCATGGGATAGAATGAATTGGAACACTGTGGAATACTGGGGTCGACATGCTGTTAGTGGACTGAACCTGAGCATGTAAAGTATCCAGAGTAAACCATGGAAAGATCTGTGGGGCATGGTTGTGGATAGGTATCTATGGTGTTCGTTCATTGCATATGACAGCTAGAGAATGCATGTGAGTGGATGTGCCCTTTCTTCGTCAGTTCCTGGTGCAGTGCTACTGCACTAACATGGGAAACAGTGATCAAGTATGAAAAATACATTTTCTCAGGTCTTGCTGTCTCTGATGAGATTTGGGGTTTATTTGAATTCTGATTGTATTGTTGATAGCACCTGGCTTTCACCCTTTTCTCACTTGCACTGTCCTAGTATCAGTCTTTTTACACTCAATATGGGTAGCTGTTGTACATAGTCACTCATTAAGCATGTGTTCATAGGATTATTTGTGAGAAACATACTATTGTTTAGAGACATGCTAATGAAACATATGTTTTTTCAAAGAAAAGGCAGAAGCTGTTTTATAGAACCTTAGAAACCAAAATAGAGATGTTTGAACATATTATGCAAGTTCTGGAGAGAATATGTTACAAGTCCCATCAGGTGGCACAGGAGTAACCCAAATCTTGAAAGAAGCACTAGGTTCTCCCATAACCTCAATTATGTTTTCCAGGGCTACAAAGATGTGCTGGTGAAACACTGGGCAAAAAGACAGTAGAAAAGCTTTACCCACTTCCTGCCCAGTTCATATTCATACAACCGGCCACAATTTTTGCTCAGACATGTAGGGGATGAACCCTAGCCATAACTCAGTTTTCCTTTTGTTTGGGTGGAATTGTCCATTCTAAAGGTGAGCCTGAAAATGCTTACCTTTTGTAGCCTCCACACCATCTTCATGCCTTTAGAACATGAGTGCTCTGAGCATCTGATTCTCAACAGAGGCTTTTGCCAATTTGCATTCAAATAACATATTTAGCAAGCTTAATTTTCTGTGTTGCACATAGTGTTGTTGATATTTGTAATACATTAACAAAAAGTGCATGGAGGAAAGTATTTATGTAAGACAAAATCTTGAAAAAATGAAAATAGTTTTAGGATGAAATGAGGGTCAATTTTGACTTGCTGAATGTAATTCTAGTTTTCCCCAAAGAAGTTAAAGTAGAAGGTTCATGATTTTGAAAGTTACAAAGATTCTGTGAGTGCATCTTTGTGAGATACTTGTATTCTTTCACTATGTGATGCCTGGAATACTGAAATACATGTATAATGTACATATATTGGGATGAGCATCCTATAGTTATTGCATGGTTATAGATTTCTCATGAACAATCACCAGAGGTTACTTAATATATTGTATTTCTAAATAGAAGTTTGTTGACTAAAAACACCACATTATCTAAATGTCATGTTGAAAGCTAAACCATTAGCAATCTTAAATTATGTTAAGAAAATGTGAGAAGGTATATGTAAGCTATATAACAAGTGGAGCTTAGGAATGTCTTCTCTCATGTAGTAGTGCTGTAAGGCATTCATTCTAATTGCAAGAGTATGCAATCAATAATTAGGCCATGATTTGAATCCAATGAGGGTAATTGTTCCTTTAATAGTGAAAGAGTTCATGTAAGATGCAACTTGGCCTCAAGTTACAACTCTTATTAACTTTCCAAATATGTAGTAATGACATTCCATTATGTATTTTGAACCAGACAGATATTGTCAAACTAGAATAGTAGTTGTATTAGTTAATAAGAAGTAAAGTATTTATCACTCAGGTAGGACTTGGTTATCAAACTGAATGGACCTGTTATCCTTTAGATTAGTGTTTTCCAAACTTTTTTACCTTGTTGTACCCCTTGTTACCTTCTACCATTAAGTACCCCTATGGCTGATTTAAACTCAATATTTGGAAGGACAATGCAAATTATATTAAAAGCTCACATAATTTGAATGTTTGACTGTAAATTATTATTCAGTATATACTAAAGGAAAAAGATTAACCAAATAACATATAAATGCTTGAAAATTACTTACTACTCAATGTGAAATGTGGGGTTGTTGTTCACTGATGATTGTTGCCATTCTGGGCAATAGAGAGGCTACTGCAGTAATCAGGCTTTGTTTCAGGTTGACAATTAGGTTGTTTCTCTGCTTTGACTTGATAACGCTCATTGCAGGGAAAAATGCCTCACAAAAATTAGGTAGACCCAAAGGGCATAGTTTCATAGTTCATGGTACTCCTTACCTTTTTTACTAGCTCCAAAACGGTTCGAGGGTTGAGCTTTCAGATATCAGTTTGAGGCCACAGTATACCACAATGTGGTATACTGGGGTCGACGTGTTGTCAATGGATTGAACCAGATCATGCAAAGCGTCTGAGGTAAACCATGGAAATTTTTGTGGGGCCTGGATGCGGAGAGGGAACTGTGGTTTCAGTGGATTATACATGACAGCTAGAGACTGTGTGTGAACAAATATGGCTTTTGTTGTCTTCTCGTAGTGCTACCTCGCGCACATGTAGGGGTAGGGGGTTATTTCATGTGTGTGACGGGAATGAATAAGGGCAGACAGTATGAATTATGTACATGTGTGTATATGTATATGTCTGTGTGTGTATACATATGTAAATGTTGAGATGTATAGGTATGTATATGTGCGTGTGTGGATGTGTATGTATATACATGTGTATGTGGGTGGGTTGGGCCATTCTTTCATCTGTTTCCTTGCGCTACCTTGCTAACGCGGGAGACGGCAACAAAGTATAATAAATAAATATATATATATATATATATATATATATATATATATATATATATATATATATATATATTTTTTAATTTTCCAAAAGAAGGAACAGAGAATTGGGCCAGGTGAGGGTATTCCCTCAAAGGCCCAGGCCTCTGTTCTTAACGCTACCTCGCTAATGCGGGAAATGGCGAATAGTTTGAAAGAAAGAAAGAAAGATAAGAAGGTCAGCAAGGACATTGATTGGCAGGAAGGTAAAGGTTCCAGGTTGTGCAGCTGCCAAAGATTACTTGACTATGCTGAGAAAATGCTGACTGTGATTTTAATCACAAGTGTTTGCCAGTGTTTAATTCAGATTATCCCTGAGCTGCTATTGGCAATATAAATTCATTCATTACATGTGATTTGGCTACAGTTCTCATTAATCCTCAATCCAGCCACCACCACATGTACTCATCACCACATCTGGTAAGTTTTCATTAACATTTTATCCTTAGCTTTAGCATACATGGTGTTGCTAGGTAAATATACATTGGTTTATGAGAAAGTGCTGACTGTGATTTTAATCACAAGTGTTTGCCAGTGTTTAATTCAGATTATCCCTGAGCTGCTATTGGCAATATAAATTCATTCATTACATGTGATTTGGCTACAGTTCTCATTAATCCTCAATCCAGCCACCACCTACAAGTACTCATCACCACATCTGGTAAGTTTTCATTAACATTTTATCCTTAGCTTTAGCATACATGGTGTTGCGAGGTAAATATACATTGGTTTATGAGTTTAACAATAGCTTGCTGAAGAGAATTGTCTAGAGGACATATGTATGAAAACACTTTACTGTATTGTTTATAAAGTACATGAAATCTTGAGTACTTTGTTGTGGGCACCTAGCACAGGGTAACCATGGTTCCATTAGCTAGTATTTCTTTGTTTATAACTGTTCAGTCTGTACACCTGTTTTCTATATATTTTTATCAATATGTAAATAGTTGTTTTTGGGTTAGATAACTTACTGAAGAGAATTTTTATTTACCGTATTTTATTACTAGGCATGAGTTGAACATTTTGTTTGCAAGTGTTAGCACACAAGTGGTCAGTAGATATTGCAAGTGGTAGCACTCAAGTGGTCAATAGATATTGCAAGTGTTAGGAAGCAAGTGGTCAATAGATTTTGCAAATGTTAGCACTCAAGTGGTCAATAGATGTTCCATCTCTACCCATTGTTTTTAATTTTTATGTAATAAAAATGAGTTATTTTTATTTTATTTTTGTAATGGAAAATGAGTTGTCAGAAAACATGTAAGTGAAGATCCTAACTCAATTTTGCACTAACAAGTACCAGTTTTGGATAATTTTTATCCTTTCATATTGTTTGCCTAGAAGTTGAGATCTGGTTTAACTGAACACCTGTGTCCAACATGAAAGAAAGTGTTTAATATTGTTTAAGAAAAATGTAATTCATTTCTTAACCCAAGTTGTTTCATGTATATTCCATATTTAGTGTTACATATGAAATTTTTTGTTGGGAACATAATCCCCTTTATTTTATGGGCTTTAGTTAATTGACAAACATTTCAGCCCATGACATGGTTTCAAGGAACATAATCCTGTCACAAACAGGGAGATGGTGGTGCATTTAGTATCTTCAGATATATTATTTGTAGCTATGAATGTTTTTGTTCATCAGAAGGCATACTGACACTTTTCAGACCAAGTAGCTGACAAGTTATGATTTGTATGCAGAGTTGTAAGTTATTCACATTTCATATAGACTTAGAACTTTAAAGTCTTCTTGATGTAGGGAGTGACACCATATATTATTCATATAAACATTTAACAAAGTGCTTCACAAAAAAGGGCTTGCACAGTTACAGAGTTACAGAAAGTAAGACAGTCTTCATTATATACTGGAATGAATGAAGCTGTAAATGAAAGCCTAACACTTGTGATTTATTCCAGTCAGAGTACATAATGAGGCAGCTTTTGGGTTCTCGTAGACTTTGCTTTCGGAATAGGAGATTGATGCGAAATTTCAAATACAGTCAAGCTACTGATAATAACCTAAGGAATAATCTAACATTCATGTGCATGTGATATAAACACCATTCCATTGCTAATATTGGCAGTCAAGCGACTTGGTTAGTCAGAATGTTTACATTAGCATTTTATTGAAATTCAATTAATATGTATGCATACCAATGTATTGTGAATGAAAAAAATTATCTGCACAATGCTTATATAAGAATAAATTTTACGCTTTTATTATGTATGATATTCTTTATTATTATATGTACTTATTTCATCACACCCTCTCCTGCGTATGCCCAACCCATTTCAACACACCCTCTCCTGGGTATGCCCAACCCATTTCAACACACCCTCTTCTGCGTATGCCCAACCCATTTCAACACACCCTCTCCTGCGTATGCCCAACCCATCTCAACACACCCTCTCCTGGGTATGTCTAACCCATTTCAACACACCCTCTCCTGCGTATGCCCAACCCATCTCAACACACCCTCTCCTTCGTATGTCCAACCCATTTCAGCACACCCTCTCCTTCGTATGTCCAACCCATTTCAACACACCCTCATCTTCTCGATGAACCACACACTTTATATTTCCAAACCTCTCTCTTGCTCTTTCAATACTTACTGGATCTAACCACATATTGCCCTCAAACATTTCATTTCCCATACGTCCACCCTCTTCCGTATATCTCTTTCTATAGCCCATGCTTCGCAACCATATAATATTGTTGGAACTATATTCCTTCAGACATGCCCATTTTTGCTCCCCAGACAACGTTTTCTCCTACACATTCATCTCTCCTTCCACAAATTCTTCATCACTCCTAGAAACCCCCCCCCCCCCCCCTTCTCCCACACTTCCGCTTCCATGGTTCCATTCCCTGCCAAATCCACTCCCAGATATCTAAAACACTTCCTCCAGTTTTACTTAGTTCAAACTTACATCCCAATTTACTTGACCCTCAACCATAGTGAACTTAATAACCTTGCTCTTATTCATATTTACTCTCTCCTTTCACATACTTTTCCATTTTATACACGTCCTTATTTTAGCTGCTCTGTATTTTGTTGGGATAAATTAACCATTCCTAAATTCGTCAAAATCATTATGAGTTTTGGGAGGAGCATTAATCATATATCGTGTTGTAATTCTACATAACTTCCTTTGTCCATCACTTTCTTAAGACAACTATACAGCTAAAAACTAGCTTAATTAGAATGACTCATAGCCGTTACAAAAGTTTTCATGATTTTCAGAGCGAAATTTTTTTTTATCTGAAAGCTACTAATTTAGAAGCAGTATTAGTAACAGATTGAGATTGGTGTAACGTTTCACCATCTTACGACGTTTCACCATCTTACGCCATGCAACGTCAAAGGATAACTCCAACAGGTTTTGAGGACGCACGCACACAGGTGATTTCAAGGTTTCCCAGGGGTGTTGCAACACCGTGCCACCTTGTTTATTACTGTACAGCGGTTACCACCTCAAACATGGTTTTAATAACAGGGATGTAAGTTCATGTTGTAGAATTAAAGTACCGAAAGTCATTTCTCTAGCGTGGTGCTCCAGCAATGACAGGAGACAAAGGGGAGTTGGTTTACGCACTTGGTGCACCACACAACTCGGCGTAACAAATACACTTTATTTTAAATATTGAAGCGTATTATTTTTTTTTTATATTAATACCGTCGACCACCATATCCCAGCTGGCTCTCTGGACGATGGTGACTCCGGCCACCAGTTTAATAAGCTGTTGACACGAGTTATCAGAGATTTCAGTGGAACAAGCAAGCAAGCAAGTACAGACATCCTCCCAACCCATTATATTTAGTCACCCAAGACATGTCCAGCGAGCTGTCAGGAGGGAGATACAGCGTATCATAGTGCCTGTCAGCTGAACACTGACCCAAGTGTCACCAGAGTGCTGCTTTTTAATAAAATTACGTTTAATGTCAGAAAAATTCTGGACATACTATGATGCAGACTGTAGAATGAATGGTTGAGAGATAGGATTCGGTTGTACAGTAACAGGGAAGTCACAAGGGTGGGTGAGTAGACGATTATTAATTACGAAGAATGAAAATAATTATTTATATTTTCTACAGTTATTCCAGCCCTTACAGTACAATGAAAGGAAAAATAGATGCAGATTAGTTTTGTTCACTTAACTGATTACACCAGTGAAAAATAAATTAATCGCGTTCGTTTCACCACCATTATAAAGTTAACACTGGGTCAAGTTGATTATTGTTATTAGATATGTTTTTTTCAATATCAAATCTAACCACATTTAGTTGTTGGCAGCTGGGGATGGGCTAAGTTATCTAGACAGATGGTAAACTCATTTCTATGCTGGAGCTATATATGATTTTTTTTAGAGTATGGCTAACAATGATATGGTGGTATCTGGTAAATTATCTGAAATACGTGAAACGGGTGGCCTCAATAATCACCAGTGATATTATATGGAGATTTCAAAATATTCTAGATACACAAGACAAATAATTTACGATAGGGAAATAATTTGTTCTTGCTTTTTATTGTCCTGGCAAGGCCATGTTCCTGGACTAATCTTGACTACCTGAGTGAGCATGGATCCATGCAACAGGAAGTGGCCTTAGAATAACCCTGATGACCAGTCCCACAAATATCAAACTAGGAGGAATTATCGTCTCCCGCTGTCTGGAAAATTCCCCTTGCACCAGTCCTACAGCACAGGTTTCCATATTTTTTCATATTGTTTGAAAACAGTGATATTCGCAGAACTTCAATCAAAATTTCATGTGTTCATTCTAAGAAGAATATCATGTTTAATGTAGAAGTGTTGCGAAGATTAAATGAAATAGATAAAACAATACGCTTTGAAATATATCAATTCTAATGCGACCTATAGCATTAGGCTAATTTTGTGAGAGGGAGGTGGAGTGAATATTTTGAAGGTTTGTTGAATGTGTTTGATAATAGAGTGGCAGATACAGGGTGTTTTAGTCGAGGTGGTGTGCGTAGTGAGAGGATAAGGGAGAATGATTTGGCCAACAGAGAAGAGGTAGTGAAAGCTTTGCGGAAGATGAAAGCCAGCAAGGCGTTGGGTTTGGATGGTATTGCTGTGAAATTTATTGAAAAAGGGGGTGACTGTTGTTGACTGGTTGGTGAGGATATTTAGTGTATGTATGTCTCATGGTGAAGTGCATGAGGATTGGCGGAATTCATGCATAGTGCCATTGCACAAAGGCAAAGGGGTTAAAGGTAAGTGTTCAAATTACAGAGGTATAAGTATGTTGAGTATTCCTAGGAAATTTTAGGGGAGGGTATTGACTGAGAGGGTGAAGGCATGTACAGAGCATCAGATTGAGGCATTAATATCACATCAGGGAGATACATGAAAGAAATATGTCAGTTGATATACAACGAAGAGACGTAGCTAGGACGCCGTGTATATATATATATATATATATATATATATATATATATATATATATATATATATATATATATATATATATATTATCCCTGGGGATAGGGAGAAAGAATACTGAACACGCATTATCTGCTTGTCGTACAAATATATATATATATATATATATATATATAGAGAGAGAGAGAGAGAGAGAGTGGAAGGGTTGGCAATCAAGTGCAGTGTGGCGGCCATGGTATAAATTGAGTGCATCGACAATCAAGCTCCAGAGTTGCTCCGCGCTTCGTGTAACGTGGTTCTTACCAGTTTACGTCCGAGTCACCGACAGACAGCCAGGCATAATGGCCGGGATGATGGGCTGGCAACAGTTGGTGTGTGTGTTGTTGGTGCTGACCGTTACTGGTAAGTTAAACTCTTGAACATGTTCTTATATATATATATATATATATATATATATATATATATATATATATATATATATATATGATTTATTTATTTATTTATTTTGCTTTGTCGCTGTCTCCCGCGTTGGCGAGGTAGCGCAAGGAAACAGACGAAAGAATGGCCCAACCCACCCATATACACATGTATATCAATACACTTCAACACACGCAAATATACATACCTATACATCTTAACGTATACATATATATACAGACACAGACATATACATATATATACCTGTACCTGATACATACTGTCTGCCTTTATTTATTTCCATCGCCACTTCGCCACACATGAAATAACAACCCCCTCTCCCCTCATGTGTGCGAGGTAGCGCATATATATTCCAATGAGTCCACGGGGAAAATGAAACTTGTGTTTCATTTTCCCCGTGGACTCATAGGAATATCTGAATATCTTTTAGTGTTACAGTTGAAAACTGTATATATATATATATATATATATATATATATATATATATATATATATATATATATATATATATATATATATATATATATATACTTATTCCTCTGCGTACACAAGCAAGATTTGATGGGTATTTTTACATTGTTTTTTTAGACAGAAATATATTCTATTCTCTCTTTAATTAGTAACATTTTTAGTGTTACAGTTTTCAACTTTTTATTGGAATTTAACTTCACTCGCTATTCACGTTAAGCTTTTAATATAGCCTTCCTTATAAGTTTTATACATCGCTGTCATTTTAATATTTTTGATTATTTTCATTGTGAAATTTACCATGCGGGTATTGATTGAGATTCTGTGTCGAGGGATGTGTGACCTGGGTCAGCTGGGTTGTAGGTTGGATGCGCTGGATCAGTTGTGTCGAGGGTGGAGTGATGTGGGTCAGGTGGGTCTAGGGTTGGGTGAACCAGGTTAGCTCGGTTTAGGGATGAGTGTTGTTAGAGATAAGCACAGACACTACCTTGGTACGAAAGTTCTGAGTGGAGATTATAGTTACTTATGAAGTGGACTAGTGTTGCCCCGGCTTAACCTTGTAATGTGCCATGTATGTACTCTTTTACACATACGCACATACACCACATCTGCTATTTTCGTATTTTCCGGGTGGAAATACCTCCTTCCACCACCACCCTGCGGACTTCCATAATTACGAATTACAATTGTATCTCTACACATCAGTATGATTTGGAAATATAATGACCGTGGCGTCACACCCGAAATGGGCAGTGACGTATTCTGACCTTGAAGAGAACTAAAAAAATGGTAGTCCGTCGCGCGTCAGCACATTAGTTCCTGGGATTTTTTTTTTTTTCGTACAATAGTTGCTGAACTCTCTCTTCCTCCGCAGCCTATGACTCACTTCCGCTTCCATGGTTCCATCCGCTGCCAAATCTTGCTCGAATGACTGTTTGGTTTACTGATGATGTACCAACACTCCTCCCACTGAACAACTTTGAAGTCACAGAAGTGGAATTATCTGAAGATTCGTTTCCCGAACTCTTTTTCTAAGCTAGGTTAGGTTAGATTTGTAGTGTACATTACCCGGATGATCTTTGAGATGGAACCCTTCTTTCTTTCATCCAACATATTACTACACATATACATGTTTACAAGGTTGGTGAAGAAACACCACCTGTAAATCAACCGTGTGACCAGTTTTATCTTAGTGATGTCACCAAGGTGATGTCAGATCAAGGTCAGGTGGAGGATGTGGTCACGATGACCCACGTGCCAACATCACCTCTCACTATTTACAAGGTTTTATGATCCTGTTCCATATTCCCTCCGGTTCAGTATACATAACCTCTATTGCCTCTATTTTTTCAGTCTTTGACTGGTTGTCTAAGGATGTGTTAAGACACGAAAGCCCTAAGGACTCTCGTCTCCTCTCCCAAGCGGTGTTTCAGCATTTATGAAGTCATGTGTTTGTTGCAGTTATCTGCAGTCAAAGGCTAAGAGACAGGGCACAACGAGTGCAACCTCCCCCTCCCTCCCCTCGTAACGTATAGCAGGTGTACTGTTGTATATACATACTAAGATGTCTGTTATTTCTGGAAGTGTTTTTGTCTTGAACAAACATGATTACTAAGGGGTTTCATCACTATGTTATTTGTTAAGAGTTTAGGAGCTTCACAAATTACCTTAAAATGAAGAGGTGAAGATTTCTCACAGAATTCATGCCATTTTAGCGATGACTGACTGGTATATGGAATAGATTTAGGCTGCAGTATCTAGTCATGTGGTAACAATATTCCTTTATTATAGTTTACCATAACACGTTTTCTATAAGAAAGCAGAGACTTTGTTGACATGTCGTGCAGCAGTGTAAGCGACCGACTTTGAGAATTACAATAGTGAGTTACTGTGGCATTCCAACTATTAATTCTCTGTAAGACGTACACACTAGTAAAGATAAACATGATGTCAACAGTGAAAGTATCATCAGTCATCACACACTCTGGGACAACCAAAGGAAAAGACACGACAAGTTCCTGTTTTAGTGAGGAAGGCGAAATAAAAATGCCAGGTAACGACGTTGGGTAAATGGCGGCTTCACAACTCTTCTTCCCCGGCAAAATAAACCTCATGTGACACTGAACAATGTTGGAAGACCTTTAAGCAAAAAATATAACCCCTGCATTCTGGCAGCAGGTTTCAAGAAGAAGCCTTATGAGAAGTTTGCACGACTACTACCTCAGGTGGAGGTGAATTACATGATAGGTATGATTGAGTTCTCAGCACCAGTTGGTAACCAACCTGACCCACATACAGAGCTACAGAAAGATCTTGCCAAATTTGATGTACATTTTACCCCAAAGAAGAATGTAGTGGCTGACAGGCATAGATGGCGAAATTGTGTGCAACAAACAAGAGAATAATTAGATTCATTTATAACCAGACTCAGGATTCTATGCAAGGAATGTTGATATGGAGATCGTAAAGAAAAGCTGCCAACAAGGTGACTGAAGACCCATGAGGAAGACAAATGAAATAAAGACATATTGTGAGGAGAACGCCCGGACACATGAACCCATGATGGAATGCAAGTTCTCTGGCAACATATTTGGGAGACAGGAGAATGCCCAGCATTTGGTAAGACCTGTAGCAAGTACAACAAGATGAATATCATTACAAACAAATACAGATGAAAACCAGACAAGGATCTCAGAAGTATGTATGGTCAGTGGTATTCAAGAGGATGCAGACGACTCTGATGTCCAGTATGTTATGAAGCTTTCA
This sequence comes from Panulirus ornatus, assembly GCF_036320965.1. Taxonomy (NCBI): domain Eukaryota; kingdom Metazoa; phylum Arthropoda; class Malacostraca; order Decapoda; family Palinuridae; genus Panulirus; species Panulirus ornatus. Next base: position 2,679,456 of record NC_092273.1, read on the forward strand.
ACACAATGCAGCAATACAGCCATCATGACATCCAGGAGGTAGGTGGTAAGAAGGTCATAGTTCAGGTTGACTGTGGCACAGGTGTGAATGCAATGCAACATATAGTTCCTGACAAACAGATAAATCCGTATGATCATTATTGTACTTGTAGAATTAGACTAAGCTAAGCCTATTGGAAAAGAGCAGTTGTTATTTTCAGTTATAAGACTGAGAAGAAATATTCTTCAGAGTTTATTGTTGTTGATCAGGATCTCATGCCAATTTTGGTTGAGAGCATTAGAACAGATGAATCTGATAATCATGAATTATGAGAATATTGGTGGAGTTCAAGATGTGTTCTCTTCAAATTACAGTGATGTGTTTTCAGATCAAATGAAATTACATGGTATTGGTAACAATTGAATCTTCAGATTATCCAGTAGCAATATCATTATGTAGAGTGCCAGTCAGTGCTGAACAAAAAATTTCATAATAAGCTCAGTGAATTACAGAAAATGAAGGTCATAGCCAAAGGGATGAACCAGTAGAGAAGGTTGGTCGTATGTTGATTGTTAGCAAGAAATCTGGTGACATTAGGATTCGTATTGATCCACAAACATAGAATAAATACCTTGCAAACTTCCATGAGAGAGAAAGGTCAGAGAAGAGGCATACAGTAGAGATCTTCACCAAAAGACCTTGCCCCTTTTCTAGTGATCTAGATGCTTTTTTTTTCTTTCAGTCATATTTCCATTATATTCAGGTTATGCAAGGGTGAGGCATTTTCATTTTCCACACACGCTTTTCTCAAATGAGTTACATTAAAGAAGCAGGTTCTTGGTTTGAAATTGAGGGTCTGTACTTGCTTTATTATGCTAAATAGTTCTGATATCCACGATTTCTCTTTTTCTTAAAGGATTGATATGTCCTTTGTATGTATTCCAGAAATTACAGGACAAAAGCTGGATTTAAGTCATGGTCTTGCCAAAGTTACCAGCTTCAGAATGAAAAGCTTTCAATTCATGGAGAATATGTGTACCATTCGTCTTAAGGAGAATGCTACAAACTTCAAGGTAGGTGAATTTTTTTGAAGATGGAAGTTGAAGAGGACAAGGGAGAATGCAGCTTTTCAAAATGAATATGGAATCCTCGTGTTGAAGATTATATGAAATAAATGTTACTTAGAATGTGAAAAGGATCAATTAGTGTTTCGATAGTAATAGGATTATGCACCACTACAGGTTTAGAGATAGGAAATGGAAAAACATTAGATATTATGTAGTAGATGTCTGCAACTCCTTGAGGGAGATTGGAATGGTTAGTAGTGGGTGATTTAAATGTATACGTTGGGAATAGAAATCATTAAGTCAGAGTTTTGGGTTGGTTGGACTTCAGAGGAACAACTATTCCTTCAAACACCCATATTTGCTTCGAGATAATATTCTTGCCATCCACACATTCTTCAATGCTCCCAGAACCTTTGCATCCTCCCTCACCCTGTGACTCACTTCCGCTTCCATGGTTCCATCTGCTGCTAAGTCCTCTCCCAAATATCTAAAACACTCCGCTTCCTCCAGTTTTTCTCCATTCGAACTTACCTCCCAATTAACTTGTCCCTCCACCCTCCTGAACCTAATATGCTTGCTCTTACTCACATATACTCTCAAGTTTCTCCTTTCACACATTTTACCAAACTCAGTCACCAACCTCTGCAGTTTCTCGTCCGAATCAGCCGCCAGTGCTGTATCATCAGCAAACAACAACTGACTCACTTCCCAAGTGGTTTGATTGAGTAAGTAACGTAAGGATAGGAGAGATGTGTGGTAATAAAAAGAGTGGTTGAAATGGTTTGGAGACATGGAGAGAATGAGGGAGGAAAGATTGACAAAGAGGATATATGTGTCAGAGGTGGAGGGAACATGTAGAAGCAGGAGACCAAATTGAAGGTGGAAGGATGGAGTGAAAAAAGATTTTGAGCAATCGGGGCCTGAACATGTATCATTTGAAACAGAAATACGGGCATTAGAACCTAATAGATATATACAAGATGATATCCCAATACATATATATATATATATATATACATATTTTTTTTTTTTTTTGCTTTGTCGCTGTCTCCCGCGTTTGCGAGGCAGCGCAAGGAAACAGACAAAAGAAATGGCCCAACCCACCCCCATACACATGTATATACATACGTCCACACACGCAAATATACATACCTACACAGCTTTCCATGGTTTACCCCAGACGCTTCACATGCCCTGATTCAATCCACTGACAGCACGTCAACCCCGGTATACCACATCGATCCAATTCACTCTATTCCTTGCCCTCCTTTCACCCTCCTGCATGTTCAGGCCTCGATCACACAAAGTCTTTTTCACTCCATCTTTCCACCTCCAATTTGGTCTCCCTCTCCTCGTTCCCTCCACCTCCGACACATATATCCTCTTGGTCAATCTTTCCTCACTCATTCTCTCCATGTGCCCAAACCATTTCAAAACACACTCTTCTGCTCTCTCAACCACGCTCTTTTTATTTCCACACATCTCTCTTACCCTTACGTTACTCACTCGATCAAACCACCTCACACCACACATTGTCCTCAAACATCTCATTTCCAGCACATCCATCCTCCTGCGCACAACTCTATCCATAGCCCACGCCTCGCAACCATACAACATTGTTGGAACCACTATTCCTTCAAACATACCCATTTTTGCTTTCCGAGATAATGTTCTCGACTTTCACACATTCTTCAAGGCTCCCAGAATTTTCGCCCTCTCCCCCACCCTATGATCCACTTCCGCTTCCATGGTTCCATCCGCTGCCAGATCCATTCCCAGATATCTAAAACACTTTACTTCCTCCAGTTTTTCTCCATTCAAACTTACCTCCCAATTAACTTGACCCTCAACCCTACTGTACCCTAATAACCTTGCTCTTATTCACATTTACTCTTAACTTTCTTCTTTCACACACTTTACCAAACTCAGTCACCAGCTTCTGCAGTTTCTCACATGAATCATCCACCAGCGCTGTATCATCAGCGAACAACAACTGACTCACTTCCCAAGCTCTCCCATCCCCAACAGACTTCATACTTGCCCCTCTTTCCAAAACTCTTCCATCTACCTCCCTAACAACCCCATCCATAAACAAATTAAACAACCATGGAGACATCACACACCCCTGCCGCAAACCTATATTCACTGAGAACCAATCACTTTCCTCTCTTCCTACACGTACACATGCCTTACATCCTCGATAAAAACTTTTCACTGCTTCTAACAACTTGCCTCCCACACCATATATTCTTAATACCTTCCACAGAGCATCTTTATCAACTCTATCATATGCCTTCTCCAGATCCATAAATGCTACATACAAATTCATTTGCTTTTCTAAGTATTTCTCACATACATTCTTCAAAGCAAACACCTGATCCACACATCCTCTACCACTTCTGAAACCACACTGCTCTTCCCCAATCTGATGCTCTGTACATGCCTTCACCCTCTCAATCAATACCCTCCCATATAATTTACCAGGAATACTCAACAAACTTATACCTCTGTAATTTGAGTACTCACTCTTATCCCCTTTGCCTTTGTACAATGGCACTATGCACGCATTCCGCCAATCCTCAGGCACCTCACCATGAGTCATACATACATTAAATAACCTTACCAACCAGTCAACAATACAGTCACCCCCTTTTTTAATAAATTCCACTGCAATACCATCCAAACCTGCTGCCTTGCCGGCTTTCATCTTCCGCAAAGTTTTTACTACCTCTTCTCTGTTTACCAAATCATTTTCCCTAACCCTCTCACTTTGCACACCACCTCGACCAAAACATCCTATATCTGCCACTCTATCATCAAACACATTCAACAAACCTTCAAAATACTCACTCCATCTCCTCACATCACCACTACTTGTTATCACCTCCCCATTTGCGCCCTTCACTGAAGTTCCCATTTGCTCCCTTGTCTTACGCACTTTATTTACATCCTTCCAGAACATCTTTTTATTCTCCCTAAAATTAAATGATACTCTCTCACCCCAACTCTCATTTGCCCTCTTTTTCACCTCTTGCACCTTTCTCTTGACCTCATGTCTCTTTCTTTTATACATCTCCCACTCAATTGCATTTTTTCCCTGCAAAAATCGTCCAAATGCCTCTCTCATCTCTTTCACTAATAATCTTACTTCTTTATCCCACCACTCACTACCCTTTCTAATCAACCCACCTCCCACTCTTCTCATGCCACAAGCATCTTTTGCGCAATCCATCACTGATTCCCTAAATACATCCCATTCCTCCCCCACTCCCCTTACTTCCATTGTTCTCACCTTTTTCCATTCTGTACTCAGTCTCTCCTGGTACTTCCTCACACAAGTCTCCTTCCCAAGCTCACTTACTCTCACCACCCTCTTCACCCCAACATTCACTCTTCTTTTCTGAAAACCCATACAAATCTTCACCTTAGCCTCCACAAGATAATGATCAGACATCCCTCCAGTTGCACCTCTCAGCACATTAACATCCAAAAGTCTCTCTTTCGCGCGCATGTCAATTAACACGTAATCCAATAACGCTCTCTGGCCATCTCTCCTACTTACATAAGTATACTTATGTATATCTCGCTTTTTAAACCAGGTATTCCCAATCACCAGTCTTTTTTTCAGCACATAAATCTACAAGCTCTTCACCATTTCCATTTACAACACTGAACACCCCATGTATACCAATTATTCCCTCAACTGCCATATTATTCACCTTTTCATTCATATCACCCATCACTATATATATATATATATATATATATATATATATATATATATATATATATATATATATATATATATATATGAAGTCTGTTGGGGATGAGAGAGCTTGGGAAGTGAGTCAGTTGTTGTTCGCTGATGACACAGCGCTGGTGGCTGATTCATGTGTGAAACTGCAGAAGCTGGTGACTGAGTTTGGTAAAGTGTGTGGAAGAAGAAAGTTAAGAGTAAATGTGAATAAGAGCAAGGTTATTAGGTACAGTAGGGTTGAGGGTCAAGTCAATTGGGAGGTGAGTTTGAATGGAGAAAAACTGGAGTAAGTGAAGTGTTTTAGATATCTGGGAGTGGATCTGGCAGCGGATGGAACCATGGAAGCGGAAGTGGATCATAGGGTGGGGGAGGGGGCGAAAATTCTGGGGGCCTTGAAGAATGTGTGGAAGTCGAGAACATTATCTCGGAAAGCAAAAATGGGTATGTTTGAAGGAATAGTGGTTCCAACAATGTTGTATGGTTGCGAGGCGTGGGCTATGGATAGAGTTGTGCGCAGGAGGATGGATGTGCTGGAAATGAGATGTTTGAGGACAATGTGTGGTGTGAGGTGGTTTGATCGAGTGAGTAACGTAAGGGTAAGAGAGATGTGTGGAAATAAAAAGAGCATGGTTGAGAGAGCAGAAGAGGGTGTTTTGAAGTGGTTTGGGCACATGGAGAGGATGAGTGAGGAAAGATTGACCAAGAGGATATATGTGTCGGAGGTGGAGGGAACAAGGAGAAGAGGGAGACCAAATTGGAGGTGGAAAGATGGAGTGAAAAAGATTTTGTGTGATCGGGGCCTGAACATGCAGGAGGGTGAAAGAAGGGCAAGGAATAGAGTGAATTGGAGCGATGTGGTATACCGGGGCTGACGTGCTGTCAGTGGATTGAATCAAGGCATGTGAAGCGTCTGGGGTAAACCATGGAAAGCTGTGTAGGTATGTATATTTGCGTGTGTGGACGTATGTATATACATGTGTATGGGGGGGGGGTTGGGCCATTTCTTTCGTCTGTTTCCTTGCGCTACCTCGCAAACGCGGGAGACAGCGACAAAGTATAAAAAAGAAAAAAAAAAATTTTTTTTTTTTATTTTGCTTTGTCGCTGTCTCCCGCGTTAGCGAGGTAGCGCAAGGAAACGGACAAAACAATGGCCCAACCCACCCACATACACATGTATATACATACACGTCCACACACGCAAATATACATACCTATACATCTCTGTGTATACATATATATACACACACAAACATATAAATATATACACATGTACATAATTCATACTGTCTGCCTTTATTTATTCCCATCGCCACCTCACCACACATGAAATAACAACCCCCTCCCCCCTCATGTGTGTGAGGTAGTGCTAGGAAAAGACAACAAAGGCCCCATTCGTTCACACTCAGTCTCTAGCTGTCATGTAATAATGCACCGAAACCACAGCTCCCATTCCACATCCAGGGCCCACAAAACTTTCCATGGTTTAACCCCAGACGCTTCACATGCCCTGGTTCAATCCATTGACAGCACGTCGACCCCGGTATACCACATCATTCCAATTCACTCTATTCCTTGCACGCCTTTCACCCTCCTGCATGTTCAGGCCCCGATCACTCAAAATCATTTTCACTCCATCTTTCCACCTCCAATTTGGTCTCCCATTTCTCCTCGTTCCCTCCACCTCTGACACATATATCCTCTTTGTCAATCTTTCCTCACTCATTCTCTCCATGTGACCAAACCATTTCAAAACACCCTCTTCTGCTCTCTCAACCACACTCTTTTTATTTCCACACATCTCTCTTACCCTTACATTACTTACTCGATCAAACCACCTCACACCACATATTGTCCTCAAACATCTCATTTCCAGCACATCCACCCTCCTGCGCACAACTTTATCCATAGCCCACGCCTTGCAACCATACAACATTGTTGGAACCACTATTCCTTCAAACATACCCATTTTTGCTTTCCGAGATAATGTTCTCAACTTCCAAACTTTCTTCAAGGCTCCCAGAATTTTCGCCCCCTCCCCCACCCTATGATTCACTTCCGCTTCCATGGTTCCATCCGCTGCCAGATTCACTCCCAGATATCTAAAACACTTTACTTCCTCCAGTTTTTCTCCATTCAAACTTACCTCCCGATTGACTTGACCCTCAACCCTACTGTACCTAATAACCTTGCTCTTATTCACATTTACTCTCAACTTTCTTCTTTCACACACTTTACCAAACTCAGTCACCAGCTTCTGCAGTTTCTCACATGAATCAGCCACCAGCGCTGTATCATCAGTGAACAACAACTGACACTTCCCAAGCTCTCTCATCCACGACAGACTTCGTACTTGCCCCTCTTTCCAAAACTCTTGCATTCACCTCCCTAACAACCCCATCCATAAACAAATTAAACAACCATGGAGACATCACACACCCCTGCCGCAAACCTACATTCACTGAGAACCAATCACTTTCCTCTCTTCCTACACGAACACATGCCTTACATCCTCGATAAAAACTTTTCACTGCTTCTAACAACTTGCCTCCCACATCATATATTCTTAATACCTTCCACAGAGCATCTATATCAACTCTATCATATGCCTTCTCCAGATCCATAAGTGCTGCATACGAATCCATTTGCTTTTCAAGTATTTCTCACATACATTCTTCAAAGCAAATACCTGATCCACACATCCTCTACCACTTCTGAAACCACACTGCTTTTCCCCAGTCTGATGCTCTGTACATGCCTTCACCCTCTCAATCAATACCCTCCTATATAATTTACCAGGAATACTCAACAAACTTATACCTCTGTAATTTGAGCACTCACTCTTATCCCCTTTGCCTTTGTAGAATGGCACTATGCAAACATTCTGCCAATCCTCAGGCACCTCACCATGAATCATACATGCATTAAATAACCTTACCAACCAGTCAACAATACAGTCACCCCCTTTTTTAATAAATTCCACTGCAATACCATCCAAACCTGCTGCCTTGCCAGCTTTCATCTTCCGCAAAGCTTTTACTACCTTTTCTCTGTTTACCAAATCATTTTCCCTAACTCTCTCACTTTGCACACCACCTCGACCAAAACACCTTATGTCTGCCACTCTATCATCAAACACATTCAACAAACCTTCAAAGTACTCACTCCATCTTCTCACATCACCACTATTTGTTATCACCTCCCCATTAGCCCCCTTCACTGAAGTTCCCATTTGTTCCCTTGTTTTACGCACTTTATTTACCTCCTTCCAAAACATCTTTTTATTCTCCCTAAAATTTAATGATACTTTCTCACCCCAACTCTCATTTGCCCTCTTTTTCAACCTCTTGCACCTTTCTCTTGACCTCCTGCCTCTTTCTTTTATACATCTCCCACTCATTTGCATTATTTCCTTGCAAAAGTCGTCCAATTGCCTCTCTCTTCTCTTTCACTAATAATCTTACTTCTTCACCCCACCACTCACTACCCTTTCTAATCTGCCCACCTCCCACGCTTCTGATGCCACAAGCATCTTTTGCGCAAGCCATCACTGCTTCCCTAAATACATCCCATTCCTCCCCCACTCCCCTAATGTCCTTTGTTCTCACCTTTTTCCATTCTGTATTCAGTCTCTCCTGGTACTTCCTCACACAAGTCTCCTTCCCAAGCTCACTTACTCTCACCACTCTCTTCACCCCAACATTCTCTCTTCTTTTCTGAAAACCTCCACAAATCTTCACCTTCGCCTCCACAAGATAATGATCAGACATCCCTCCAGTTGCACCTCTCAGGACATTAACATCCAAAAGTCTCTCTTTCGCACGCCTATCAATTAACATGTAATCCAATAATGCTCTCTGGCCATCTCTCCTACTTACATACATATACTTATGTATATCTCTCTTTTTAAACCAGGTATTCCCAGTCACCAGTCCTTTTTCAGCACATAAATCTACAAGCTCTTCACCATTTCCATTTACAACACTGAACACCCCATGTATACCAATTATTCCTTCAACTGTCACATTACTCACCTTTGCATTCAAATCACCCATCACTATAACCTGATCTCGTGCATCAAAACCACTAACACACTCATTCAGCTGCTCCCAAAACACTTGCCTCTCATGGTCTCTCTCCATCAACTTTCATATATATGTATATATATATTTTGCTTTGTTGCTGTCTCCCGCATTTGCAAGGTAGCGCAAGGAAACAGACGAAAGAAATGGCCCAACCCACCCCCATACACATGTATATACATACATGTCCACACACACAAATATACATACCCATACATCTCAATGTACACATATATATACACACACAGACACATACATATATACACATGCACGCAATTCACACTGTCTGCCTTTATTCATTCCCATCGCCACCTCGCCACACATGGAATAACATCCCCCTCCCCCTCATGTGTGCGAGGTAGCGCTAGGAAAAGACCACAAAGGCCCCATTGGTTCACACTCAGTCTCTAGCTGTCATGCAATAATGCCCGAAACCACAGCTCCCTTTCCACATCCAGGCCCCACAGAACTTTCCATGGTTTACCCCAGATGCTTCACATGCCCTGATTCAATCCATTGACAGCACGTTGACCCCGGTATACCACATCAATCCAATTCATTCCATTCCTTGCCCGCCTTTCCCCCTCCTGCATGTTCAGGCCCCGATCACTCAAAATCTTTTTCACTCCATCTTTCCACCTCCAATTTGGTCGTATATATATATATATATATATATATATATATATATATATATATATATATATATATATATATATATATATTATCCCTGGGGATAGGGGATTAAGAATACTTCCCACGTATTCCCTGCGTGTCGTAGAAGGCGACTAAAAGGGGAGGGAGCGGGGGGCTGGAAATCCTCCCCTCTCGTTTTTTTTTTAATTTTCCAAAAGAAGGAACAGAGGGGGCCAGGTGAGGATATTCCGAAAAAGGCCCAGTCCTCTGTTCTTAACGCTACCTCGCTAATGCGGGAAATGGCGAATAGTTTGAAAAAAAAAAAAAAATATATATATATATACTGACACTTTTCCTCTTACAGTATTTACACCCCAGCCAACTGCGTGGGACTTTTGTCAGGATAATTGGCAGTTGTGCTGGCTCACTCCATTTCTTCCACTTACTTTCTTAATTTTTTTGTATCAAAATGATTATCAATTAACACATTAAAATCCTGATAAAGAGAATTATGGAGGAAAGATACATAAATGATGATTGCATCCAGAAAATTTTGCAAGTAGAATATGAGAGAAATATGTTTGCTCCGGAACAGTCCATGGCAGTGCTGGCTTACTCCACATCTCCAGCCCATTTTTTATTTTTGTGAATATCTAAATTACTATTAGTAGATGGGTTAGCCAAAAGCCTAATGAAGAGAACCTTATGAGAAATGTATAGATAAGAATAGTTCCATGATTATTTTGAGTAAAAGTTATTTATGTTTGGCAGTTGACAGGAAACTGAGGGTCCTTTAGGGAAGCTCCAACCATGTACATGATGTAGAATCCCCACACCATTGGTCATATCAATTATGGCATCATAATATTGAAACCTCACTTTCTGCCTAGGTGTTTTCTATTACAATGTAACAGTTGAGTTTGACATAAGGCAATGGTAGTGATTTATTATGATGCAACAGTTTATTCCAGAGTTCAAATCTGCTATCTTTTCTTTTACAGGAATCCCTCAAGAATACTGTTGATTGTCAACAGCAGATTATAAATGATTTTCTTCAGGAAATGAACCCCAATATACAAAATGAGCAGGAGATCATAAGGAAAGCATGTAGGTAAGCTTTTATAAGAGAAGTATTGAGTAAGAGGTTATAACTGGTGGTATAAGCAAATGGTGTGAATCATAAGTGGGATACAGTTAAGTATGTGTATTATTACTATAATTTTTCAGTATCTTACATATAGTTTTATTGGCAATTGCTTTTCTTGTTTTAACACATCCAACTTGTCTTGTATAATGTACTGGGCATTATTTTACTTTGTGGTTGTGGGATGATCATAATTTAACTGAATCATGCTAGAGTGAGAGAAGAAATGGTACAGTTTGTTTGGGAAACTTGCAAGGTAGAGAGTTTGTCCCATATCTAATGAATAGATGATTGTTTTTTAGTTTATAAAAAAGCAGTATAGCTAGATTAATTGCATGATATACTGCTATCCCCCAACATGCAACAGTTAAACTTGATTCACTTGTGGATTAGGGTATTGTACATTCAGGGGTGAGTTCATAAACTTGTGGCAGCATTTTTACATGCAGTCTGATACACCTGAATGATGTGGGAGATGTGTTCAGGTGTAGCCCTGAACGCAGCTCCCACTTCAGTCAAGTGGAGTCCATCCTTTGTAAACTTATCACTTTGCATGTAGAAGTGCTACCACAAGTTTATGAACTCATCTCCTTTAAGAACTTCATGAAGGATGGACTACAACTGAATGATGTGGGAGGTGCTTGGTTTGATAGGCTCTGTAGTTAGTCTACATGTGTGTTTTGTCTAAAAATGTTTTATGTTAATGTTTGGAGTATACGAAATAAAGGCTTAGAGTTAGTGACATCATTGTTAGAAGGAAAATATTATATGATTGCCATTTCTGTATCTTGGTTAGATATCAGCAGAAGAGATTTCCTCACCAAATACTTAATTCCAGGTTACACTCTGTTTAATGGGGATAGGGGAAACAAAGTAGGTGGTTATGTCTGGCTCTTTGTTAAAGCTCATTTAAATCCCATAGAAAAGTCTGTTGTTGTTGAGAATATTGACTTCATTTTTGGTGAAATTAAGGGTATGTGAAAAAATAAGAGTAGGACTAGTTTATAGGCCCCCTGCACAGACACCAGAGGTAGGCAAAAGATTTTATGGTCAGATAGCAGAAATCTGTAATGGACAAGACTGTATCATAGTAGATTATAACATACTGGTATCTAAGTGGGGAGAATCCCCTTCCAGTAGCTCTGGGCATAGATTCTACCTAAATTTGCTTGCTAGTGCCCTAATCCAATTAGTTAATTAGTTAAGACATGTACTAATGACAAGAATATATTAGATTTAGTTTTAACTACAAATGAGGATCTCGTTAATAATGTTGAAGTTGGAGAAGAGTTTGGTACAAGTGACAACCAACAAACTACTTTTGAAGGTCACTTTCAACACTGCATGTAGTGTTGGTCAGTATGACAGTCGTGAAAAAGTACCCAATTTTAAATGAGCAAATTTTATTGGTCTCATTGCTCTTGACCGGCAAACTTGGGATGATATAGCCAATGAAACTGACATGAATGTAGCTTAGAAAAGCTTCATAAAAACCTAAAAGCTGCAGAGGGAACATATACTAATTCATATTAGATGGTTTATTTCTAAAATTAAACCAAAATGGAGGAGTGGTGAAATAGAAAGGTGCATGTTCTCTAACAAAGCAGCTCATGAGAAACTCGGAGCCAGTAACCAACGTGATAAAGTAAACTATGTAAAGTTGTGTAGAGAAAGTAAGAGTCATATGACAAAGTAAACATCAATATGAAGTGTATATTGCTGAGGATAGTAAAAGAAACCTTAAGGAGTTTTACAGTTATGTTAGAATGTAGGGTCATAACCCAGTTAATGATAAATCCATTAATTATGAAAAACAGTGACTTGGTTCAAGACAACAAAGCATTGGCAATAATGTTAACTTACTTTTTTGCTTCTGTATTTACAATCAAAGACACAATCCATGTCTTGAATTCAGTTTCATTGATAAGAGGCATCATCTACAAAAAATATGTAATACTTCCTTCTCTAATGCCTTGAAGGCGACTGAGCATGATATACCCTGTAAAGGCATTCTGTACCCATAACCCCCTAAATCTCATACCTCAACCTAGAACTTAGCCTTGGGATTATGGTTTAAAATGTAAATTCATATATATATATATATACAGGTGGAGAGATTACCCTGGCATCATATATATTTATAGGTGCCAGGGTAAAAATATTAAGGTAAAAATTTCCCTTTTTTCAAATGTCTCAAATACAAGGTTTACATGTCACAAGTCAAAAATGTTCTGGGTGAATATTCAGGATCTGGTTGTGTGAGATAGAGATTAACTTGCTTAGCTCACAAGTCAAAAATGTTCTGGGTGAATATTCAGGATCTTGTTGTGAGAGATAAACTTGCTTAGCTCAGAACAAGAATGATATATAAGAACATGAAAAATTGGAGGAAGTGAAGTGTTTTAGATATCTGGGAATGGACATAGCAGCAGATGGAACCATGGAAATGGAAGTGAGTAACAAGGTGGGGGAGGGGGTGAAGGTTCTGGAAGCGTTGAAGAATATGTGGAAGGCAAGAACTTTATCTCGGAGAGCAAAAATGGGTGTTTGAAGGAATGGTAGTTCCAACAATGTTATATGGTTGCGAGGCATGGGCTATAGATAGGGTTGTGCTGAGGAGGGTGGATGTGTTGTTGGAAATGAAATGTTTGAGTACAATATGTGGTGTGAGGTGGTTTGATGTGAGTAAGTAATAAAAGGGTAATAGAGATGTGTGGTAATAAAAAGAGTGTGGTTGAGAGAGCAGAAGAGGGTATGTTGAAATGGTTTGGACACATAGAGAGAATGAGTGAGGAAAGACTGACAAAGAGGATATATGTGTCAGAGGTGAGGGAAGAAGGAGAAGAGGGAGACTAAATTAGAGGTGAAAGGATGGAGTGAAAAAGATTTCGAGTGATTGGGGCCTGAATATACAGGAGGGTGAAAGGTATGCAAGGAATAGAGTGAATTGGAATGATGTGGTATACCGAGGTCAACGTGCTGTCATTGGATTGAATCAGGGCATGTGAAACGTCTGGGGTAAACCATGGAAAGGTCTGTGGGGCCTGGATATGGAAAGGGAGCTGTGGTTTCAGTGACAGCTAGAGACAGTGTGAATGAATATGGCCTTTTTTGTCTTTTCCTGGCACTACCTCGCTGGAGGGGGGGATGCTACTTCATGTGTGGCGGGGTGGTGACAGGAATGGATGAAGGCAGCAAGTGTGAATATGTAATAATAATTATAATGATAGTAGTTCCAACAATGTTATATGGTTGCGAGGCATGGGCTATAGATAGGGCTGTGCGGAGGAGGTGAGTAGTATTGGTAATATACCTCCCAGGTTGTTGGTAATGTGGTTGAAGGTACAGGAAGAATTTTACCATGCAAGGCATGGACAAATTTAGTAATTGTTTTGTTGCAGTTATCTTGATAGTCAGGAATGGCATGATTGATGCAGAGAAGTGAAAGTATAATTTTGTGCTATAATTTCTGTGGATATTATCAAAACAAGAGTTTGACACAATCTAAAATTTCAGCTTTGAGAAACATATCATGAAATGTAATGAAAATATCAACCGGGAAATTCAAAGGTGTCTGATTGGTCAAGAAAGAGATGTCATGAACATCACATTGAAGACCATGCGAGCTGCCGTTGATTATGTATGCTATAATGATGGTGAGAGAATTGCCTGTAAGTATTTTATGGATTTTTTTCTGTTTGAGTTTTGTATTACTGTTTGTGCATCATGAGGAAAGTTTCACGCTTGTGTAGCCCTGACCCATAACCTTTGATAGTCTGATTTTATTTACCATCCATTTTTAATTTGAATAGGCACAGTAACTATACCATGTCTGCTCTTGGTTATGCACAAGCAAAAAGTCACCTTTGGCAAGGTTGTTTCTTTAGAGGACAGAATAAGTATAATGATAATAGAATAATAATTTATTTTTTATTGTCAGGATAAGAATGCTTTAATACAATTTGAGAAAAAGGTGTCATATAGGAGTGGAAAGATAATTCTGTTGAGACGTTAAAGGGTTAATATATAAGATAATTGTCTCCTTTAATTCATTCACTCTTACACATGGGACCAGAGTCATCATCTTTTAGGAGAATGGTTAGTCTTCAGAAGAAGACATTGGAGAAAGTAGTGGAGAAGAATAAATCTGTGGCTCTTGCTCAGTTTTTGTTGCTACCTTTAATCAGTTGTCGCTATGGATAACACCCATCTGTATTACCTGCGATTGGGAAACTGTTGTTGAATCAGATAATTCAGGGGTTGACGCAGAGAAATTTAATGACCTTCCCTTTCCCTCTCAGAAACCCTAGTTCCACTCATTCCTGCTTTGCCACCACTTCAGGCTATCATTAGATTTTCTGGCATATTTTCATTAAATATCAAAACTGATTGATAAGAGGGTATCTAATGTTGTTCCCAATCTAAGTTGTTTAGTTTATATTCCATACATAAGAGTAAGATCTGGAAAAAGTTTGGTCAGGAATATACCCCACCTCTATGTAGTAGGTTTCATATTCTTGACTTATGATGATTTGACTTGCAACAGAATTCAAGGAATATAAGTGTCACAAGTCAAGGGAATGTGGTAATTGGAATTAGAAGAATGGATAATGATAATGGAAAATATGTATAGTGTGGAGAGATCTTTCAAAAGATATATGGATGAAGCCTCCTCAGACCATGTATCGCAGATAATGAGTTAGGAAAGATCTGTCTATCTGTCCTATATCTCTTGACACCTGTTCCTGACTGGAACTCCCTAAGAGAGTGGCCATGGCAATGGAGTCTCCATAACTAGTGAACTCCAGTGCTACATCATAGCCTCTAGTACTTGATGTTCCTATTGACTACTTATACCTAATGCTCCCACTGATTACTTCTACCTAATGTTCCTACCTATTATGTCTATCTACTGCTCCTACCATGTTGCCAAATGGCAGGGCTAGTGCATAGTGCTCACGACAGGTAAATTCTAGGTTACAAAGAGTGAGCTGTATGAGTTAATTGTATGTTGAGGAGAGATTGTATGTTTTTGGATGGAAAACCAGTAGTCCACAAGTGGGTGAGGCAGAAAGGAAAGATCGCTATCAGGGTCAGAGGAGTGCAAGTATAATGAAAATAAATAATATAGTATTTAATTATTTATTGATTTATTATATTTCGTTGCTGTCTCCCACGTCAGCAAAGTAACGCAAGGAAACAGACGAAAGAATGGCTTAACCCACCCACATACATATGTATACACATACACACCCACATATACATACCTATACATACACACACATACACATACATATATACACGTGTACATATTCATACTTGCTGCCTTCATCCATTCCCGTCACCACCTCGCCACACAGGAAATGGCTCTCCCCTTCCCCCACATGCGTGCACAAGGTAGTGCTAGGAAAAGACAACAAAGGCCACATTTGTTCACACTCAGTCTCTGGCTTTCATGTGTAATGCACCGAACCACAGCTCCCTTTCCACATCCAGGCCCCACAAAACTTTCCATGGTTTACCCCAGACGCTTCACATGCCCTGGTTCAATCCATTGATAGCACATTGACCCCAGTATATCACATTGTTCCAATTCACTGTATTCCTTGCATGCCTTTCATCCTCCTGTATGTTCAGGCCCCGATCGCTCCAAATCTTTTTCACTCCATCCTTCCACCTCCAATTTGGTCTCCCACTTCTTTTCCCTCCACCTCTGATACATATATCCTCTTTGTCAATCTTTCCTCACTCATTCTCTCCATGTAATCAAACCATTTCAATACACCCTCTTCTGCTTTCTCGACCACACTCTTTTTATTACCACTCATCTTTCTTACCCTTTCATTACTTACTCGATCAAAACCACCTCACATATTGTCCTCAAACTTCTCATTTTCAACACATCCACCCTCCTCAGCACAACCTTATCTGTAGCCCATGCCTCGTAACCATATGAAATTCCTTCAAACATACTCATTTTTGCTCTCTCAGATAATGTTCTTGCCTTCCACACATTCTTCAGTGCTCCCAGAACCTTCACCCCCTCCCCCACCCTGACTCATTTCTGCTTCCATGGTTCCATCCGCTGCTAAGTCCACTACCAGATATCTAAAACACTTCACTTCCTCCAGTTTTTCTCCATTCAAACTTACCTCCCAATTAACTTGTCCCACAACCCTACTGAACCTAATAACCTTGCTCCCAGTGAATGTCTGGTTTGCGGAACAGGTGCATGATGTCTCTATGGTTGTTTAATTTGTGTATGGATGGGGTTGTTAGGGAGGTGAATGCAAGAGTTTTGGAGAGAGGGGCAAGTATGCAGTCTGTTGTTGATGAGAGGGCTTGGGAAGGGCGTCAGTTGTTGTTTGTTGATGATACAGCACTGGTACCTGATTCGGGTGAGAAACTGCATAAGCTGGTGACTGAATTTGGTAGTGTGAAAAAAGAAACTTGAGAGTAAATGTGAATAAGATATATATACTTGTATGTAATAGATGTTGATGAACTCCACCAGCAAGTTATAACACTGTGAACAAGAATTCGCCTTTTATTTGTCTGTATCATCATTAGTGGACATCATTGAGGATTTTTTTCTTTTCCCTTAAAGGAACCTACTTTACTGTGGTTTCAAGTGTAGCACAGCCTTGAAACTACAGAAGCCTCATGAAAGGGGCCTTTGGATTACAAACTAATATATATGAATATACAGATTCATTTTCCCCATTCCATAGTGTTTGATCATATGCCTGCTTAGGATTTGATGCATCAAAGGATAGATGATTAGAGTGATTAGAGAAATTTTGAATTTTTTTAATGTACTTACCAGTGTTCTTGGATAACGATGGATGGGAATGTGTCCTAAGCCAGATGAACAACATTTACACATGTGTGAGGGAGAAACTTGCGAGTGTAGAATCGCTAGCTCTTGAAGAATTGAGCTCCATTGGATTTAGTGACGATGTCTGCAAGTAAGTATTTTATTCTTTCTGTATCTCTTTATTTATATCTTTGCATTTCTCTCCATTGTTCTTTATTCTGTCTTCTCTGTTGAATGCACTGTAGGTTTTGTTTGTGTCATGGGTGGTAGCAGGAAAGACGATGACAAAAAGTAAGATTTATCTCTACAGCAACTCAACGTGAGTAAAAAAAAAAAAATCCCTTGCTGTTCTAAGCAGACATTTCTTAGATTTTTTTCTTTTTACAAACATTTTGTTACAAGTTTAGGGTTTGGGGTAGAGCCTCCATTTCTGCAAATATTCTACAGAAATGATGCATGTTGCTTCAAACGAAAGTGGTAACACTGCAAGAGATGTAAGTCTGTTTGGATGAGTAGAATGAGAGAGGAATAAATAATGATTGTAAGAGGATAGAAGTTGTAGATACCTCTAGAAAGGATAGCTGACACAGCTTTGTGTGAGACAAAGCTAAGAGGTAGTGGGACACAGAAGTGAAATAGAGCGAAGGGGATGAAATGAGATTTGTAAGATAGTAGAGGTTGTTGAGCAAAAGGAAGTGGCATTGTTAATCCTTAGACTGCAAACATAATTCATTTGTTGGCACAGCCACCTGTCATACATCATTTAAAATGATTTCTGTATTGCTGTTTTAATTGCAAACCAAATTTAGCATTAATAAACCATGTTTCAAGTCCCACGAGGCTTCCTCACACCATCCACACATTACTCAGGCTCTCAATAGCATCTCTCTGCTGTACAGATATTGCATGAAGGAAGTCTAGTACAAAGAAAAGTGTTCGTGAAGCATAAGCAGTGTACTTATTCTGAAGTAAACTTATTTACTCTATGTCAGTTACTCACAATTTTTGTCTGGATACCCTAAAGTGTGACATATATCACCTCGGACAAGTTTTCCATGCTTTTGTTTGAAAGACTGTTTGCCTTGATGGTGTACAAGGGAAGTTCTGTGCAAAGAAAATGGTGTTAGGGGACATGTTAGTTTGAAAATGTTTTCTGTAGAAGTATTTGGAAGAAAATATAGATGATCCCATCATCACTCCTCCCTTGCTTAGTATGTAATGAGGCATTCTTGCTTCAACATTCCACCATGGCAGAACAAAGGTAGATGAAGGATATGTATTTCAGTTTTCATACTCTGTATACATATCCTTAATGTATACACATATGTACATACTTAAAACATAAAGATATTAAAAAATGCATAATCATTCACTTTAGATATGGTAGCTAATACCATCATTGATTTGTTATTATTTAGCAGGATAAAGTATTGGTGTGCATGATTTGCAGTTTAGGAGTAGGCTGGGAGGGAGTTCCAGATCATTTGGTAGTAATATATATATCCTCTTTGTCAATCGTTCCTCACTCATTCTTTCCATGTGACCAAACCATTTCAATACACCCTCTCCTGCTCTCTCAACCACACTCTTTATTACCACACATCTCTCTTACCCTTTCATTACTTACTCGATCAAACCACCTCACCACATATTTTTCTCAAACATTTAATTTCTAACACATGCACCCTCCTCCGTACAACCCTATCTATAGCCCATGCTTCACACCCATATAACATTGTTGGAACCACAATTCCTTCAAACATACCCATTTTTGCTCTCCGAGATAATGCTCTCGCCTTCCACACATTCTTCAACGCTCCCAGAACCTTCGCCCCTTCCCCCTCCCTGTGACTCACTTCCGCTTCTGTGGTTATATTTTATGGACATTATTTGCCTTTAAAATTTTTTAAGGTACTTTATGGTATATTTATAATTCCTTGTAGACAACTGGGAAGTCCTTACCATATCTGTTGTACTCTTTGGTAGGACATTACTTTTTCATAGATTGTTGTGTATTTTTGTCTCATCATAACTGGTTAAATTGTTTTGAACGATACCAATTTTCTTGGGTTACCATTTGAAATGGAGTGCATCACTGATGAAATAACTTATCTTAATTTGCAGGATAGTGAATGACATACCCCACTGCGTTGTTGAGTACACAGGAAAATGCAATGATTCCACACCATCTGACATTTTGGACTCTCTCCATAAGCATATTTTGAAGATGACCCCATGTTGGCAGGGGAACAGTGCCCCAACCCAGCTGTTCCACAGCAGTTACCTGCTGGTACACTTGTTAACTCTTGTGACAGCTGCACTCTTTGCTGCTAATATCCTAGTATAAGCTGAAGTGAACCTATCTTGAATCTTACTGAATTTCTGTTTGTTAAAGGAATGTTATGATAGTGTAGCCATTCTTGATTTTTGTGTCCTCACAAATGTTATTATCCATAAAGAATGAAATATTAATAGGATAAAAGTAAACAGCCTTGCAACACCCTTGGAGAGGCTGCTGCTCCAACACTGTCAGAAATAAGATTTAACAGGTTTGCTTTCTTGTGTCTTAATATTTATTGTTACTGCTGTGCATATTGATGGAATAATTGTCATTTTGCTTTTATTCCTTATCAAAGAAAATAATTTATAAGTATACTTTATTAATAACTTTATCAGTTACTGCAGCAGGGTAAATTTCAGTGATTGTCTTGTGGAAGAATTTGCCCTTATTCAGATCATAGCCTTGAAATTGTGACAGGAATTCTCAGTGTAATGAGGCAGCTTTATTTGTGAATGTTATATGATTAAGGACACACTAATCTTGTCAGTACAAAATGGATGATTTCATCATTTTGTCCTTTTCCCTCTATATCAGTTAGTTTATGGAAAGTTTATGAAAGATTTTTATGAGTTTATGGTTTATATGTATAATTTTCCAAATAGGGAACAGAGAAGGGGGTCAAATGAGGATATTCCCTCAAAGGCTCAGTCCTTGGTCTTTACGCTACCTCACTAACGTGGGAGACAGCAACTAAGCATGATAAATAAAATATAGATAAATATATACATCCTGGGGATAGGGGAGAAAGAGTACTTCCCATGTATTCTCTACATGTCATAGAAGGCAACTAAAAGGGGAGGGAGTGGGGAACTGGAAATCCTTTCTTCCCGTTTTTAATTTTTTCATTCATATTTGCCGTTTCCCACATTAGCAAGGTAGCGTTAAGAACAGAGGAATGAGCCTTTGAGGGAGTATCCTTGCTTGGCCCTCTTCTCAGTTCCTTCTTTTGGAAAGTTAAAAAACTGGAGGGGAGGATTTCCAGTCTGCTGCTCCCTCCCCTTTTAGTCTCCTCCTACGACATGCAGGGAGTATGTGGGAAGTTTTCTTTCTCACCTATCCCAGGGATATCATATACACACACACACATTCACAGACATTACATATATACACACTTTCATATTTATACTTGCTTGCCTTCATCCATTCTTGGCACCACATTGGAAATTCTGTACAAAAGGATGAATGGGAAAGCACATTTTGAACATTTTGACAATAACAGTCTTTTTAAGTACTCTGGGAAAGAAGGGTTTATGCTGCTTCTCTGTAGACGTGATTTTAGGTCGTTTTAAAAATTCAAAGTCCTCAGGATCGAGCAATAGTTGTATTTAGGGATTTTCAGAATTTAAATGTGAACCCACAGATTGTGATCTAAATATTGTATATGGTATACTTAGCTAGTGAAAAAGCAGTAGATTTGGTTATTTGCTATGTTAGTTGAATAATATCAATTTTATAAAACATCATTTGTTATATTTACTTGAAATTTAGGGAAAATAATTTAGATATCATTGTCCTTTTTTTCAGCTAATTTTTACTCGAGTGGCATTATTAGTTTTGCTGCTCTGTTTTTCTTTGAACTGAAGGTTTGGTGATCAGACCTGAACAACCTTTTTTTAAATTTGGTCTGACTAGGGCATTATAATGAGAAGGGCTATGTAGCTTTCATTGCATTGTTTATTTTCTAGTGAATTCTAACATTGTTTTCTTATGCAGCAAAGCAATGATTTGCATATTTTGTCAACTATCATTCCAAAGTTTTTCTCTTCAGCTTGTAGTTCTGGCCTTTAAGGCATTTTATGTTACACTGAATAATTCCATCACTTTGCTGACTAAAGTCCAACTGTCATGCTTCTAAATCTCTATGAATCATCAAACAGTCTTTGTCTTGGTTAATTTTGTCTGCAAACTTTGAGATTTTACTCAAGAGTCCTACCCTTTGATAAAGTAAAATGAATATAACCTTGTACCTCCACTTAAATATATGATGAGCCAATCAGATGCTTCATTGTTTAACATATGTTTTTTTTTTATCTGAAAGCAAGCCTGATACACATTGTGATTTAATGTTACCGAACAATCTTTCATGTGGTATTTTACTGATGGCTTGTTGAAAGCCCAAGTATTGAATGTCTCAAGGTATTTCCGAGTTATTATACAAATGTCTAAATAATGTTACTTTCATTTAAAATGATTATTTTAAGAAACAAGCTTTTTTTTTTTTTTTCAAAAATTTTACAATTTTGCCCTATTAATGTTTTGGACATCTTACTTAACCTGAAGCACACTCTTTTCCTAACATTTTGGATACTGATGTTACATTCATGAGCTTATGCACTTAATCTTCCTCATGTAAATGATAATGGAGATATGAAAAACAAAATAGAAAAGTAAGCAAAGTGAATCATCAACAATGGATTATGCCAAGATGTATAGGGATTAACACATGCACATGATTCTGAATATTTACCTTTTTTAATATTGGGAGCAACCTGACCAAAGGGACTCTACTAAAATAGCTCCAGTTTACAATATAAATCTTGGGAATCTAGGAAAGAGAAGAAATAACCAGTTATGGAACATCATGGTTATTAGAAGAGCGAGACTACAGAGCTCAAGAATTCTCATCAGTGATACCAAAAGTATTAACACTACTAATTGCTAAAAACAAACAGAATTATCAGTAGCCCTATGAAAGGATATGGTAGAATCAATAAAACTATACTACAACATACTTAGGACATATGTACAATCATATGATATTCTATGGTCTCTACAAGCTTTTCAAAGATGGCTCAGTTTAAAGAGACATCTCATCAGGAGTCTATATTAGAGTGCTGATGGGTCCTGCCATCAGGTGGTGGCACTGCGAGAAGAGGCTGATGTCGAAGGGATGACCTGCTATAAGAAGGGCTAAGAGGGGCCCTGGACGAAGTGTATCGCCTGGACCACCCTCAATCGTTGACTTCCTGCCTTAAAGCAGCCTACTTCTCCTACAACTGTGCAGAAAGCAGCCTTGAGCTGTCCCCAGCCACCATGCTGGACCACAGGTCAAACCCAAACGTACTATACATTCATATGCATTGTTTCACCAATGGAGGGTGGGGCTAATCTAGACATTATCCCCCAACTATAAGTGCAAACCCCACCCTCGAGCATCCAAGTACACTTATTCACACTGCAAAGCTTGTATCACCAGAAAGCATTACTCAGATGTAGCATCTGCTGTCAATGGATTCACTTAAACTGCACATCACTCATGTTTGTAAACTACTAAGAGCACTGGATGAGCAACGGCTACTCAGACAAAATCACCTGAAACATCCACCCAAACCCCCACAATCATAACAGAAAAATCCAACAAGTACAAGCACAAAATACACAATCCTACCCTGAAAAACCCCTACTACACAAGACAACTCCATTCAAACACTAATTTTACGAATATACACCTGTGACATTAAAGCTAGACACACAGAAGTACTCAACCTACTTAATGACCAATTCATACTCATAGCCCTCATCAAAAATCCAGACCTGTACCCACATGCACCATCCCTCCCTTCTACAACTAAAAAGAAAAAAAATACAAGGACAAAGAGGATGACTCAGAGTACTTCTATATCACCTTATCCCATTTACAAACATCAACGAAAGCACAAAACAGATCATCATCACTGACAACACTCAAATGTGATACAACTTCCACTATTCATAATTAACACCTACATGCCTCACCACTTCCAATCTAAAGAACTTGACTAACAAACCTCATGCCTATTCTCCATCTACGTAAAGAATTCAATGCCCACCAACTTGACTGGCTCAGTACTAACATCAAACCTATGCACAAGCCAAAATGACTTGCAACCTACTGTCTCCAGCTACTAACCTCACCAGACACTACACAAGAGATTGGCCTGCATTCATAACAAAGGTTCCAGGCTGAAAAAACTTCCTTTCATGTAACTTCTCTTCCAAAGACCATATCATCTCTTGCTTCATGAACATCAACAACTAACAAAAGTCACTTTAATATACGGACACAGTAAACAAAGCAACCCAAGCATCATTGAGGTTGTATACCTCATAAAGCAAAGAAACATAATCAGACAAGACCATTCACTATCAACAAAGACCACAGCCAAAAAAACAAACTCTGAGCAATGCCATCACCAGCCTCATCATGGGAAGGCAAAGAGGTAAAAGGCTCTCCTTCCTTAACAAGGTGAACCACATCAACTAAAACAGCTAACTCTGCTGAATACTG
The DNA here is from genome assembly GCF_036320965.1 of Panulirus ornatus. Classification (NCBI taxonomy): domain Eukaryota; kingdom Metazoa; phylum Arthropoda; class Malacostraca; order Decapoda; family Palinuridae; genus Panulirus; species Panulirus ornatus. The sequence goes on from NC_092273.1 coordinate 2,703,540, forward strand.
AAAAATTCTTAAGAACACCCCAGCTCCCACAGATGAAGCACTTCTTACCCAAACCAACAATGTCCTCTATCCCAAAAGATAACCACACTCAAGAAATACGGATTGAAATTACACCAAAATTAACCACATCCCTAAAGAGAATAAAAATAAAAAACAAAATATCCACCCTAAAATAACTACTTAGCCACCATTCACTTTCACTGACACTTGTAACTTAAAACCTTGAACTCCCTTGTAACAGGTCCTCACAATGTATCAAACTTTCACATAAAATGTTTGGTACTGAACAGATATACTAATGGAGACTCTATTGCTGTGGCTACCCTTTGAGGGAGTTCCAAATACGAATAGGTATCAGAGATATAGAAAGATAGATATACAGATGAACTAAACCAACCCCAGTTACACAACATAATCCCAAATGTCTCAAAACCTGCCTACATAGTGCTGATCCTGAAACCCCCCAAACCACCCGAATTCCTTTCCTCCTATCAACCTAAATATAACAAAGCTGCAAACCACAAAGGAACAGAGCACTTAGAACTGTCACCAGCTCAGAACAACCACAAACAAACATTCAACACCAGGAGAATAAAACAATAATACTTCCAATGAAGTCGCATCACAATATGCTCTGCACTCATTTCTTTGCAACAATATGAGACTCACCTAAACCACTTCACACCCAATCATGAAACTCAAAACAGAAATAAAAAGCTTGCCTGTTTTTACTTATTTAAATATCAGTAACCTGTACTTAACCCCTTCCCCAGAGAAACATAACACTAACATGATATATACAAACGATAATAACCTAACATGCACTTAACAATCACCTTCCCAACTCAGTATTAAGCTCCACCTCTTCAAACATACACCCACCTGAAACTAAGCTCTCCAGGCATGTAGGGTTACACTTTCCTGTATAACTTCTGTACAGCAACCATATCTCCAATATTACAAAAGCTGATTCATCATATCACAAGACCCCTAATTCCCAAAATGCAACTTCCATACTGAAAACACTGAACACTTACCCCTCCTGTGTCCTGCTCATCCAACAGACATACACACATCACTACCATACTTCTTGACCCATAGTCCCACTCAGTGGCCAGCTTCCTGAGTGCTATGGGAGTCCCACGGAAGGAGATCCTGGGGCAGAAAGGTAAGACTGGTAAGGCAAGTCAAGAATGGAACCACTGTCACATCCACTCTCTTCATCTTTGCCATTTCCATTCTCTTCAGCAATATGAGCCACACAATCTCCTTTCAGCACTCCTGCACCTACACAAACTGCATCTGTAACTACTGACAATATATTAATATATGGTTATTCTTAAATCTAAAAGTTTTCTTACTTTTAAATGATGTTATTAATTGCATTTCATCTAATTTTTTCTTTCTCTTCTATATACTTAATTGGAAAGCTTATGATTTTATTGAAACAAAATGTTTTCCTTTAAAGTTTCTCAAATGAATCCTGATGAAAAACAATTATGAAATATTTCACTAAAAATCATTTATACATTCTTACTTCAGGTACCATTTCATGAGTCTTAATGTAAAAATTGCTTAAAAATGAAACTAACCTAGGGGCACATGACTGAGGTCAACTTCCTTATCTTTTGATGACAGTGGGATGTCTGCTTCTATTACCTCAACCTGAAGTTAAATCAGTTATCATTTCTACTGTTTTACTAACAATGAATATACGTCACATACAGAGGAAAGTAATACCAATCACAAAGCAATGAAATTCGTAAAAATGTGGATGTGAGAACAACACTGTTATCTTGAGCAAATGATGTCACCCAAGTGGATGAGGGGAACAGTGACCATATGATATATTAAAGGATTCAAAAACAGCAGTGTTTAAAGAACAGTGAATTTAAAGAATGCAAGATCAAATATTGAATGGAAGTGCTGAGTGGATGTAATGAAATGTGTGAAAGCTAAATGCAACTAGAAAAGAATTTGAAACAAGCAAACAAATCATTAACAGAAGATAGGGAGCCATAAAAGGGGTTATTCTTACTTTTATCAACTAACGCTTTTCAATTTGCCGTCTCCTCTTCCTTGTAACATTTTTGAAAATTTCACTTTGCAAGCAATCACATATTATAAACAAAAGACATAAAAATTCCCTTGCTTGTCTATAAATGTACTGAATGTCATCTAAATTCTCATCATCACTATTTTAATTGTACGGTAGGCATGTCCATTAGAGGCAGTGTATAATAAAATTCTTCCAATATGAGATGTTTTCTCTTTCACTTATTTATCTGATGTTGTAAAACATTGAATACCTACTAAAGGGCTATGAATGATGTTTTTGGTGAAATCACCTATCAATCAAAATTAATTTCTCTACCGTAAGAAATTATCTTTATCCTGTTTAAATAATGCACAAATGTCCTTACAAAGATCATTTTTCCCCTTACCATACAAACATCACACTTCCTTATTTGTGATAACTTTGAGAGCAGTAGCTCATATGGTTATGCTCTCTTGACAAAACACTATGACAGCTAACAGAGAATTTCTTACTGGCCTTTTTTCTTTTCACATATGATTTAATATCTTGGATAATACAGTGAGTTGTGATACTCTATGCAGTATCATATCAATGAAATCAACGAAAATATAATTTCCAATATACTAGTATTTTCTTGCCCTCCTACTCTTGTAACCCAAACTTCCACATATCTAGGGTATACTTCATATGCATGGTGATTTCTACACTTCCTACAGAAATAAAACAAAAAATTCCAGAAAGATTTCTAAATGTTGCTACTTTGTTCACAGCATTTGTATGCACACCACACAGTAAGATGATTTCTAAATGTTGCTACTTTGTTCACACCACACACTAAGATGAATGTCTTGATACAAAAGTTTACATCTGATTTTAAATGCCCAATGATTTTGCTGAAGTAATCACTTAACTGAATACAGAGATAAACACAAGATGGTGGTATCTCTAAAGATATGTGTAAAAAGAAAATAGCTCTTTTTCTGTAAAGTGGAAATGTATACATGTTATAGGCATAGTGAGATTGACAGATAAAACATATATTTCAGTGTGTGATCTAAGCTAGGACACAGAGGAAATGAATAAAGTGTGTGATCTAAGTTAGGACACACTGAGGGAACATATAAGAATGATTAGATCAAGGATGAAGGATTAAATTTATGTAAAAATATGGAGTTTGGAAGAAACTCTTACCATGAAGAGTACAGAATGCATAGATTAATGAATTACCTGATTGGACACATTGAGAGTAACGTCAGAAGATGTTTCCACAGGTTTCTCCACTGTCTTGTTCCGCTGCCATGAGGGGATGGATGGCGCCATGCTTGGGGTGGATGGAAATGTCCGCCTATGTTTGGAAGAATATTTTGATGGTTATGCAATTTACAATACATGCAGTAAAATTAGGGATGTCTAAATCAGCAATACCAAAAGTATTTTAACTGTTCACTGCTTATACAGAAAAAGAGGTTTTCTCTCCATCCAGACCATTCTGTATCTGCCGTTCCTTACATATACTGCTGTTACTTCACACCACTGGAACATTTTTAACATTGCCATTGTGAGCACCTGTTACAGCCCACAGCAAACTGATACTTCCTTTCAGGCTCAATCTTTATTTCAACTTCATTTTTCATTTTTTTGCACCTATTCTAACTAAACTTTCCTAAATCCACCGTTGATGCCCTTCTTAGAACATCTATTTTTTTCAAATACTTATACAAAACTAGCTGCACTTCTATAAGTTTCTTTACTACAAATAACTAATTAATGAATAAAAAGGACAGATATATGATAATCTCTCTGATTTAAAGGAGTATCTTTGCTTCAACTGTTTCTGCTTTAAAATGTTTTACCTTGTTTAAATACTGCTACTTGAATATTGAGAAAAAAAAAAATGTAGGGAAACTCACCGATTTATAAGGAGTCCCTTCAGCGAAGTTATTTCTGCTTTTAACTGCTCCAACTGCTTAGGGCTGACATTATCTTGGCTTACATCTTTGTTTTTCAAAGCCTGAAATAAATGTTATCTCTGGAAATCTTTCTTCATAACACTGACACAGACTACTATGGTCAAGAAGGAAGGAATGAGACTGAAATCTGTCTCAGAAAGCATTTTATATTTTCAACTGTCGTCAAAATTATGAGGTCATGGAAGTGAATACGCATTAATCTCTTAGAAGAAGATTCCTGCAACGTGCAGGTGCCTGGTACAGATGAATCCGACAACAGATGAATGTCCAGTTTTCTTGTTTGTCTTTGATGGATCTCATATTTCCTTTGCTGGCTATCAGCTTGTATTGAAGCCAGATGTTACCACTAACTAAGTAACCTACAGAAATAGCAAGGATAAACTGCCCATAAATAACAATGGTGACAACACACTGTCGCTCCCCCATGGTTGTATACCTTTTCTTGGGATCTGCCATGTCTGTGGTGCCCACCACCTCTCCTACATATGACTGCTTGATTATTAATCATATAAGAAAATATAATGGTTTTGTTAGGTATTTGTGCATTTAATCCCATGATTTATATAGTTACAAATTTGTCTTGCGTATTTAACAATGACCACTCCAATAAACAGTTTTTCCTAAACTACGAATGGTTACATCTAAATTCATGAGGAAAAAGTAATTGCTTCAATTTTGTGCACCTTTTCATGAAAAAAAAAAAAAAAAAAAAATGCTGTTCTTGTGCATTAGGGAAGACCAAAAAAGTCAATTGTGCACCAAGAGGGTCTAATATATCTTCCTTGCAATTCTGATCATTCACTTTCTGCCTATCCATTACCATTTTTACTGACCATTAATCCCACATATTTTCACCTTTTTGTTTAACATTCTCTTCATATTAATTTCAAAATTCTTTTAACCCTTATATTTCCATAATATTAATTCTAATATGCATTATTCTGAGGATAGGGGAAAGAGAAAACTACTTATGTATCTCCCATGAATCACAAAAGGCAATTAAGAGGGGCAAGAGAAGGGTCTAGAAATCTTCTCCTGCACTATCATTATCCTAAAGGGGGTGCCAGGTGAATATTTTTCCTCTAAAGCTCAATTCCCTTTTCCTGACACTACTTCAGTGAGGCAAGAAATGATGCAAAGGTGAAAAAAAAAGAAAAAAAAAAATCATAAACGTATAGAAGCTCACCTGGATACGGATGTTCTGGGCACTAAGTGTTTGCTCCAGTGAGGCCAAAGTGGTCTGTACCTCCTTTAGCACAGTTACAACTGACTGCTGTAGTTCTGTTATGCTTTCTTCCACAGTCTTCTGACGTCGTCCCATCAGCCAAGGACCCAAGTATCTCTGCATCAACAATAATCAACAAATTTAAAGAATATGATAAAACATTTGCTATCTATATTCAATGAGCCTTTCAAACTGTCATCAACTAGCTTAGAGAAGATGATAAAACACTTTCTGAGTACATTCTATAAGCTTCTTTTCACAATCAAACACTAAGTATATAGAATCTTAATGCTTAATACAACAATGAACAAAGCACTGTAAAAGGTTGTCATCCCTGATGTCAAACTTTTACATACAATCTACATAATATTCTGCTAAACTATCAGGACAAAGATTCATGTTGAAGTCTAAAGAATGCAACATAAGCAGGAATAATGGGTAACCAGAATAGCTCTGCATAGTATGATGTTATTACAAGCAAATAAAAGTGTACAAAGCCTTGAATAAAACCATGTCAACATAGAAAGTTTGAAACCAAATAAACTAAAATATATACAAATTTATGGAAAGATTTCCAATGTATATATCAACCTAATTCTATTTCCCTATATTCAAGGTAGCCACACCTGCTAACAGTTTCAAATAACTACAAAAAACATTACACATTAGAAAACATATGAAGTACAGTTACACCTTTCACTGCTCATGTCCCCAACTGGGGATTGAAAGGGAACGGGAAGGAAGTTGGAGTGTCCCTTCTCCCCAAGCAATTATGCCAGACATATCTGCCCATTGAAAGTGAGCACGGCTGTTCCTGGAGTGTAGGTAATAGAAAGTTAAATTCTTGGGGAGCAAAATACCCAAAAACTTAAGTATAATGCAGATATGTTGCTTATCTAAGTGTTGATATAAAGAACAGAAGCTTTAGATACTTTTTTATTATACTTGATCATCGTTTCCCGCATCAGTGAGGAAGCACTAGGAAACAGACGAAGAATGGCCTATCCACTCATATGCATATATATATCTTTCTTATATTTATCAGATTTAGTCGCTGTCTCACATGTTAGCAAGATGAAAGAATGACCCAACCCACCCACATACACATGCATATACATAAATGCCCACACATGCACATATACATACCGATACATTTCAACATATACATACATATACATACACAGACATATACATACACATATATTCATACTTTCTGCCTTCATCCATTCCTGTTGCCATCCCGCCACACATGAAATAGCACCCCCCCTCCCCAAGCACGCAAGGACGAGGAAGTGCTAGGAAAAGAGCAAAGGCCACATTCATTTGCACTCAGTCTCTAGCTGTCATGTGTAATGCACCGAAACCATAACTCCCTTTCCACATTCAGGCCACAAAACTTTCCATGGTTTACTCCAGACACTTCACATGCCCTGGTTCAATCCACTGACAACACATCGACCCTGGTATACCACATCGTTCCAATTCACTCTATTACTTGCATGCCTTTCACTCGCCTGTATGTTCAGGCCCTGATAGCTCAAAATCTTTTTCACTCCATCCTTCCACCTCCAATTTGGTCTCCCACTTCTTGTTCCCTCCACCACTGAAACATATATCCTCTGTCAATCTTTCCTTACTCATTCTCTCCATATGACCAATCCATATCAATACATCCTTTTCTGCTCTCTCAACCACACTCTTTATTACCACACATCTCTCTTAACGTGTTAATTGATAGGCACGTGAAAAAGAGACTTTTGGATGTTAATGTGCTGAGAGGGGCAACTGGAGAGGTTTTCAGAAAAGAAGAATGTTGGGGTGAAGAGAGTGGTAAGAGTAAGTAAGCTTGGAAAGGAGATTTGTGTGAGGAAGTACCAGGAGAGATTGAGTGCAGAATGGAAAAAGGTGAGAGCAAATAACAATGGGAGTGGGGGAGGAATGGGATGTATTTAAGGAAGCAGTGAAGGCTTGCACAAAAGATGCTTGTGGCATGAGAAAGGTGGGAGGTGGGCAGATTAGAAAGGGTAGTGAGTGGTGGGATGAAAAAGTAAGATTGTTAGTGAAAGAGAAGAGAGAGGTGTTTGGCCAATTTTTGAAGGGAAGTAGTGCAAATGACAGGGAGATGTATAAAAGAAAGAGGCAGGAGGTCAAGAGAAAGGAGCAAGAGGTGAAAAAGAGGACAAATGAGAGTTGGGGTGATAGAGTATCATTAAATTTCAGGGAGAATAAAAAGATGTTTTGGAAGGAGGCAATTAAAGTGCGTAAGCCAAGAGAACAATTGGAAACTGGTGAAGGGGCAAATGGGGAGGTTATAACAAATAGTGGTGAAGTGAGGAGATGGAGTGAGTATTATGAAGGTTTGTTAAATGTGCGATGATAGAGTAGCAGATGTAGGGAATTGTCATGGTGGTGTGCCGAGTGAGAGGGTCAGGGAAAATGGTCCGGTAAACAGAAAAGCAGTAGTGAAAGCTTTGTGGAAGATGAAAGCTGGCAAGGTGGCAGGTTTGGATGGTACTGCAGTGGAATTTATTAATAAAGGGGGTGACTGTGTTGTTGACTGGTTGGTAAGGATATTCAATGTATGTATGGTTCATGGAGAAGTGCTTTAGGATTGGGGGAATGCATGCATAGTGCCATTATACAAAAGCAAAGGGGATAAAAGTGAGTGTTCAAATTACAGAGGTATAAGTTTGTTGAGTATTCCTGGGAAACTATACGTGAGGGTATTTATTGAGAGGGTAAAAGCATGTGCAGAGCATCAGATTGGGGAGGAGCAGTATGGTTTCAGAGGTGGTAGAGGATGTATGGATTAGGTGTTTTCTTTGAAGAATGTATGTGAGAAATACTTAGAAAAACAGATGGATTTGTATTTATGGATCTGGAGAAGGCATATGATAGAGTTGATAGAGATGCTTTGTAGAGGGTATTAAGAGTATATGGTGTGGGAAGTAAGTTGCTAGAAGCAGTGAAAAGTTTTTATCAAGGATGTAAGGCATGTGTACGAGTAGGAAGAGAGGAAAGTGATTGGTTCCCAGTGAATGTCGGTTTGCGGCAGGGGTACACGATTTCTCCATGGCTGTTTAATTTGTTTATGGATAGGGTTGTTAGGAAGGTGAATGCAAGAGTTTTGGAGAGAGGGGTAAGTATGCAGTCTGTTGTGGATGAGTGGGCTTGGAAAGTGACTCAGTTGTTGTTCACTAATGATACAGCGCTGGTGGCTGATTCGGGTGAGAAACTGCAGAGGTTGGTGACTGAGTTTGGTAAAGTGTGTGAAAGAAGAAAGCTGAGAGTAAAAGTGAATAAGAGCAAGGTTATTAGTTTCATTAGGGTTGAGGGACAAGTTAATTGGAAGGCAACTTTGAATGGAGAAAAACTGGAGGAAGTGAAGTGTTTTAGATATCTGGGAGTGGTTTGGCAGTGGATGGAACCATGGAAGTGGAAGTGAGTCACAGGGTGGGGGAGGGGGCCGAAGGTTCTGGGAGTTGAAGAATTTATCCAAAATTTATTATTTTACCATTGAAATATTTCTATACTTGAAATGATCATGGAAAACATCTCATAATGCTTTCCCAGGCCGACAGATACCCAATAAATACAAACTGGATAATCATAGAATCTTTTTAAAGAGTAACCATTAATTACTTATTCACAGGCCCTAATTTCCCCCAACATTTATTTCAACCCAATATTTCAACCCAAGATTTGAATTTAGCATGAAAAATAGTCCTTCTACTCAGACTTTCAAGAAAATCTATTACCCTCACAAAAAATGCCAAAATATGGAGGTTATTAATTTTTTTTTTTTTTTTTTTTTGCTTTGTCGCTGTCTCCCGCATTTGCGAGGTAGCGCAAGGAAACAGACGAAAGAAATGGCCCAACCCACCCCCATACACATGTATATACATACGTCCACACACGCAAATATACATACCTACACAGCTTTCCATGGTTTACCCCAGACGCTTCACATGCCTTGATTCAATCCACTGACAGCACGTCAACCCCGGTATACCACATTGCTCCAATTCACTCTATTCCTTGCCCTCCTTTCACCCTCCTGCATGTTCAGGCCCCGATCACACAAAATCTTTTTCACTCCATCTTTCCACCTCCAATTTGGTCTCCCTCTTCTCGTTCCCTCCACCTCCGACACATATATCCTCTTGGTCAATCTTTCCTCACTCATTCTCTCCATGTGCCCAAACCATTTCAAAACATCCTCTTCTGCTCTCTAAACCACGCTCTTTTTATTTCCACACATCTCTCTTACCCTTACGTTACTTACTCGATCAAACCACCTCACACTACACATTGTCCTCAAACATCTCATTTCCAGCACATCCATCCTCCTGCGCACAACTCTATCCATAGTCCACGCCTCGCAACCATACAACATTGTTGGAACTACTATTCCTTCAAACATACCCATTTTTGCTTTCTGAGATAATGTTCTCGACTTCCACACATTCTTCAAGGCTCCCAGAATTTTCGCCCCCTCCCCCACCCTATGATCCATTTCCACTTCCATGGTTCCATCCGCTGCCAGATCCACTCCCAGATATCTAAAACACTTCACTTCCTCCAGTTTTTCTCCATTCAAACTCACCTCCCAATTGACTTGACCCTCAACCCTACTGTACCTAATAACCTTGCTCTTATTCACATTTACTCTTAACTTTCTTCTTTCACACACTTTACCAAACTCAGTCACCAGCTTCTGCAGTTTCTCACATGAATCAGCCACCAGTGCTGTATCATCAGCGAACAACAACTGACTCACTTCCCAAGCTCTCTCATCCCCAACAGACTTCATACTTGCCCCTCTTTCCAAAACTCTTGCATTCACCTCCCTAACAACCCCATCCATAAACAAATTAAACAACCATGGAGACATCACACACCCCTGCCGCAAACCTACATTCACTGAGAACCAATCACTTTCCTCTCTTCCTACACGTACACATGCCTTACATCCTCGATAAAAACTTTTCACTGCTTCTAACAACTTGCCTCCCACACCATATATTCTTAATACCTTCCACAGAGCATCTCTATCAACTCTATCATATGCCTTCTCCAGATCCATAAATGCTACATACAAATCCATTTGCTTTTCTAAGTATTTCTCACATACATTCTTCAAAGCAAACACCTGATCCACACATCCTCTACCACTTCTGAAACCACACTGCTTTTCCCCAGTCTGATGCTCTGTACATGCCCTCACCCTCTCAATCAATACCCTCCCATATAATTTACCAGGAATACTCAACAAACTTATACCTCGGTAATTTGAGCACTCACTCTTATTAATAGTTCTGGCAAATTTGTTAGCACAAAAACCTTTTTGTTTTTAAATTGAAACATGACATAATAAAGCACTTCTACACTTGAAATAATCATGGAAAATATCTCATAATGCTTCCCCAAGCTGACAGATACTCAACAAATATGAACCGAATAATCACAGAATCTTCTAAAAGTGTAATAATTAATTACTCTTTTACAGGCCTTAATGTACCCAACATATATTTCATACCAAGACTTGAATACAGCACCAAAATTAGTCCTTCTAATGAGGTTTTCAAGCACATCTATTTCCCAGAAAAAAATACCAGAAAATGTAGGTAAATAGTCCAGGGAATTCTTTTAGCTTTAAAACTTAAATGTGACATCCTGAAATACTTCTAATCTTAAAATAATCACAGAAAATATCATATAATACTTCCCCAAGGTGACAGATATCCAATAAATATGAACTGAATGCTTAAAGAATCTTCAAAAAGGGTAACAATTCATTACTTATTTACAGGCCTTAATGTCCCTTAACATATATTTCAACCCAAGATTCATATCCAACATGAAAAATAGTCCTTATACTGAGGTTTTTATGAAAATCTATTGCCCTCACAAATATATTTTTTTCATACATATTTGCCATTTCCTGCATTAGTGAGGTAGTGTTCCTGAACAGATGACTGAGCCTTAGAGGGAAAACTCCCCACTTGGCCCCCTTCTCTGTTTCTTTTTTTGGAAAAGTAAAAATTTTAGGGGAGGATTTCCAGCCCACTGCTCTATACTAAAAACTGTAGGGTAATAATAGTTCAGGGAATTTTTTTAGCCCAAAAACTTTTAGTTTTAAAATTTGAATATGACAGAATGAAACACTTCTATATTTGAAATAATCAAGGAAAACATCTCACAATGCTTCAACAAGGTGACAGATATTAAACACGAAACTAGCAATCACACAACCCCAAATTTAATTTCAGCATAAGAAATAGTCCTCATCCTGAGGTTTTCAAGCAAATCTATTAACCCCACAAAAACACTTTTTTAAAGTTAATAATGTGATTTATAATCCAACATGCTGAAGCTTTCAGCTTATTTTCTAAGCAGTGCACCTGCTTCTACAAAAATTATTTGTTCTGAGATGTTCTAGATATCATATTGTGAAATTGAGTGATAACAAATGTGATAAAGAATATGGCCTTACCTGATATATATGATACAAGCCATATGATGCACCCATCAAGAAAAAAACAAAATTGCAAACATCTCGAATCCTTAACCATAACGAAGGGGGAGCTGAACCTGCATAGGCAGGAACTAGTGGCCCAGAATAAGGGCCAGGATGTGGTATCTCACTATTCTGTATTACTCCCTGTAAAGAAAAAAAAAAAAAAAGTGTTGAAATCACAATCAACTATTTGTTCCTAAAGTAAGCACTGAAAATAAGAGAAAACTCCACTTTCTGAGAATAATTGGCCAATAATCTGTCCCTAAGGACATGATCAATTTACATGAACCAATGCTTGCTAGTGTCTTCTTTAAGAGAACAAGGCACATTTTGTCAGCTCAAATCCAGAATTAGAAAACAAACCTAATCCATTCACTCATAAAAGACTACAAAGTAGTCTACAGAAAATATAACACAATAAGAAGGAAATAAAAAAATAATAAAAAAGAGACTTCCTCCATGGCCTCCTCTCTGAATACCACATATGGGAATGCCCCACAGATAAAGACTGAGTTGGTAGGGAAGTATATTACCAGTGCTACCCGCCTGGGAATTGGGAGGGTTAGTGATGGCTGTGTAGTGAGCTAGCACTTCAATAGTTGTCAAGTTGTACTCCTCTGACCCAGAAAGCTGTCTTTTCTTTCTGCCTCACCCACCTGTGATCTAACTGCATTCTGTCCACAAATATATAATCTCTCCTTGTCATACATAACACTTGACACCTCTTAACTTTGATACTTTGTAACTCTAGATTTTCCTGCAGTGAGCACTATGCGCTAGCCTTGCCTTTTGGCAAAATGGGAGGAGCAAAGGTAGAAGCAGTTGGTAGGGACATCTAGGCAGGAGCATTAGGTAGAAGTAGTCAGAAAGAACACTAGGTTGGAGCCTCTGCAAACACTGCACTCGAGTGCCCTCTGCCAGTGGCCTGTTAAAGGTAAGGCACTAAAAGCTAAGAGGCACCACTTGACTTCACTACTTAAGGCTATTGTCATGGACATGCCCTTGAGGGAGTGCCAGTTGGAAACAGGAGTCAGAGATATAGACTGAGAGATAGAAAGGCAAAAGAAATAAAGTACACCTTGACCATGACTCACTGTCTCCCACATTAGCGAGGTAGCGCAAGGAAACAGACGAAAGAATGGCCCAACCCACCCACATACATATGTATATACATACATGTCCACACACGCACATATACATACCTATACATCTCAACGTGTACATATATATACACACACAGACATATACATATATACACATGTACATAATTCATACTGTCTGCACTTATTCATTCCTGTCGCCACCCCACCACACATGACATAACAACCCCCTCCCCCACATGTGTGCGAGGTAGCGCTAGGAAAAGAACAACAAAGGCCACATTTGTTCACACTCACTCTCTAGCTGTCATGTATAATGCACCGAAACCACAGCTCCCTTTCCACATCCAGGCCCCACAAAACTTTCCATGGTTTACCCCAGACGCTTCACATGCCCTGATTCAATCCACTGACAGCATGTCGAACCCGGTATACCAAATCGTTTCAATTCACTCTATTCCTCGTACGCCTTTCACCCTCCTGCATGTTCAGGCCCCGATCACTCAAAATCTTTTTCACCCCATCTTTCCACCTCCAATTTGGTTTCCCACTTCTCCTCGTTCCCTCCACCTCTGACACATATATCCTCTTCGTCAATCTTTCCTCACTCATTCTCTCCATGTGACCAAACCATTTCAGAACACCTTCTTCTGCTCTCTCAGCCACACTCTTTTTATTACCACACATCTCTCTTACCCTTTCATTACTTACTCAATCAAACCACCTCACACCACATGTCCTCAAAAATCTCATTTCCAGTACATCCACCCTCCTCCGCACAAAATCTATAGCCAACGCCTCGCAACCTTATAACATTGTTGGAACCACTATTCCTTCAAACATACCCATTTTTGCTTTCCACGATAAAGTTCTCTACTTCCACACATTCTTTAACGCTCCCAGAACTTTCACCCCCTCCCCCACCCTATGATTCACTTCCGCTTCCATGGTTCCATCCGCTGCCAAATTCACTCCCAGATATCTAAAACACTTCACTTCCTCCAGTTTTTCTACATTCAAACTTACCTCTCAATTGACTTGTCCCTCAACCCTACTGTACCTAATAACTTTGCTCTCTCTCTCTCTGCAAAGGGAGGAAAAAGATGAAAAAAATGGGTCCAACACTAGTACACAAACCTGGAATTCATGGGCCCTTTACATCCTTAATAACTTAAATGGAAGTAGAAATCCAACCAGACATTTGCCAAACAGAGAAAAAAAGCATTTAAAAGTAAGATGCTCTGAATACACAGAGGATATTGCTGAGATGAGCTTAAAGCAGGGAAATAGATGAACTGGGTGCATTCACTTAATCCATATTTGAGCTCATGATGTAAGCCTTCTTCCCTAAGAGAAGATGGTGGCAAGCAGTGGTTTATGCAGTGATACCATTCTTAGTAACAGATGACCAACAAATTATTAGGATCTGGTTTATCACTTCTAAGAGAGTAAGGCTTTCTCTCATTTGCCATGCTCATTCTTTAACTTCTGTTAAGAAGGAACACATTATAAATAAAGAATATTTTATAAAATGATAAAAAATATGAAAAGCAATTTAATCCTGTTTCAATGATTATGCAAGATGTTATGTAGAATAAAGTAACATAGCTCAATTCCATTCTATATGTATGATTTCTTTTGGCTCTCATACACTGTGAGTCATTAACAAGGAAATAGCACATACTTTTGAAACAGATGTTGTGGACTTAGCAAATGCTGCCTGGATCTCTGCTTCACTCAGCCCTTTCTTACGTAAAAAAGCTGATTTTTTATCGTTTGCGTGATTAATCACTTTGGGATTCACCAAAAAGTTAGCTGCTTCATCCACCTGCAAACAAGATTGAAAGAGGTGAAAAATACAAATCAGTTGTAAATGAACACAATAAACTAGATTTTAAGATTAAATAATGTTTCTACCATCCATTTACAATTTAACATCTCAGAGGATAAGAATGAAAATAACACAGTCACCTCTCATCATCATTACATAACCCCTGAACTCCTTTCATGGGGGTTCTGCAGCATGAAAAATGTAATCTATGCAGCAGTAGGGAAATGGTGGAGTCTTTTGAAGCAAGAATCTCCTTGATGAGGATGTATCTCCCTTCAGTCCAGATGATAATACGGAATTACTGAAAGTAATTTCTTGCCCCCACTGTATGCACTTGAAGATAGAATCTGGAAGCCCCAACTTTCATCATATATGGTATGATTTAAAATGTATACATAATGATTACATTTTCCTACACTGTGTGTGGTTGGAACTGCCAGCAATGAAATTAAGGCAAATAAATTCTTTAATCTGGAACACCAAAACAATAAATAAAAACACATGGTGGGGTGAACATGTCTGGGTATGCAGTGCACTAATTTTGGCTACAATTAAGACTTATGAGCCTACTAGCTAACAAGTCTATATTCACCTCTTATGGACATAAGTGAGATATATTGATAAAAGGGAACAGCGTAATCAACACGCAAGAAAAACGTGTTTTCCCTTTCATTAACCTCTTTATCTTAATTAAGGCCCAGCCTTGATGTGGACTTTTGTTCATGACTGGAACCTCCAACTAAAAAAATGTTCCTCACAGAAGAAAAACCACATTCATGCACTGTGTACCTACTTGTATCTACCTACCTTTCTGTCTCAGGAGATCAGAGATCATAAGAGTACCAAAATCAAAAGGATGACACACAGTAAACGGTTCTTCACATCATGCAGTAACAGCATTATCAGAAGCCCTTATCAGAAGCTGAGAAAGAGGGTGATCAAGAACAAAGTAAAGAAATACTGGTTCAGAGTGAAAGTTGTGGATGGATATAATGGATTAAGAAAGGAGGAGACTGCTGGAAGCATAAGCATATATCCAAGTTTTCTTGATGGTAAAAAAAGCACTCTCCCTGTCATTAACAAACAAGGAAAAAGCTACAGTACCATACCAGATTCTGGCGAAAGGCTTCTGGTTCTTGAATAGTATCAGCACTCATGGCTTCTTCCTCATACTCTGGAAAATGAAATGAAAAAAAATTATAAACGATATGAAACAACAGAGGGAAAAATTTGACAATTCTAGTATAAAAGTAGCATATGCTTGTTATATACAGTATCAACATGCACCAATGACTGGGCAAGGACCATATATGCAGTGTGTGTATGGTCTGAGAATTATTTTTAACACATAAAGGTGTTCAAAGCTTATCATATAATGATGCTGACAGCATCAATTATCCTGGCAGTTGATAAGCACGCCTACAGTCCATATAACCAACAAAACAACCAGCCTCGTGCAAACTATAAATAGAATTGACCCACTTTCAGAACTGCATAATCTTCCCATCAATAACTTTGCTTTTTCATACCATTAAAGACTTTTATGAGTGTTAAAATAAAAAACAATAGTAGAAAACTTAACTTACAAATACATTCTAATAAATACATTCCTGATAATTTTACCCTTTCACTGTGGCTGGGGTATATACTCTCATAACCAATGAATGGGCCATCTTTGCTTTGAGGCAAATTATATGGCCATGAATGCTTGTGGTGGCATCCCAAATATTGTGAAAATACTCTCCTGTCTAAATTTTTTTTCCATCCACTGGGAAGTAAAGTGCATGTAGAGATGCCTGTATGAGGTCTGTGCCCTCATATTATGTAGCTGTGATAATCCTGCATGATAACAGACATTTTTTATTACAAATATCAGTAATAATATTTGTTTAAGTCGAAAACATTTCCTAAAATAACATACATCTCTTCATTTGCCTGGCAGCAGAACAGTGTAAAGTCAAAGGGTGCATAGCAGTCGTACAGTGTTTCACCACGTTGAAATGCGCATTACTTTAATGTTATCTGAAAATAAGAAATGTCTAGATCAGCTCTCCATTGTATTAGCTTTGAGTACTGAATGACCTGTTCTGTAACGCTACAGCAGCATTTAAAGAATACAGTGAGTTATGGAGCCTGATTCAGTGCACTTTTAGCATACTGCAGAGACTGATACTGAATATGGCAATAGGGTGCTTCAAGTAGGTAATATACCAAAAGAACCTAGAGAAACCTCACCAAATTGCAGATATGACAGTCAAAACATACCATCATTATACATATTTCCAACTGGAAATCACATTGCTGCTTACTGTGTCATCTGGTGTCATGTTGATAATGGTTTCACGTGTATGATTGGTATATCTGGGCTAGAATACCGAGCAATATGATAAATCTTGCCAGCTAGGAAATTTCCACACGATCATTACCCAGCACAGTTTCGTGATATACTACTACTGCCTTATCATGTATTAGTCAACAGGATAACGCATATCACTCCAGAGGCATTTCTCTAATCACAGCAAATTATATAAAGCACTTAGAACATAAGTAATCATTTCCCAGAGCTACTTTCAATGCAAAGCTAAAACAGGTATTTAGAAAATGTAATCATCACAAACGTCTCCTAAAATGGTAATCAGAAATAATATGTAAACATAGTAAACAATAATACAATAAAAGCAAATTTAAAAGAGAAACACTCAAGATCATCGCAAATTAGTGCTGATGCATATAAAGCTAAACTTAACATATAAAGCTAAGCTTAACATATAAAGCTAAACTTAACATATAAAGCTAAGCTTAACATATAAAGCTAAGCTTAACATATAAAGCTAAACTTAACATATAAAGCTAAACTTAACATATAAAGCTAAGCTTAAGATATAAAGCTAAACTTAACATAGAAAGCTAAGCTTAACATATCTCCTCAGATGACAAACGACAGACAGTTCAATTCTTGATTATAATTAATCATGATACATTTTTTATTGGAATTCTAGACACTGCAACACGTTTTATTCCTAAGAAAATGTTGTTAAATCCAGTAATAATATGGGACAAATGAAGGTGACAATCACTAATTACCTCATTAATTCTTTACAGTTCAGTGTAGCGGGGTTTCAGGAGTAGGGCCCCGCAGTTGGGGGTTAAGTATGGCTCGTTGCTTTTACAAATTTACCCTCGTAATTCCCTAATACTTTAAAGACCATGTCCTAACAACTGCCTCTGAACTTTGATTTTGCAGTAAAGAGGCAGTGGCCAGTGGCTCCAGATATGGTAGAAGTATCCATGGATAAAGCAGTCTCACCTACTTCTCATATCTCCTGCTCTAATATCTAATGTCAACTTCATCTTCCCATACTCAGAGTCTTAACCCATCCAGCCGCTACCTCTGTCTGTGTTAATAACCTCTGATCACAGTATATTCAAGGAAAAAGTTCTACGTACTTGTTACTTGGAGCGCCAACACTGTCACCAGTAATGATTACAAACAAATGTATTGGACGCCAACTGTTTCTCGCAGGACGAACAACGCTTCTCCTTGGGAGTAGGAGAGAAAATACATAAAAAATAAATGACACTTTCTTTTAAAAGAGATTTCACTGTTTAATAGAAGCCGGATTAATTCGGCAATCTTTACTTTTTCATTTAATCTACAACGAGAGTTACCTTAATCTCCCTAGGAAAAATCAAAACCAATGGTCTGTCAGCTGTGTCGTCCGCCAGGGGGGAGTTCTACTGCATTATACGTTCGAGCTCGCCTTAAATTATTACTAAAAATTCTTATGACATCAAAATGAGATAACATATAATAAAATGATGGAGGCATTTGTATATGTTAGGAGAATAACGTTTATGAGTTACATGAAAATGCTACATCAAGGCTTTTCCAATTGCTACCACTATGGAATGTTACATCTGTAGCATAGTGTACCTAACTCTGTATCATACATTAAACGTCATTTCTAGCTACACGGATACTTCATTGAAATTCCTTCATAATTATTTTCATACATGAATGAGTATGAACTTGATTTTTTGAGCATCTTTGATTTTGTATAAAACCTCGCTATAGATACTATCAAGCATGCTGAAAAAAAAACTGTTGTTAAAAACTTTTTAGTTTAATAAGTAAATTACGATTATAGCTGCTGTAACAACCTATGTAGGAAATAATGATCTAGAATAATTTAGAAGGTAGTACTTTACAAAATAAGACACTTATATTTCTATGTCTTACCTTAATGCGTTGCAATCCCAACCAGTCAGCAAGTTTGTCACACGCGTCACATGTATGCTGTGGTCATGCTAGCGAGCATCTTCAGGCACAGAAAACAATTGAATGGCAAGCTGCAAGTACTTTGCTACATAAAAAAGTCATTAGTTTAGGAATAGATAATGGAGATGGGGGGGGGGGGAATTGCCTTACCCGAATCAAAAAATCTCCATTGGTGTCACAACACCTTGAATATGTAATTTGCACATCTGAAACACTATACATATAATGAAAATTACTATATATATATATATATATATATATATATATATATATATATATATATATACATTTTTTTTTTTTTTGCTTTGTCGCTGTCTCCCGCTTTTGCGAGGTAGCCCAAGGAAACAGACGAAAGAAATGGCCCAACCCACCCCCATACACATGCCTTGATTCAATCCACTGACAGCACGTCAACCCCGGTATACCACATCGCTCCAATTCACTCTATTCTTTGCCCTCCTTTCACCCTCCTGCATGTTCAGGCCCCGATCACACAAAATCTTTTTCACTCCATCTTTCCACCTCCAATTTGGTCTCCCTCTTCTCCTCGTTCCCTCCACTTCCGACACATATATCCTCTTGGTCAATCTTTCCTCACTCATTCTCTCCATGTGACCAAACCATTTCAAAACACCCTCTTCTGCTCTCTCAACCACGCTCTTTTTATTTCCACACATCTCTCTTACCCTTACGTTACTTACTCGATCAAACCACCTCACACCATACATTGTCCTCAAACATCTCATTTCCAGCACATCCATCCTCCTGCGCACAACTCTATCCATATTCCACGCCTCGCAACCATACAACATTGTTGGAACCACTATTCCTTCAAACATACCCATTTTTGCTTTCCGAGATAATGTTCTCGACTTCCACACATTCTTCAAGGCTCCCAGAATTTTCGCCCCCTCCCCCACCCTATGATCCACTTCCGCTTCCATGGTTCCATCCGCTACCAGATCCACTCCCAGATATCTAAAACACTTCACTTCCTCCAGTTTTTCTCCATTCAAACTCACCTCCCAATTGACTTGACCCTCAACCCTACTGTACCTAATAACCTTGCTCTTATTCACATTTACTCTTAACTTTCTTCTTTCACACACTTTACCAAACTCAGTCACCAGCTTCTGCAGTTTCTCACATGAATCAGCCACCAGCGCTGTATCATCAGCGAACAACAACTGACTCACTTCCCAAGCTCTCTCATCCCCAACAGACTTCATACTTGCCCCTCTTTCCAAAACTCTTGCATTCACCTCCCTAACAACCCCATCCATAAACAAATTAAACAACCATGGAGACATCACACACCCCTGCCGCAAACCTACATTCACTGAGAACCAATCACTTTCCTCTCTTCCTACACGTACACATGCCTTACATCCTCGATAAAAACTTTTCACTGCTTCTAACAACTTGCCTCCCACACCATATATTCTTAATACCTTCCACAGAGCATCTCTATCAACTCTATCATATGCCTTCTCCAGATCCATAAATGCTACATACAAATCCATTTGCTTTTCTAAGTATTTCTCACATACATTCTTCAAAGCAAACACCTGATCCACACATCCTCTACCACTTCTGAAACCACACTGCTCTTCCCCAATCTGATGCTCTGTACATGCCTTCACGCTCTCAATCAATACCCTCCCATATAATTTGCCAGGAATACTCAACAAACTTATACCTCTGTAATTTGAGCACTCACTCTTATCCCCTTTGCCTTTGTACAATGGCACTATGCACGCATTCCGCCAATCCTCAGGCACCTCACCATGAGTCATACATACATTAAATAACCTTACCAACCAGTCAACAATACAGTCACCCCCTTTTTTAATAAATTCCACTGCAATACCATCCAAACCTGCTGCCTTGCCGGCTTTCATCTTCCGCAAAGCTTTTACTACCTCTTCTCTGTTTACCAACTCATTTTCCCTAACCCTCGCACTTTGCACACCACCTCCACCAAAACACCCTATATCTGCCACTCTATCATCAAACACATTCAACAAACCTTCAAAATACTTACTCCATCTCCTTCTCACATCACCACTACTTGTTATCACCTCCCCATTTGCGCCCTTCACTGAAGTTCCCATTTGCTCCCTTGTCTTACGCACTTTATTTACCTCCTTCCAGAACATCTTTTTATTCTCCCTAAAATTTAATGATACTCTCTCATCCCAACACACACACACATATATATATATATATATATATATATATATATATATATATATATATATATATATATATATGAATTGGTTACTTCTACTTTAGCACTTATACGGTAACGTTGCCTGTAATTTTGTCTATTGCAACCATTGTGCCCCCTCTCCCACCTTAAAAACAAATTAGAATTTTTGGTACATTTATAGTTGTTAGCGGTAAAGACGAGAGTTGAACGGACATAATCTGCATGAAAAGAGTACATGGAAACATCTGCTTTACCCATAGAGTCTACCTTTCCGTCAACGCCTAAAGATTTCAGCTGGTCGCCATCTCCCAAAGCCTCTGCCTCTACCCGGGTCATCACCGTCGACCAATGGCTCTCCCTCGTTGGCTTTCCCCAAAGCCTCTGCCTCTACATCATCGCCTAAAACCTCTTCCTCGTACGCAATGCTTCAGTACCTCTGTGTTACCGGTAATGAACAAGGTTCTACCTCGTCAGCTTTGCTCTACAAGAGAGAGGAGTTAAAAATAATGACGAATCAGTGTGAGATAGCGTTAGCAGACTTTAGGAGAGTAAGCAAATGCTCTGGAAAATGAATAATGTAAGGACAAGAAGACACATGTTAGAATCCATATGAGCAGCATTGGAGAAATGGTAGCTGGCAGAGAAAGGGTGCAAAAAAATGGAAGCGCATAATTTCGAAGGACTTCTGAATGTCTTAAATGATAGGATGGTAGAATTGGAGGGTTTGGTGCAAGAGGGAAAGGGATTGCAGATGAGTTGCATCGGAAAGGATGACAGTTTTTGGCAGGTTGGTCGGTCTCTTTTATGTACATATGACTCACGGTTAAGTGCTGAACATATTATGAATGTCCTTTCACATGCAGCCTTACAGTCCCTTCACAGCACTCTGATACCACAGTAAAACAACGAACATGCAACTCTATGCAGTTAAACAGTGGCTAAACCAGAAGAGAAATTTTCAGTCACCCTTTTGATACCAGAGGCAAATCCAACATGCAGACTTCCATCATCTTAAATAGACAATTGCGCGTATTCAACAAAAAACTATTTCAGGCATCACCCTACGACAAACACATGACATTCACTCACGTCACAAACATCACCACAAAAGTAACAAACAAACGCCTTCAGAACATAAGTGGCATCAAATTTGGACAAGAAAAGAATCCCTTAGTACCCTCTGTAAACAGTTCATCTGCTCCACCTTAAACTTCACCTCGTTTACCTGGTAATGTCCCTTCTCAAAAGCAAACATATCAAAGATGCAAACCACACAAAACGGCACTGAAAATGATAATAATGTCGAGGAGAGAGTAGGAAATAGGAGAGAATCCAAAGGACACCATTGCTGATATGATAGGAGGAGGAAGTTGTTCCATCAACTTTTGCAATAGAACATCCAGGGAGGAAGCTATGCAATAGGGAACAGATAGAAGCAGAAAAAAAGGGAATTAAATTACAGACTTTTTCCATGCCTTGTCATATGTTTGGGAGATGTTGGTGGCTGTCTTATGACAAAAGTTTCACCAAAATCCTTGGGGGGAGGAGGACCAGAGGTGAGTCACTTAGAAAAAGACTATCTGTAGCCCTGGCATTTTGAAAGCTTAGTAGGTGATCAGATAAAAAGGAATGGGATTCTAAGTGTTTGATAATGAGAGAGTTGGGAGAGTTTCAAAGACTTTGGAGAGATAGCAGAATTAAAACTACTTGGAACGATTATTCTCCTGCTTTAGGGAAGGGCTGCATCAAGGCATTCTTCCAGGAAGAAAGAAAATCTGAGTTTTTAGAGATGAAATAGTCAAAGATCAGAGCTAGCCCAGAGGAATACTCTCTTACGACTTGGTGTTCACATCCATATTTTGAACACTATTTTCTCTTAGTCCTAGTAAATACAACCACTTGAAAACATTCTTCACCAAATACTAGAGCTTAACAACTGCCATTAATCGTAGTTTAAATGATTTTGACTGTAACCCTGAAAATTAGGGAATGTTAGGTGAGGTTTTCAAAATTTCTCAATTTCTGAAGTGTTTCACTTACTTTTATGTTAAGCCTAACACAAAATTTTCCTTATCTTCATATCCCTTCCCTCTATCATTATATATATAATATAAGGATTACTTTATATCCTTTTATCCAATCAGCACCCCTTTTGAATCACTTGTAAGGATAAGGCATATTTCTGTTTTGTCCCTAAAGTAGAATTTACAAATTTAAGAAAACTGATCTAATATTGTATTACAGTGCAGATCACACTGGACTGGAAGAGTATTCTGCTATAAAAACTTTCTTGTTTGACCACCAGTCATTTATTAAATTCTATTATACTTTGTCGCTGTCTCCCACGTTAGCGAGGTAGCGCAAGGGAACAGACGAAAGAATGGCCCAACCCACCCACATACACATGTATATACATACACGTCCACACACGCACATATACATACCTATACATCTCAACCTATACATATATATACACACACAGACATATACATATATACACATGTACATAAGTCATACTGTCTGCCCTTATTCATTCCCGTCCCACAGAAAACAAACAAGGCATGATCATATTTGATAAGCATAGACAATAACATAGATGTATTAAAAAAGAAACATAATTAAAGAGCTTTTCTATTAATACTTGCTTTTAAGCTGTATTTCCAGGCAACATGATCTGCAGTGGGTATTTGGGTTCTTACGGTCTAAGGTTATTGGCTTAACTGCTCTGGAGAGCTGTAGCACCTTAAGAATAACTCATCCTAGCCTCTTCAAAAAACTGCTTGCAAAAGTCAATAATGAAATAAGGAATATTCTTTTATCTTCTATAAGCTACTCTATCATTACTAACCCCATCAAGTGGTTCATGTGCGTTCTGTCTCAGAAATCATACATGGACAACCTCAACGTATGTTAAGTTAAAGTTTAACATGGACTTTAAAATGTGTAAAAATGCTTCTTATCTTTTCACTTTTCTCACTAGGTTTATTCTTTTAAGTGTAACCAATATCTCTATTTGCAAAAACTCCATAAACAAAAATGCTTACATTGCACAGTCCCCCATCATTTCTCTAGAATCTGCATCCAAAATACTTCTTGTCCTAACGAGTTCTCTCTGCATCTAACCATCTCTTTCACGGTCTGCTTCTCTTCCTTGTACCTCTCGGGTACTCATCTGTCTTGCTGATGAATATATCTGCCTCACATAACAGCCAATATTTATTCTGTGACATTCTACTAACTTAACACCATATGGTCCTCCTAATCTTTCTATTTTTCCAACTGATTCCATCTTTACCAAGCAAGTAACCTGTCTCTTTCACTCTTATTTCTACCTTTCCAGAACTAAGTAAATGAGGGTTTCACATCCATACACCAGAGTTGGAACAAGTACTCCATGCAAGCTTTTCACAAACTCTATACTTTCCAGTTCTCCAGAGCTTTCATTGCCCTGCTGTGTTAACTGGATTACTCAATTTTCAGCTTAACCTCTCCCATCTTTTCTGAACGTTACTCTGTCATAAATCCTTTAACCTTCAGCTTTACCCCTACTATCCTACTAAACTTTACTCCTAGTTATCTAAACTTATTCACAATTTTTAGTTCTTTATCATGGAAACTGACATTACACTAAAACTATCTGAGATAAAACAAATGATAAACATGGTCAATTATCAAAAGAACTATACAACAAAAATGTCATCTCTAGTTATTCTTTATTTCACTTGTCACTGTTTTTTTACAAATATGCAAGAAGGTAAATTCTGGATATAAGAATATGGGTTCCATATTCTGTGACCTCCCTCTTAAGTAAAACAGAAGTCAGGAGAGGTTTGAATTTTGAGGCTCCAATGTGCCAAATCAAAGCTGTGTATGGAAAATTATATTAATGAGAGGAAAAGGCAAGATTATTAAGTTAAACACGAGAAACTGAACTATCAAGAGACTTACTGGAAAATGCATTTTTTTTGTCTATGTTTTAATGGCTACACAATCAATTACATCTGGATAATTGAACACTAGAGCTTTCCTGTAAGATCAACATAAGTACAAATCTGCTTGTTCTTCAGTATACAAATTGTCAATATAAACTATATTTCACATTGACACAAACTAATACATGAAGTATGGAGAGATTTGGAACATAATGAATTCTTATCATAACAAGTCATATATAAATGAAATAAACAGATTCAGATCCTAATGAACTTATCATCACAAATCATACATACAAGATGTATATAAAAAATCTTATCACAAATCATATAAACAAAAAAGGTACATAAAGGTTTAGACCATAATAAACTTCTTATCATCACAAATCAATAAAAATGATAATGATATTAACACAAGCAGGAGTATTTTACTAATCTACAGTAATCACTTAAGTGTATCCAATCCTCATTATACCCATTAACACTTGACTGTACTATTGCTGTTCAATTGTATCTACAGTAAGAATTATTTTTTCTCTGGAGATGAAGTCCCTCCTTCCACCTTCTACAATGTATAGTTACAAAGGATACATTCCTTAAGAACCAATCCACAAAGCCTTCATACCCATTATCTCAATCAAACATATGAACTTGCTTTACAATATTTTTGAATCATAATATTGGAGATTCTTTTGCACCACACTCAATTCACTCCTTATCTAAAAATTTCTTTATTATTCAATCAAATGCTCATTTACAAATTTCTGTTCATGAGTTGTTAAAGATTTCTGTCCACTTATAGTTTTACAATGTACCTTTGAATAATGTGTATCTCTGTCATGCTTGGAATAATAAGCCTTATTACAGGAACTACAAGGAAACCGTCTGAATCTATTATGTCGATCCATGTGTGTTTTGAGATGTTGCCTTGTGTAAAACCTAGCTTCACATTGTGAGCAAGCGTGAGGTTTTGTTCCTGAATGCCTCATCATGTGTCTTTTCAGGATGGCACGACGATGGAAAGCTGCACCACATTCACTACAAATATGATTCCTCTCCTGTAAAAGGGGGAGTAAGGCTAATGTTATTATTAAGGGACTCTTTTCTTGTCTAACTTCTATACCAGTTAGAGCACACAAATTTGACAAATGACAATACAAAAGACTGTAATGTGCTGGAACTACATCTGGCCAAATTTGTACTCAGTCACAAAGACCAAGTACCCACTTACAGTGTGATAAGCTGAGGGTATACCTAAGTTTTGTGTGAAAAGGTTTTGAATAGACTCTTGAGTTTATCAGTTATTTCCCAAATTTCTAACTGAGTGGTGTATGCCAAACATTTCAGCAAATGAGTACCTCACTTTCACCATACTAGCAAAATTAAAACACTTTGAAGTAATTCTGAAAAGTGGTGTAACTGTTTCATACTGACAAGTAGCAGTTGCTATTGCTTGCACAAAGAACGGAAAACAAGGGAAATGAATGAACACTGCCATAGCAAGTATAAGGAAAAACTGCTGCCATGAGAGGTATAAGGAAAACCTAATTGAAAGAATAAGGGCAGGGAGAATGGGAAAACAATACAGACACACAACTCAGAAACAGAAATATCTTAGGCATATGAGATATTATATGAAGACTGATGGCCACCAAGTCAACTGCAGTGTGCATGTAACTGAGGAAAATGGAGAAAAACAGTATTTGTAATGACAGATTTTCTGAATCTACAAGAAAACAAGCTGTACGTACAACAGATTCTAATGTTTTGTTCAAACATGTTGAGAAAATAAATGACAGCATGCTCAAAAAATATATTGCAGGATTTTCTAGAATCACAAAAGCTACTCTAAAATGTGTTCTCTTGTTCTTCTCGCACTTTTCACCTTCTTTCATAACATATTTCCTCTGAAGTTAACCAATACTCTCTTATACTCCATTACTCATTCACCTTTTCTTTTTCAAAGTCATACCTTTTCCATGACTTGTCCCACTTTCACTTGTACTTTCTGCAATCAATCACAATACTTGAAACACAAGTCAAGAGGTGAGCACTATGCACTAGCCCTACTATAATGACAAAATCCCATAATAACTACTCACAGGTATGTAGGTATGCCATCCCTAATGATACTGTCTATACACATCTCTTTTCTTTTTCAACAGCAATTCATTTTTCATATTCCCTATCTACTACTCTTTCTTAAAAGTCTATATCTCATCTGCACGCTGCACAATTCACATGCATATGTAAACAGTGCTTCAAAATACCTTCCACTCCTCTCCCCCTCCCACGGTTTCATTCACTCTCATCCTATGCCACTCTATGCCAACAATTATAATAAAAACTAATTATTGCTATTCTCTTATACTTATACGTGACGGCTTCTCCAGCCTCAGTGAGGAAGTTTTAGGAGAAAATAAACAATGGCCTCTTGAACATATCCACTCTCTAGCCATCATGTACAAAGTACTAAAACCATATTCTTCCATCAGCACTCAAGCCCCCTGCAGTATGCCATGGTTTACCTTGAATGCTTCACATACCCTAGTTCATCCCATTGAAAATATATTATCTCCCTGTATGCCACATTGTGTGTATTACAGATACAAAATAGCTAATTTGGTAGACCATAGCACATTGTGAAGTGATAGATGCGACAGTATACTAGGCATAATAAAAAAAACATGTCTACAACACTAAAACAAGCAAATGAGAAACCAAACATAGAGATGGTCACATCAGCTTTTGCTTCCTATCCATACGAATAATGCAGAATTGCATACCTCATGAGACTGCATATGAACCCTTAGATTATATTCATTCTTGAGGACACCACCACACATGACACAAATATGCCTTTGGGAACACTTAGTCTTGAGGTGTTTGTTTCGCTGGTGTCGCTTTTCAAATACTGCATGACAGTTTGGACATGTACGATCCTGTAAGAGCAAGGAGCATTACAGACATTTTCATTAACTGAATGTTGGGGCACATATGCAAATGTGTGTTCTTTCCAATATATGAACCTTTTACTTCTGTAAGCTTTCAACCCCAAACCATTTCTTCCTAAGCATTTTCTAAGAATTTCCCTGCTTGCTCAGCAGTAAAGCTTTCTGCAAACATAAAACTCCAACAAAATGCTGAGGAAAAAAATGTTATTAGCTTTGAAAAGTGATAAAATATATCAATAAATCATAAATCATAAATCATTTGTTTATGGATGGGGTTGTTAGGGAGGTAAATGCAAGAGTTTTGGAAAGAGGGGCAAGTATGAAGTCTGTTGGGGATGAGAGAGCTTGGGAAGTGAGTCAGTTGTTGTTCGCTGATGATACAGCGCTGGTGGCTGATTCATGTGAGAAACTGCAGAAGCTGGTGACTGAGTTTGGTAAAGTGTGTGGAAGAAGAAAGTTAAGAGTAAATGTGAATAAGAGCAGGGTTATTAGGTACAGTAGGGTTGAGGGTCAAGTCAATTGGGAGGTGAGTTTGAATGGAGAAAAACTGGAGGAAGTGAAGTGTTTTAGATATCTGGGAGTGGATCTGGCAGCGGATGGAACCATGGAAGCGGAAGTGGATCATAGGGTGGGGGAGGGGGCGAAAATTCTGGGGGCCTTGAAGAATGTGTGGAAGTCGAGAACATTATCTCGGAAAGCAAAAATGGGTATGTTTGAAGGAATAGTGGTTCCAACAATGTTGTATGGTTGCGAGGCGTGGGCTATGGATAGAGTTGTGCGCAGGAGGATGGATGTGCTGGAAATGAGATGTTTGAGGACAATGTGTGGTGTGAGGTGGTTTGATCGAGTGAGTAACGTAAGGGTAAGAGAGATATGTGGAAATAAAAAGAGCGTGGTTGAGAGAGCAGAAGAGGGTGTTTTGAAGTGGTTTGGGCACATGGAGAGAATGAGTGAGGAAAGATTGACCAAGAGGATATATGTGTCGGAGGTGGAGGGAACGAGTAGAAGAGGGAGACCAAATTGGAGGTGGAAAGATGGAGTGAAAAAGATTTTGTGTGATCGGGGCCTGAACATGCAGGAGGGTGAAAGGAGGGCAAGGAATAGAGTGAATTGGAGCGATGTGGTATACCGGGGTTGACGTGCTGTCAGTGGATTGAATCAAGGCATGTGAAGCGT
The DNA here is from genome assembly GCF_036320965.1 of Panulirus ornatus. Taxonomy (NCBI): domain Eukaryota; kingdom Metazoa; phylum Arthropoda; class Malacostraca; order Decapoda; family Palinuridae; genus Panulirus; species Panulirus ornatus. Next base: position 2,732,777 of record NC_092273.1, read on the forward strand.
CTGGGGTAAACCATGGAAAGCTGTGTAGGTAGGTATATTTGTGTGTGTGGACGTATGTATATACATGTGTATGGGGGGGGTTGGGCTATTTCTTTCGTCTGTTTCCTTGCGCTACCTCGCAAACGCGGGAGACAGCGACAAAGTATAAAAAAAAAAAAAAAAAAAATCATAATGATAAATCAATGTAAAATCTTAAGTAAATTATTATCAATTTTCAATTTCTTTACTTTACTTAATCGCTGTTTCCTGCATCAGTGAGGTAGCGCCAAGAAACAGACGAAGAATGGTCCATGGAGAGAATGAGTGAGGAAAGATTGACCAAGAGGATATATGTGTCGGAGGTGGAGGGAACGAGGAGAAGAGGGAGACCAAATTGGAGGTGGAAAGATGGAGTGAAAAAGATTTTGTGTGATCGGGGCCTGAACATGCAGGAGGGTGAAAGGAGGGCAAGGAATAGAGTGAATTGGAGCGATGTGGTATACCGGGGTTGACGTGCTGTCAGTGGATTGAATCAAGGCATGTGAAGTGTCTGGGGTAAACCATGGAAAGCTGTGTAGGTATGTAAATTTGCGTGTGTGGACGTATGTATATACATGTGTATGGGGGTGGGTTGGGCCATTTCTTTCGTCTGTTTCCTTGTGCTACCTCGCAAATGCGGGAGACAGCGACAAAAAAAAAAAAAAAAAAAAAAAAAAAATATATATATATATATATATATATAAATATATCCTCTTGGTCAATCTCTCCTCACTCATTCTCTCCATGTGCCCAAACCATTTCAAAACACCCTCTTTTGCTCTCTCAACCACGCTCTTTTTATTTCCACACATCTCTCTTACCCTTACGTTACTTACTCGATCAAACCACCTCACACCACACATTGTCCTCAAACATCTCATTTCCAGCACATCCATCCTCCTGCGCACATCTCTATCCATAGCCCACGCCTCGCAACCATACAACATTGTTGGAACCACTATTCCCTCAAACATACCCATTTTTGCTTTCCGAGATAGTGTTCTCGACTTCCACACATTTTTCAAGGCTCCCAAAATTTTCGCCCCCTCCCCCACCCTATGATCCACTTCCGCTTCCATGGTTCCATCCGCTGACAGATCCACTCCCAGATATCTAAAACACTTCACTTCCTCCAGTTTTTCTCCATTCAAACTCACCTCCCAATTGACTTGACCCTCACCCCTACTGTACCTAATAACCTTGCTCTTATTGTGTCGGAGGTGGTGGGAACGAGGAGAAGAGGGAGACCAAATTGGAGGTGGAAAGATGGAGTGAAAAAGATTTTGTGTGATCGGGGCCTGAACATGCAGGAGGGTGAAAGGAGGGCAAGAAATAGAGTGAATTGGAGTCATGTGGTATACAGGGGTTGACGTGCTGTCAGTGGATTGAAGCAAGGCATGTGAAGCGTCTGGGGTAAACCATGGAAAGCTGTGTAGGTATGTATATTTGCGTGTGTGGACGTGTGTATGTACATGTGTATGGGGGGGGGGGTTGGGCCATTTCTTTCGTCTGTTTCCTTGCGCTACCTCGCAAACGCGGGAGACAGCGACAAAGTATAAAAAAAAAAAAAAAAAAAAAAAAAAAAAAAAAAAATATATATATATATATATATATATATATATATATATATATATACATATATATATATATATATATATATATATATATATATATATATATATATATATATATATATATATAACCAGGGCATGTGAAGCGTCTGGGGCAAACCATGGAAGTTCTGTGGGGCCTGGATGTGGAAAGGGAGCTGTGATTTTGGTGCATTATACATGACAGCTAGAGACAATGTGAACAAATGTGGCCTTTGTTGTCTTTTCCTAGCACTACCTGACACACATGTGGGGTGAGGGGGTTGTTATTTCATGTGTGGTGGGGTGGCGATGGGAATGAATAAAGGCAGACAGTATGAATCATGTACATGTGTATATATGTATATGTCTGTGTGTGTATATATATGTATACATTGAGATGTATAGGTATGTATATTTGCGTGTGTGGAAGTGTATGTATATACATGTGTATGTGGGTGGGTTGGGCCATTCTTTCATCTGTTTCCTTGCACTACCTCACTAATGCGGGAGACAGCGACAAAGTAAAATAAATAAATATACATATAGTCATTAGATTTACTTCTTCCAGCTGGGACGTGGGGGTATGTTAGGGCACATACAGCCAGGGTTAACTGGTGCATGATTTTTATGATATTTTAGACAAACATTTTGGGTAATCACTAAGCCCATTATCTATATTAACTGTAGCAGTCAAATATGTATTATTTTGTTATTCAATAGATAAATTCAAATATATATTATTTTGTTATTTACAATATGGTAAAACAATCCTCTCAGTCCTTAGAGTGTGAGTAAATGTTAGTAAATGTATTATTTTGTTTAAACGAAATCTACGTTCAATCTAATAAATAAGTAATAAAAAAAAATTACCTAATATATATATAGTGAAACAATCCTGTCAGTTGTAACAGTGTGAGTAAATGTTTGATTTTTTGTTCATGCAATGACGGTGTATGGCATGTCACTAAACAAAATGAATAAGGAAATATTAAATTCCATGGATTAATTTTGTCTATGGGTGACATTCATTTAAAGCTGGCTTCACCTTCCACTCATATTTTCAAAGAGATAACATCTTTTAGTACACTGTAACTCAGTTCTTCCCCAATGAAATTTCATTGTCTTTTACAGCTTCACATGGAATAACATACATCACAAGCTAACAGAAGGTTAGTTCTAAGAATAACCTAAACAGCTACCCACAGATTATAACCAGCCTGCAGAGAAGTGAAGGTTATGAACCCTAGTTAGCTTCAATATTTTTAATACCTAAATCAGAGAATGGGGTACAAAAAAGCAAGTTAGGGAAAGGATGAGCGATGAGATATAAAGAAAAGATAAACTGCATTATCCATGTGTCAAGCTAACTTGCAAACATACTTTATGTAAACATCATAGAAAAAGTATCAAGAGTTCAAAAGACTTTCAAATTCTTACCTCCAAGGTAGGATGTAATGATGCTCGATGTTTCTGAAGCTTATCTTGAGTGATGTAAACCAAACTGCACTCAGGGCAGCGGAACATACATGGTCCTTTGATTAAGTGTTCTAGGAATCTACCCAAACTATCACAGTCATTCTCACAAGTTGGGCATCTGTCAATAGGTTTGAAGGTATTTTGTAACATCAAGGATACTGTTTAAGCACTGAAGAGACAATATTATAAATTGGAATATCTGTGGATATGTTGTCTGGTGTATGTATATACATGTGTATGTGGATGGGTTGGGCCATTCTTTCATCTGTTTCCTTGCGCTACCTCGCAATAAATAAAAATAATGTTCTCTGGTGACAAATAGAAAATTTAGTACCTCTTAAAAGCTATGCATGTTGCATTAATCTGTAATATTCATTACCAAAACACATATTATCTTATTAAAATTTTGGTGACTATTCTACCTCGCTATGTGGGAAACAGTGAGTAAGTATGAAAAAATAACCATGAAAAGATAATTCATACTTGCTGCCTTTATTCATTCATTTGTGGCAGAGGTGGCGATGGGAATGGATGAAGGCAGCAAGTATGAATATGTACATGTGTATATATGTCTGTGTATGTACATGTATGTATGCATTGAGATTTATAGGTATGTGTATGTGTGGACGTTTATGTATATACATGTGCATGTGGGTGGGTTGGGCTCTTCTTCTTTCTGTTTTCTTGCGCTACCTTGCTGATGTGGGAGACGATGATTAAGTATAATAAATAAATAAATACATACACACACGTTTTTTTTCATACTATTTGCCATTTCCCACATTAGTGAGGTAGTGCTAAGAACAGAGGACAGAGCCTTTGAGGGAATATCCTCACTTGGCCCCCTTCTCTGCTCCCTTTTTGGAAAATAAAAAAAAAAAAAAAAAAACGAGAGGGAAGGATTTCCAGCCCCCCGCTCCCTCCCCTTTTAGTCGCCTTCTAGGGCACGCAGGGAAAATGTGGGAAGTATACATATACATATATATACATGTACATAATTCATACTTGCTGCCTTTATTAATTCCTGTCGCCACCTCGCCACACATGAAATGACAACCCCTCCCCCTGCATGTGCGCAAGGTAGCGCTAGGAAAAGACAACAAAAGCCACATTCGTTCACACTATCTCTAACCGTCATGTATAATACACCTAAACCACAGCTCCCTTTCCACATCCAGGTCCTGCAAAACTTTCCATTGTTTACCCCAGATGCTTCACATGCCCTAGTTCAATCCACTGACAGCACGTCGACCCTGGTATACCACATCGTTCAAATTCACTCTATTCCTTGCATGCCTTTCACTCTCCTGCATGTTCAGGCCCCAAGTGCTCAAAATCTTATACACTCCATCCTTCTACCTCCAATTTGGTCTCCCACTTCTTGTTCCCTCACTTCTGACATATATATCCCCTTTGTCAACCTTTCCTCACTCATTCTCTCTACATGTCCAAAACATTTCAACACACCCTCTTCTGCTCTCTTAACCACACTCTTTTTATTACTACATCTCTCTCTTAACCTTTCATTACTTACTTGATCAAACCACCTCACACCACATATTGTCCTCAAATGTTTGATTTCCAACACATTCATCCTGAGGATAGGGGAGAAAGAATGAAAGTATGAAAGAAATGTATCCATATATTTGGAATCATTACTAACCTGAAGGATATAAGCTGCTCACTGAGGTAAGCTGGCTGGTAGTTGGTATGGAGCTGTAGTTTCCTTCCTGAAGAGCTGTGAATGATTTGCAAACCATCATTTTTCTCATCTTCAAGTGGTCTTCGGATAAAAAATTCAGGAAAGTACCATACATTGTTATCCGGCAACTGTATGCGATCCTCACACATACTAGTGTCACTTGCTAGCATCACTGAACCGTCAGCAAAATTCTGAACGAAAGGGCAACTTGAACTACAGATGTGGCCTCTGAATTCCTGAGAGTCTGTATAGCCAGAGCTACACTTAAGGCACACAAATATGGTTACCTTTGCTTCAATAACTCTGATCTGTGAGGATTCAATGGCTATTGCTAAAGCATCACTTCCTACTGGAGTGAGCTCAGTTATACTTTCAGCAGTGTGACATTTTAGCCAATCCTCATCCTTGTCACATAAGCCGTCAGTTTTTACTGCTGTGTTATGATTTTCTTGATGAAACTGTTCATGTGGATCATACGTGTCTAACTGTGATCTTAAAGTATTTTCTTTAGGTTCCTGTGATACAGTTTGATATTCTTTTATAAAATTCTTGTTCTTATTGATATTTTCCTCCTTATAATGATGGTGATCAGATTGTTCTTTATTATTGTTCCAGTTACTGACTTCTTTACCTCCCCTTTTCAATTTTGGTTTCCTTTTTAATCTCTTTTCCTCTATGTACTGTTTATTATTAGATTCCTGTGACACTGATGCAGTGCTGAGGCTAGTAAGAGGTGAATCTTTTGAACATTCTCTGACATGGTCTCCAAAATCTTGTTTCCACCTTTTACCATCACAGTATTTCAATTCATCTTCATTCTCTAAGTGGTTTTTCAACTTTTTATAAGAAGGCATTAGAGGTGGATCTGTTTCAGGTACATTATGCATGGCTAAGACATGTTCATGAAGTTCCACCAAATCTTCACACTGCCTTGAACAAAACTGACACAGTACCTGGGTTGCTAAAGGCAATAAGTCTTTTTCATTGATCTGTGGAACTTCATCACATACAGGATACTCCCTTTTCACAGGTGAATCATATTTAGAATTTGATGTTCCTGATGGTAATATGTACAAAGAAGGTTTACCAACATCAGAAACAGTGAACTCTTGATGAGGAAGACAAGGATCTAATCTGGCATGACTTGCTCTGTCAGCTGCTTTACCCGAGAGATTCATAAGCACATTTGCTGCTTCTGTTTCCTTGGTGGTCGGCTGCTGGGGTGGCAAGCGCTTGATGAACTGGTCTTGGTGGTGCTCATCTCGAACGTTCTTTATAATGTGTTCTTCTGTATGATTTACATGTTGATCTGACACCAAGGAAAGGTGATTATTATCTTGAATTTCACTCCTTTGCAGTTTCTGTGCATTGTGTAAAATGTGTGTGTTGTCAGTTGGATGAAGTTGAGGAGTATATGATTTCATCTCTTTCCCAGCAAACATCATTCCTGCAGGACTGCAGAGGTCAACGATCTCCTGGAGGAAATTTGTCAATTAGTTATCATAAACCAGATCTATCTATTCATCAGTGTTGCTCTTCCCATTTACATGAAGTGAATGTAAGTCTCTTAATTCACTCATTCACATTATTCGGCTTAAGAAAGCTTGTTAACACAAAATGGAAAAGTCAATGATTATAATTTCCACAATTCAAGAAAGTAATCACTGTGAAATACCAGTGTACAACTGCTTTGCTACAGTATGGTTTTATAATTAAAATGCAATGTACCTATGGTTTATGGCTTATACTGTTTTTACTTTATGATCTCACGTTTTTCAAGAATGGCTGAGCCTCTTCAACAGCACTTGATCTTTATAACACGTGCAGTGTAATGAGAACCCATTGGTGGGGCTCTCACAACAATGATTATTGCCATGCTGACACAATATGATACAGAAAAAATTAAATATTTAACCACATTTATTTTACCATGTTCAACCATCTGGCTCTTTCCTCAAGATATGTGCTGAATGGCATAAAAATATGTGCTTGAGAGGTTCATATGTAATACAGGCTAAATACAAACAGAAAACCAAATCAAGAACAAGATCATCAACAACAAAAAGCCAATAGTTTAAGCAATCTTTGAATGATTTAAGGTCACCCCTCAACAAATTGCAAAAGCAATGAAACAAAGTATATCTGATGGGTATTCATATGTAGAATGTCATTTTCAAAATGTATGGAAATATACTGACCAGATATACAATATCCTTAAACAGGACTACCAAAATATGGCTATTACTTCAGGTAAATATAAGTGGCAGTTTAGGGATGATAACACCAGAATTTAAACAGCTTTAATAATGAGCTAAATTCCTCTGAGGTAACACAATTCAAAACAAAGCATTTATAATCAGCAATACAATTCCAAGATCTTTATGGGGTTCCTGTAGCATCAAGGCTGCACTCCAATCAGAAGTAGGGAAATCACAGACTACTCTGGAAACAAGATCCTTGATGAAACTGTACTTCTTGTCCACTATCAATGACACCAACTTGCCAAAGGCAAATTTTCATCCATAGTGCAGCCATATGCAGGCAGTCTGGTACCATATACAACCTTAATATTTACTTTTTTCTGTAAGTAAATAACACTGTCTTTTACACAACTAATCTTAGTTCTGAGAGTCTACTCGTCCTTAACTTTGGCATTCCATCATTTCTCAGTACAACTATCAGCATTAAATTGAAAAAATTGCTTCTGATCATTTCTGACAGCTTTAATGTCTACAATCACCAAAACCCAGAATTCTTGTAAACATATAACCAAAAAAAGTAATCAAAATCACCAATAGTAATACCATTTAGACAATAAAATAGCCAAGGTTAATTGCTTAAAACAATGACTCATCATTCAGGTTCAATTGCTAATGATATGTTGGCAGAGACTCATCTATAATCTCCACATACCACATATGGAGCTGTCCATTCCAGTCATTCAGCATGTATAGCACACAATGTGGAATCCCATTTTAAAGTTCCACCGATTACTCTATGAAATGGAGAAATGTTCGTTAGAATGCCTATAATATTTCCCATTACTACATTTCCAACCCCACTGTTCAGGGGGTACATAACTAGCTTCTCATTCCCACTCTTGTACTTGTTGATACATAGAGAGGCTATGATAACTAGTCACAGCTGGAATAAGTAGCAAAGTGTGGGACCAAACTGCCTTGGTGCTGGAAGTGGTTTTACCAGAAAATCTGTTGAGTCCCAGCTCAATCACTCTCCTTTTCTAGCTTGCCCATGCCACTGTAAAGGCAAACCAAGGCATTTTCTCCATGTATAATTATTTCCTTTGATGCATCATTTTTCATTAGCAGCCATACCTACTTTTAGAAGTAACTGGCCATCTTTATTTGCATAAAAAACCACCTATTTGCTGATATTAAATACTCTAGTGTTTCAGTTATCTCCCCTCACAACTAATAACTGTTACAGTTATCCATTACATCTTGTTCTGTTTTCTTTAAGGAATAATATGTTCAGTTTTCTACATCATATTTTGAAGAATCTTATTATTGTATGTTATAATATGAAATTTTGTTTATTAGAATGTAAATAAAGAGCAAATATTTTTACTGTATGTGTCAGATGTGGAGGGAACAAGAAGCAGGAGACAAAATTGGAGGAAGGATGGAGTGAAAAAGATTTTGAGTGATCAGGGTGAGGCATGCATGGAATGAACTGGAATGATGTGGTATACCAGGGTTGACGTGATGTCAGTGGATTGAACCAGGGCATGTGAAGCGTCTGGGGTAACCCATGGAAAGTTTTGTGAGACCTGGATAAGGAAAGGGAGCTATGGTTTCGATCCATCATACATGACAGCTAGGGACTGAGTGTGAAAGAATGTGGCCTTTGTTGTCTTTTCCTAGCGCTACCTTGCGCGCATGTGGGGGGGAGGGGGTTATCATTTCATGTGTAGTAGGGTGGCAACGGGAATGAATAGAGGCAGACAGTATGAATTATGTACATGTGTATATACGTATAAGTCTGTGTATGTATATGTATGTATAAGTTGAAATGTATTGGTATGTATATGTGCATGTGTGGACGTGTATGTATATACATGTGTATGTAGGTGGGCTGGGCCATTCTTTCATCTGTTTCCCTGTGCTACCTCGCTAACACTGGAGACAGCAACAAAGTATAAAAGAAAAAAAAATATTTGCCTAAGATTTGGGAAGCAGAGGGAGATCGAAGTATTAAGAGTAAATAGTATTCCTATATTCAGAGAGAGCATATGTTTATATTTACTATTGTAAATATATTTTTCATAACTTTTTACCACTATGTTTGGTATTTGAACAAATCTATAAGAGAGAAAAGGATATATATATAATGGCTGTCAGCTGTCAGATGTTAGCCAGATGGTAAGGGAATCTGTGTCTAGCCAAAATCTCTGAAGAATTTATTTTTTCCAAATAATGAATGTTAACCTAATTCTGTACTTTTTAAGCTATAACAATAAATTGCATAATCATACTTCTCAGGGGTTTATATATCCAGGAATAACATTACTAGCTTTAAAACCATTTCTAACATGTTCCTGGTTGGTGACTGACCTGCAAAGTGTGTAGCAAGTTGAGCAGTGCAGTACAGAGGGCAACACTGTGAGAGGGTGTCACAGAGCTGCTTGGCTGCCATGCTGACACCACAACCTCCAGCTGGTACTTCTCTACTTGACCAGCTACCTGTGCCTGTGACAAGGAAAAGTCTGTTTAACAGATTCAAAAGCATTAACTTATTTCTTGAATCATATTCCTGAGTTGTTCATAATAATAAAGAAATGTTAAGTTTTTGTATGAAACAAGCTGAAAGTTTTCCCCACTTTTTTGTTCTTGCTAAATGTACAATGGTCATTAAGGTACAATTCTTGATCTTACATCATAAACCATAGTTTAAGTTAACAGTCATCTAGTAAATAAGTAATGCCTTTGTAATAGGTTAGGTTTGTAGTGGGTATGGGTGGTTAAGTTAGGTTTATATGGAATTCCAGTAGTTTTAATTACACTCCGATATACCTAATCATCAAAATACAGCTCATTTACAGGAATGCAAAGGAATAAATTGCAAATGGAGTAAGATAGACAAAATGCATCTGTAATACTGTAGGATATCCAAATGACAAATGAAATTTTCGTTTCTAAAGAAAATTCATTGCTATTCTATACGTAACTTTCTGCTATTACGCAAATTTTAGTCCAACAATGATAGCTGCAGAGCCATCCAAAATGGCATAGCGATGTGCATACAGCACAATTCCCAAATAAAATTCTCAAAAAAAGAAAAAAAAAATGCTGCCATATTCAATATCATTTCAGGCAGGTTAGCAGACTGTCCATTTAATATCATTAAATGAGTATTTCACCTACTCTTTTACCTTCTTGAATTTCTTTGTATACTTATATTCAGGCTGTTATGTTAATTGATTTCTGCAATTTCAGTTTTCACTTTTTCATTAAGTTTTTGTTTTTACTCTATATTTTTCCTCTGATTCTATGCCTACCACTTTATGGATGGGAAATTTAACATGTGTAAACTATATCAATACATACTAGTAGTATATCTCTGTTACCATGAATCTATTCTACTGACTGTAAGTACCGTACCTGATTCATATGATTTCTTAAGTGTTTATTTTGCCGACATATGCTGACACAGTAAATGTAAGCAAATGGAATTTTGCTGACATTATAATTAACAAATCTCTCAGGATTATTCATTATTTTCAAGCATACAGACACTATAAACTACACTGATGTATGCTATGGGGGCCAGAGGGAAGAACCCATTGGTTGGGTTGATTAATTTGACTTTTTTAACCTAACACTTTTCTTGTACTTCAATATGGCAAAGGGTAAGAGTTTTCTAACAACGCCTACCTGACTTGGTGAAATCTAATTTCATCATATCACTCTTCCTAATCAAAATCTTTATGGACCTCAATATCTGAAAATGATTTTCCTCTACAGAAAGTCAATAACTGCAAAATTAAAGTAGTATCCCAAAACATCAATATACAGATTGAGAACATTTACAGAAACAATGGAAAAACTAGAGGATTGCAGATGGGTCATAGGAAAACACAAGTGGATTGTAGGTGACCTACTCAACTATTATGATTTACGTTCATATTATCAGTTAACTGCCTTTCTGTATGTACTTCTATGATCCTGCTTCATGAAGTCTATTCTCAAGTAACACAAAACTCTTTGATCATTTAGATTCCCCATGGGTTATATACTCAGTATATGCAGTGCAGTAAGACATCTACTTAATTATGGTCCCACACTGTCAACTGTTGAAATACCTGGCGAATGGCAACGAACCATCCCAAACAGAGATGTGTTCAGCATGAGTATCCTGTACATTCTCAACATATATTCTTCAAAGCAAGATGCGGCAATAATACTAGTACCCTTACAGGTACCATGGTAAGGTATACATACCATGTCATTACAAGTGTATTTCCCAACTCCTCTGTACACAGTCTGTTTTTCTAAATAATCCTTTATCTACCCTACATTTCTGTTATGCTGGAGACTCGTACTAAAATATCAATATATAATTATGTAGAGCATAATCTATACATTACATTTGGCCATGCAATACAGATTCACTGGAGTAAATAAAAAATTCCTATGATCTTCCAATTTCCATACAGTATTCAGACAGACACCTTAAATCATTACCCTACGTGCAGAGAATTAAAATGATCTAACCTAACGTTAGATCCAACCATATCTAACCCGTGAACATGTGAACATAATCTAACCTAATATTTGACACCATTACGATAAAGTACCCCATATCTAATATAACTACTGCTGATCTATAGACCAATAAAATGAGATCAGCCATTAAATAAGGATGAACACATTCTACGCCAATGTACCTATGACCTCTGTGTAAGAAGTCTCTTATTTACTGTCACTAGTTTTTGTAAAGGTAATAGAAAAGCTGGATGTTATACTCTATACCTGTGAAAGTACAGTTTCAATCTCGCTGAAGAATTGTCGAAACAAATGCTGAACTTCACCCATCATAAAGGAAACACTTCCACTCCCTGAGGCAGCTGGAGAACCTCACTAATCCCGGCTTACAAAACTTCTTTCCATACTTTGTATAAATAAAAATCGTTACAATTAACTCTGATGAAATAATAATTTACATAAAAAAGTATTCTTATCAAATTTCATTGAAAAACTGATGATATAATTTTATCAAAAGTTCTAAGAAAAAGAAAAATTGTCTCAATCTCGCTCTAATGTAATGCTTATTTATAGACTGAAATGGCCCCTCAAGCTTTCCTATTTAGAATTCAGATTTCAATGAAGAGCAATGGAAAATACTAACTGAACGGAAAGACGGCATCTGTAAAAAAAAACAAAAAAAAAACAGTAATATAAAAAATAATGTAATAATAATTGTGAGATGATTTTGGATCATATGATGTATTCGGTGCCTCTAAGTAAGATTCTTTGACGGACTTTCCAGTGATTAGACAAAAACGTAAAAACTGCCTAATTTTTTTTTCTTCACAAGGTCGATTTGATACTATGCACCGTGGACTTTCCCAGGCTGGGGCTGAACATGGTAGCTTGACTAGCCTACCGCTCACACTGGACTTTTAACCCAGTAAATGTTCCTATAATAATTTTTTTTTGCAAAACTTTGTGAATATCTTTCCACGTCGTAGTTGGATATGAATGTTGGGTCTTTAGTTTCACTATTTCTTTTTAACTTATGAATGGCTTTTGATGATCAAATTTACGTTTTCAATTATATAAGATTCAAAGTTAATGGGTGACAAGGGCATACTGGTCTAACATAAAAGCCCTCAACTGCCTCCCACAAAATACTCATCTACCGTTTGCAACAACAACATACCCATTCAAAAGTCTTCATCTGTCTAGAATAGCAACAGACTCGTGCAAAAGCCTTCAGTTGTCTACAACAGCAATATCCATACAAAAGTCTTAACCACTTTAAACAGCAGTAAACTAACACATAAAACCCATCAGCTGTCGATAACAGCAAGAGATTAAAACTAGGCCAGGTGGACGGGCTGAGGAAGGCTACGGGCAACGTGGACAGGCTAAGGAAGGTCACGGGCCCAAGTGGATGGGCTGAGGAAGGTCACGGACCCAAATGCATGGACTGAGGAAGGCCATGGACCCAAGTGGACGAGCTGATGAAAGCCGTGGGCCAGGTGGAACGGCTGGGATAGGCTGGAGGCTGGGAACAAGATGGATCGGCTGGGAAAGGTCAGTAGATAGGTGGACCGGCTTGGAAAGGCCGGGGGCTAGAAAAGGCTACGGGCTTGGTGCAGTAGCTAGGAAAGGGTGCGGGTCAGGTACACTGGCTGGAAAATGCCAGGGGCAAGGTGGAACGGCGGGGAAAGGCCAAGGGTTTGATGAGGAGGCTGGAAAATGCTGCTGGCTAGGTAGTACAGCTAGGAAAAGCCGGAGGTCCAGGTGGAGCCACCGGAAAAGGCTGTGGGCTACCTGAGGTGGCTGGGAAAGACAAAAGTGCTTAAAGGAACGGCTGGGAAAGGTTGCGGGTCTGTTAGATTGGCTGGGAAAGGCCTGGGTCTAGGTGGAGCGGCTGGGAAAGGCTAGGGGTTAGGCAGAGTGGCTGGGAGAGGTCAGGAGCCAAGTGAACCAGCTGGGAAAGGCTGCTGGTCAGGTAAACCGGCTAGGGAAAGCTAGGGGCTGAGTGGAGCGGCTGGGAAAGGCCAAGATGCTGAGTGGAACGACTGGGTAAGGCCAGGGGTTAGGTGGAGTGGCTGGGAAAGGCTGCGTGCCAGGTGGAGGTTAGTCTTCTGAAAGCCATAGAAGGATCAATAAGGACCTGGCGCTGAGACGACAGAGGTCATTGGTCTGGGTTGGAAGGTGACCCGAACAGGCATCACCTAGCACAGTCAGGGACGTGGGTTCGAGCCCCTGCTGGGACATCTCGGAGGCTCGGACGAAAGGGTTTACGCTGATATTTCTTTGTTTACATGGAAGATTAAATATGTACCTAAGATTACAATTTGATCTTGATGTTCCATACGTTAATGATGAGCTACAGCAAAGTGGCATCTGTTTAGGGAGTGGAACAATGAATCAGTTTCGGTTTAACGTTGTTTTTATGGGTGCAAAATTGCCATCTAGAAGATCAAATTATGATATGCAGAGTCATACAGTCGTACTCAAGTGGTTGTACCTTTCTGCTCAATGGTTAATCATTACATCAAATATACACGTGTGACTGATGCTTTACGTCATATAATTTCCAATATACAAGTTGATTATTTAGTCTTGTTGAGAATTTTATCAATTGTAGGGCGATGTAACATACAGCATACGGAGGACCAGTGTTGTACTTTTTCAACAACCTCTTTCTACCTTATGGATGGATGTGGTACGCATGATTATGCATGATTCATAGGAATCATTGTTTAGGAATAAAGTGAACAGAACCTACACATATTTCATCCTTTCATTCTTCTGAAAAGTTACAAATATATGAAAGTCAAGTATATTGTATCAGTCAATATCACACTCCTAACAAAGAGCTTTCTATGAGCCGGAATTGTTTACGTAAACATGAAAATATTCTAACGTTGTGGTTTCTTCCACTTTTCCTCTGATATATATTTTGACATTTTCTGTTGTGTGTCTCCTGAGTTGTCAACGGCCGGCCCAGGGAATAATCTTCATGCAAGGCCATCACTCAGTCTGTTCTCAACTGACACGTTCATTTTCCTGTTATATTATTGAATGTTGATATCCAATTGCACTTCGGATTCATTCAATTTTCGGCTACGTCACTCGAGCGGGAAACGGGTTTACGAGATGTGAGGGAGCAGGTGATGGAGGTATTGTTGCTGCTGTCATGGTGACGCCCGTCCCCTGCCCGACTCTGGCCCCCCCAGCCTCACTGGTCTGCACGTCTCCACTCCGCTGTGTACTATGGACGCCAAGGTGTGCTGTGTGGGTGAGAGGGCCTTCCCCTTAACGCCCTCACTCACTCACTCCTCCCTCAGTCTCCTTCACCTTCTCCTCTACCATACCCTCCAGTTCTAACGACACCGATGACGTCATCCAAGGATGATAAATGCTTGTATGAACGCTACTCAGTGACGTCATGAACACTACTCGGTGACGTCATGACCATGAGATCCGCGCACACTCAACAAAGCTGATTGCAAGCAAAGAAAACAAACAGGCAAATAATATTCAGTTTGATTATCTGTGCACTAAACCGTGCAATTTTGTTTGCAGCATATCGGTGCTAATGTGACATTTAAAGTAATACAAAAGTGACAATGAGTGATTTGAACGAGTTATTGGTATCTATCTGGATAAAGGGCCGAGCATCTTACTAAGTAACATTATATCTCCTGCCTCCCATCTTCGCTTTAAGATTCTAAATCGCTCGTCAATATATCATGCTGAATATGGTTCTTCTAACATTGTTAAAGAAATAAAAAGCAGCAGACCCACTCTGCCGTCTACTGCACAACTGACCACACACGGGATTAAGCAAGATGCAGTCATATATATTCTGCTCCACCAGCTCCCAATTTGCTGCTTGCTTGCAGATGGATCTCAAGAGATGAAAATTATATATTCCAATTATGCAAATCGCCAGAAATCATGAAACTGTAATAACTGTGATGAAACATACGCGTTAGGGGACGAGAAAGGCGGCATCTGTAGCGCTGCCGGGCTGTTGCTACAATGCCGCGCTGCCAGACGCTCAGTTATGACAAGAAAATAGACCTATTTAGTACAAATCAATTGTAAAATGTTTCAAGGCAATATCTCTTCTGCAGATCCAATGACACTCTTTAATTGCATTTGTTGGAAAAAGTCTTCTCGGAAAAAAATGTATACCTGAAAATATCTATAAAAATTCCCATACTATAAAAAAAATGCTGCCATTATTTCAAGATACACACTACTACAGCTTATATATATATATATATATATATATATATATATATATATATATATATATATATATATATATATATATATATACGCAGATAGACAATCCTTCCGGTATGTCTATGATTATTTGATTGATCATATCAGTTAGAAAGGACATTTCTGGTGTAGCTGTCTACATATCAAGTATCGCTAGGTTCACTATCCTACTCAACCACTAATGGCACTTTCCAGCGGGTCAGGCGGAGAGCCAGCGACCAGTGGCAACCTCCCTGACGTCACCTGGGTTGCCAGGGGCCAATGGCAACCCTCAGTACGTCAATCGGGGTGCCAGCGACCAGCGGCAACCTCCCTGGACGTTACCTAGGTTGCCAGGGGCCAATGGCAACCCCCAATACGTCAATCGGGGTGCCAGCGAGCAATGGCAACCTCACCGGACGTCACCTGGGTTGCCAGGGGCCAATGGCAATCCCCAATACGTCAATCGGGGTGCCAGCGAGCAATGGCAACCTCACCGGACGTCACCTGGGTTGCCAGGGGCCAATGGCAATCCCCCAGTACGTCAATCGTGGCGCCAGTACAGTATTGGATGAAGGACCCGAGCCAGAGCAGGCCGGTGTATAGACATGTAATTACTTGGGCCTGAGCTGTGAATACCCTGCAATTAGTGACAGTCGACGTGGATAAATATTTATTTATCGCGCGAGATGTAGTGATCACCTGTGTATGTGGGTGACATTGGTGGCACTATTCTGACTCACAGTTCACCTGGGAACATTGTACTGACTCACAGTTCACCTGAGAACATTGTACTGACTCACAGTTCACCTGGGAACATTGTACTGACTCACAGTTCACCTGGGAACATTGTACTGACTCACAGTTCACCTGGGAACATTGTACTGACTCACGTTCACCTGGG
Organism: Panulirus ornatus; assembly: GCF_036320965.1. Classification (NCBI taxonomy): domain Eukaryota; kingdom Metazoa; phylum Arthropoda; class Malacostraca; order Decapoda; family Palinuridae; genus Panulirus; species Panulirus ornatus. The sequence goes on from NC_092273.1 coordinate 2,749,439, forward strand.
AACATTGTACTGACTCACAGTTCACCTGGGAACATTGTACTGACTCACGTTCACTTGGGAACATTGTACTGACTCACAGTTCACCTGGGAACATTGTACTGACTCACAGTTCACCTGGGAACATTGTACTGACTCACAGTTCACCTGGGAACATTGTACTGACTCACAGTTCGCCTGGGAACATTGTACTGACTCACAGTTCACCTGGGAACATTGTACTGACTCACAGTTCACCTGGGAACATTGTACTTACTCACAGTTCACCTGGGAACATTGTACTGACTCACAGTTCACCTGGGAACATTGTACTGACTCACAGTTCACCTGGGAACATTGTACTGACTCACAGTTCACCTGGGAACATTGTACTGACTCCCAGTTCACCTGGGAACATTGTACTGACTCCCAGTTCACCTGGGAACATTGTACTGACTCACAGTTCACCTGGGAGCATTGTACTGACTCACAGTTCACCTGAGAACATTGTACTGACTCACAGTTCACCTGGAAACATTGTACTGACTCAGTTCACCTGGGAACATTGTACTGACTCAGTTCACCTGAGAACATTGTACTGACTCACAGTTCACCTGGGAGCATTGTACTGACTCACAGTTCACCTGAGAACATTGTACTGACTCACAGTTCACCTGGGAACATTGTACAATATCCCACTGAGGTAGTGCGACTTCTCCTGTAGTGGTGGAGGCGTCTCCCTCATGTACGGATGAGGTCATGAGGTTCCTCATGAGTGTATGGAGAGTAATGAGGTAAGTGGAGGCCTGACACACTCATTCACTCATACATAATCTGTAAAGCGTATAACAATAGCAATAAAACCAGCTCAACGTTCATAAATCAGTTATCGTTCATAAACCAGGGATAAAACCAACTCATCGTTTATAAACAAGGGATAAAACCAGCTTAACGTTCATAAACCAGGGATAAAACCAGCTTAACGGTCATAAACCAGTGTTAAACCAGCTTATCGTTCATAAACCAGGGATAAAGCCAGCTTAACGCTTATAAACCAGTGTTAAATCAGCTTATCGTTCATAAACCGGGGATAAAACCAGCTTAACGCTCATAAACCAGTGTTAAACCAGCTTATCGTTCATAAACCAGAGATAAAGCCAGCTTAACGCTTATAAACCAGTGTTAAATCAGCTTATCGTTCATAAACCGGGGATAAAACCAGCTTAACGCTCATAAACCAGTGTCAGACCAGCTTATCGTTCATAAAGCAAGGATAAACCAGCTTAATGTCAATAAGCCAATAATAAGACCAGCTTATCATGGGTAGTTTTAATAAATCTGAGGTTAAAACGTTTTCATTTCTTTAACGACCAGCTTGTGTTCTGCTGACCAGGGCAACAGCTAGTACACGGGTGAAATGGGAACAGAATTCTCCCCTCTGTTGAACATCACTAAACTAGTATACGTCCCCACTAGTCCAAGACAAATTAAACCAAAGCTTGATTTTATTAAACCAGTTTAGTTTCTTCGTTCCATATGGTCCGTTGTGCAGCCCTGAACGAGGAAGAAACTTGCTTAACCCATGTGTGGATCTGGACACATCAAACTAGTTTAAAGGCCCACCGTCTGGCTGGAGGTTTAACACCCAATAAGCAGACAAATACGCTCGTGTAAGCCAGACTTGCTAAGTTTTATTGTTCATTTCCACGGTAAGTTCATGGAACATCAAACTAGTTTAATTCCCGCGTGGGGAGCGAGATTAAACCTGTCACTCATGGCAGAGGGAGGGCCTTACGTACACCCTGTTGGTGGGGGAGGGAGGGAGGGAGAGATAGTGAGGGAGAGAAGGTACGACCCTCTGGGCGCACGACGGCACGACCCTCCAGGGAGGATAACTCACTCCCCACACCCCACCTCTCTCCCTCCCCAGGGAGGACAAGCTGGACAGATGGGGAGGAGTAAAACATACAAGTAATGGCGTTAGTTTAATGAGTGTGTTACGTAACTCTATTTTGTGACAACACTGTTCCAACAAACCAACAGATTTAACAATAACTTTATTACTTTTTCTACCTATTAACAAAATATATATTGGCAATTTTTCCCAGTGACCAATTTTCACGGATGCCAAGTTTATTGCATAACAGAAATATATAGAATATCCACGTCACAACGTAATTGTATTAGAAAATGTAAACTGGGTTACCAGTGTCGCTTACATATTGCGTGGTGAAGCACCATGGTCGTGTGACGGGTCAACCAGCGTTAACGTCACGGATACGACCCTCTATGGTCGTGACGCTGTAACATGTGCTCGATCAGTGTGACGTGAGAGAGAGAGAGAGAGAGAGAGAGAGAGAGAGAGAGAGAGAGAGAGAGAGAGAGAGAGAGAGAGAGAGAGAGAGAGAGAGACTACATATTGGAGAACTCCGAGTCTGGCTGGCGTAACCTATGACGCTAATATGGTCGACACTCGCGCAGTGTTGTGTTGTGTATTGGAACTTCGACGTTTGCTAACTGGGTGAAAAGTGTGCTAAACCACAGGGGGATAAGGGTGGGCAAGTGACTTGGGCATACACTCCCTCCTGCCCACACACACACACATACACACACACACACGGACAGGACATGGGGACTTAACGTTACACAAGAAACGTGTGAAGATGTAACATTACGGTATGAGTTGTGGATGAATGAGATAAATTGAGTTATGAGACAGTGAGTGTGGCCATCACACACAAGATGTATGACGGGAGAATGATCAACAGATGTGGCCCCCACCAGTGTACAACTCCCTCCCTGTACAGTACAACACATGTGGTCCCACCAGTGTACAACTCCCTCCCTGTACAGTACAACACATGTGGTCCCACCAGTGTACAACTCCCTCCCTGTACAGTACAACACATGTGGCCCCACCAGTGTACAACTCCCTCCCTGTACAGTACAACACATGTGGTCCCACCAGTGTACAACTCCCTCCCTGTACAGTACAACACATATGGTCCCACCAGTGTACAACTCCCTCCCTGTACAGTACAACACATGTGGTCCCACCAGTGTACAACTCCCTCCCTGTACAGTACAACACATGTGGTCCCACCAGTGTACAACTCCCTCCCTGTACAGTACAACACATGTGGCCCCACCAGTGTACAACTCCCTCCCTGTACAGTACAACACATGTGGTCCCACCAGTGTACAACTCCCTCCCTGTACAGTACAACACATGTGGCCCCCACCAGTGTACAACTCCCTCCCTGTACAGTACAACACATGTGGCCCCACCAGTGTACAACTCCCTCCCTGTACAGTACAACACATGTGGCCCCCACCAGTGTACAACTCCCTCCCTGTACAGTACAACACATGTGGTCCCACCAGTGTACAACTCCCTCCCTGTACAGTACCAGGTGGTAATCACCCAAGCGACCACACAGGGGGAGATGATGTCAGAGCTGAGATGTTCGTTAAAAGTTAAGAATGACGTGAAGACAGGCACAGCGAAACCCATGAATAAAAGACATAATGTAAAAATGCATAACATTAAGATGCAATGAATAACTTGTATAATGAATGACTGGGAGAGGAGGCAGCTGGTGACACTCGCCAGCTGGCTCTCACGACTGAAGCTCCTGGGATTTAATGTGGGCCAAAATTGTCCAGGAACTATGTGTCGCTATACGACGCCCACCCTGCTGGCCTCCTCATGTGGGCGTGAGGACCGACGTGCGTGCTTCGTGCAGAGATAATAGGTTGGACTGGCATCAGTGGTGCTTCAGCGTCCATGTCTTCTGAAGAATATTGTTGGAGGGTGGGGGTGGTGGTGTTGGAGGGTGGGGGTGGTGGTGTTGGAGGGTGGGGGTGGTGGTGTTGGAGGGTGGTGGTGGTGGTGTTGTTGGAGGGTGGTGGTGGTGGTGTTGTTGGAGGGTGGTGGTGGTGTTGTTGGAGGGTGGTGTGGGTGGTGGTGGAGGGTGGTGTGGGTGGTGGTGGTAGGGTCTTCTTGTGGTGCCCTTCAGCGGCCAGTCAGGTGGAGTCCTGGGGCAGGGGCTTCCTCCTCCTGAAGCAGTGGAGGGAGGACAGGGTTCCTGATGCTGGGGTGTGGGTGTGGGGCGAGGACCTGGGGTGACGGGTGAGGGATGGGCAGCCTGAGGGAGGGCTGGTCAGCAGGACTTCACGACCTGCCAGGCAGACCACAAGCTGGGTCAGGAGATCAAGTCCTGCTGCTGGGGAGGGACTGCAGGGGTGAGCGTTGTGGGGGTGGGGAGAGAGCTCGGGAGAGGGCACCTCTGTAGCTGGGGAGGAGGTAATGACTCTCCCCCGCGGGTTTGGGGAGGTAAGGGTCGCCGAAGGGGTTCAGCTGGGGGGAGGGGGGGGGGGGTGCTAATCATGAGGGTCCCACTTCGACACACACTGTAGTTCTGGCCCGCTTCTGACCCTTGGACCCGTAACCTCACGTCGTCGTCACTACAAAATCCCTGGGTTAATTGAAAGTGGGAGCCTGACCTGACCTGAGGTGTTTGATATACAAGGTGTATGTAGAAGGGAAGATGAGGTGAGAGGTCATGGGAAGGGGACATCAACATGTTACAATCCAAGAAATTTGAATTTTCATGGAATTGTAAATACGACATTATTTTTGTGCTCGTCCCGCTGTCGTCATGGGGTTTTGTTTATCTCAGTAACATTATCAACGTTCTATTTTTTTATCTAAGTACCATTAAGGTCGCTTCTTTTTCCCCCCAGGACCGATGTCGTCATTCTTAAAGCGTGATAAGAACCATTTCTATCGGAGACCCGTCCTGGGCACCCGCTCTCTTCTCTTATCTCACCTGGGATAAAAACTTCCACCAGACGAAGCTCTTCCCTTCTTCACGGTAAACCCTCCTCCCGTCCCTGACCTGTCCACACCACCTGGTAGTGCAGACTCCCGTCCCTGACCTGTCCACACCACCTGGTAGTGCAGACTCCCGTCCCTGACCTGTCCACACCACCTGGTAGTGCAGACTCCCGTCCCTGACCTGTCCACACCACCTGGTAGTGCAGACTCCCGTCCCTGAACTGTCCACACCACCTGGTAGTGTGCACTCCCGTCCCTGACCTGTCCACACCACCTGGTAGTGCAGACTCCCGTCCCTGAACTGTCCACACCACCTGGTAGTGCAGACTCCCGTCCCTGAACTGTCCACACCACCTGGTAGTGTGCACTCCCGTCCCTGACCTGTCCACACCACCTGGTAGTGCAGACTCCCGTCCCTGAACTGTCCACACCACCTGGTAGTGCAGACTCCCGTCCCTGAACTGTCCACACCACCTGGTAGTGTGCACTCCCGTCCCTGACCTGTCCACACCACCTGGTAGTGTACACTCCCGTCCCTGACCTGTCCACACCACCTGGTAGTGCAGACTCCCGTCCCTGACCTGTCCACACCACCTGGTAGTGTACACTCCCGTCCCTGACCTGTCCACACCACCTGGTAGTGCAGACTCCCGTCCCTGACCTGTCCACACCATCTGGTAGTGTGCACTCCCGTCCCTGACCTGTCCACACCACCTGGTAGTGCAGACTCCCGTCCCTGAACTGTCCACACCACCTGGTAGTGTGCACTCCCGTCCCTGACCTGTCCACACCACCTGGTAGTGCAGACTCCCGTCCCTGACCTGTCCACACCACCTGGTAGTGCAGACTCCCGTCCCTGACCTGTCCACACCACCTGGTAGTGCAGACTCCCGTCCCTGAACTGTCCACACCACCTGGTAGTGTGCACTCCCGTCCCTGACCTGTCCACACCACCTGGTAGTGCAGACTCCCGTCCCTGACCTGTCCACACCACCTGGTAGTGCAGACTCCCGTCCCTGAACTGTCCACACCACCTGGTAGTGTGCACTCCCGTCCCTGACCTGTCCACACCACCTGGTAGTGCAGACTCCCGTCCCTGAACTGTCCACACCACCTGGTAGTGTACACTCCCGTCCCTGACCTGTCCACACCACCTAGATTCACGAACCCTCGTCACTATACCCATTCTCATTTTCCTATTACTCAGCAGTGTCCTGGGTCCCATCAGTGTCCTGGGTCGCATCAGTGTCCTGGGTCCCATCAGTGTCCTGGGTCCCATCAGTGTCCTGGGTCGCATCAGTGTCCTGGGTCCCATCAGTGTCCTGGGTCGCATCAGTGTCCTGGGTCCCATCAGTGTCCTGGGTCCCATCAGTGTCCTGGGTCGCATCAGTGTCCTGGGTCCCATCATTGTCCTGGCTCCCATCATTGTCCTGGGTCGCATCAGTGTCCTGGTCCCATCATTGTCCTGGCTCCCATCATTGTCCTGGGTCCCATCAGTGTCCTGGGTCGCATCATTGTCCTGGGTCCCATCATTGTCCTGGGTCCCATCAGTGTCCTGGGTCGCATCAGTGTCCTGGTCCCATCAGTGTCCTGGGTCCCATCAGTGTCCTGGGTCCCATCATTGTCCTGGCTCCCATCATTGTCCTGGGTCCCATCAGTGTCCTGGGTCGCATCATTGTCCTGGGTCCCATCATTGTCCTGGGTCCCATCAGTGTCCTGGGTCGCATCAGTGTCCTGGTCCCATCCTAATAATGTTCCACTCCGCCACACGCAGAGGGACGCAGGTTAGGGAGTGTGGCGGATCAGGTGTGAGGAACACTGGCACCGAGCCATGACCTCACCAGACGTGTCACGAGAGCAGCTGGTCCAGTGGCTCTTCCTTACCATGTCAAGGGAAAACTTTATATCTATCTACCTATCTATCTATCGTATATATATATATATATATATATATATATATATATATATATATATATATATATATATATATATATATATATCCTCAACCTGGATTTTTGGCGGTAATGTAAATGTTTACAATGCACTTGGTGTAGAGCATCTGCTTGTAACACTTACGACGTACAAACGTACACTAACATTGTACGAGGAAGGTGAACAGGGCAGCTTGTCAACAGAGTTAGTCATTTGTTTGTCTCGTGACAGACGGATGACTGCCTCGTGACTGCCAGTTGTCATATGACACTCATCTGTCAGACTCTGGCCTGACTGGGGGTTATTCATTAAAAGTGGCGTCTGACGTGCCCGTTTCCATATTGACGCAGGTGACAGGGTTCGACACCCTAGGCTAGGATAATTGTTAGGTCGTTTCACCAACCGTGGCTACACCATCTTATCTATCAATCTCTCCATCTACTTGCCTGTATCATTATGAATATAGATAGAGAGATAGATTGAGTGACTGACTGATAGACAGATAGATATACAGACAGACGTGATACATACATTATCAGCTGACGTACCAGAGTCGCGCGACTGTCTTCCCTAACGATTGTTTTCCTCAGCTACCACTTGTTCCACTCCCCCCCCCCCCCTCCTAATTCATTTTGAGATTTACTGGTTTGAGCTTCACATCAGATTTGCCTCGTGCTTCTCCCTGGTTGGGTAATTACCTCACAGCCGTGAGTGTGTCTGGTAGTTCCAGCTGGGGACGTCAAGCAATTTTCCTGGGTCTGTTTTGGAAACATTTCGTCGCTATGTTTTGTTTAGCGTCCATCCGGCAACGGTTCCCTCCGTCCGGATGTGACGTTACTCAAGCCAAGCTTAACAGTGTCATCGCTTACAACACTGATGCAACAGACATCCTAAATATATGAAATAATTCTGAAATCTATAGTTAGAGATACAGAGAGAAAAACAACGCAGTCAACATCAAAGACAAAACAATGAATGGAAAATCGAGGGGGAAGTCGAAGTAATTCCTTACTTTCGGACTATGTGTCGCCCGGGCTGGCGAGGGGCCCGTCAGCTGGCCATAAAAGGAAGACTTGCTCATACACCCAAATGTGAGTTTAATACATGATTGATGACTTGGGTAAGAAGTGAAGAAACGGTGTATATCCCTGGCGCCAGCAGGTGGTCCCTACCTCCCCCTGAGCTTCAAAATGACATCTAGGGCTATTTTGTGATGTGAAAATTTCCCCATTATACTTGCCTTAACAACTCTAGCACGGCAGTACGACCCTTGAGTACGAGGTTACGATCATTAGCTATGATGGCTTTGTCTTTGACCTGACCCATAATGGTTAGATCAAAGGCCAGGCATCGTACCGTCGTGCTCAATGGTCGTTCCCTGATGCTAAAGAGATCCGGTAATTTCACACATCCGGAATCAAACATTTGCAACTTGATGTCTCGAGTACAACCTCTAGAGCAGTACTGATACGAGACACATAAGACATTATAGAGAAGAATTCCCACACATGTTATTACTGGGTGTTGTTTATACAAACAGTCGTCATGGGAGAAGGTGACTTACTTAACAACGGAGGGAGGAGAGGGGGGGGGTGGAGGGAGGTGGAGAGATCTCGGTGATACGATGGTAAATGACTCTGGATCAAACAAGCAGTTCCAGAAACAATAACTGTACAGAATTTCAGTCACAATTATTCTGTACCCATTATCCATACAACCACGTACAAAGCTTGTGTCTCCCCTGATGATGTGATTATTACACGAAAGTGCACTTGGGAACTTATCGTGTTTCATTTTCCCCGTGTATATATATATATATATATATATATATATATATATATATATATATATATATATATTTTTTTTTTTTTTTTTTTTTTCATACTATTCGCTATTTCCCGCGATATATATATACACACAGACGGGCGCGCACGCGCCAGACGGCACTCCACCAACTAAGGGGTTGGGGGTTGGGGTGGTGGGTGGTGGGGTGGCGGACCTGCATTACATGGTGTTTCGTGCAGAACAACACCAGAAGCGACTGCCTGGCCAGCCAGTCAGCCAATAATTGTGAGGTGTGAAATCGGGGATTTCCATGTGAGAGGCGTGTAACACAGAGCGATATATTCCTTTGATGGTCGTCTCTGATAATCAGTGTTCATGCAGACATTTCCCGCGGCTAACATTACCAATGATAACATTGTGTTTACTTCTGATACGCAGCCGATGTGACGTCATGATGTAAACATCCGCCCGCCAAAACGTCGTTCCTTTAGCTATTAATTTTTCCAATACAAAATATTCTTTGAGGCCGAAGATGAAACTGTCCTGATTACAGGAGAGAGAGAGAGAGAGAGAGAGAGAGAGAGAGAGAGAGAGAGAGAGAGAGAGAGAGAGAGAGAGAGAGAGAGAGAGAGAGACGGTAGGATAGATAAAGACGAGCCAGTGTTGCCCTGGGCGTGGGGAAGTGTGGCGATCTCTGACAAGATGAAGTGTGTTGGTTGGTCATCAGTCATGTCGTCACACCTGGATGTAGAGGGAGGAGGAGTGAGCTTCACCTGGAGCACACCCTCTCGCTCCGCCAGACGCAGACTCCACCTCCACTACTGACGAAGGAAGAACACCTGAAGGATAAAGATTCCTGGTGTTGGGGGTACAACACTGGGTTCTCTGGGTATATACATATATGCCACGTTGAGCCTCACACGTGTCTTAGTAAATGACATTAACTTTACACGACAGTAACCATCTTCAGGTATAACTTCACACGACAGTAACCATCTTCAGGTATAACTTCACACGACAGTAACCATCTTCAGGTATAACTTCACACGACAGTAACCATCTTCAGGTATAACTTCACACGACAGTAACCATCTTAAAGTATGAACATTGAAGTCGTTCACTGGCCCTTCCAAACCTGGCTGACCCTGGAGGGCGCGACGCATCTGCTGTAAACTCGGCAGAAAAAGTAAACTCTCTGGGGGTCCAGAGGTTCTGGGGGTAACTGGGACGTAAACTCTCAGCTGTGTAAGCAAAGATGAGATGCAGAGTGTCGACCTGGTGTGGGTGGGCCACGACCTGAGGCAGGCTGGTCGATGGCGACGATTGATGTTTCTGGTAGACAAGAGCGACCAGGAGGGTACTGGTGTGGTGGTGGTGATGGAATGCTGGAGAGCTGACTATGGACGTCAGCACGGACGTCCATGGTCAGCCAGGGATCTGGAAGATGACTCTCTGATGATGTATTATCATTGTGTACACATTAGGTCAATCATGAGAAATAAGATGGATGGAGAATATAAGGTGACGTTCCTCACCCACACCTCGCACCAACACTTCGTCCCCTCCAACACTTCCACAGTATTCTATCAACTTCAGCATTCCTACATCACTCCGTCTCCTCCAACACTGCCTCATACATTTCTCCAACACTGTTGCTGGGATTCATTGAAGACGTACATAAGAGCCAACTCTTGTTCCAACACAGGCGAGACACTGCCAACACTTCCCACTTACAAGTGGTCCCTGACATCCACATGAACCAACGTGATGGTAAACTTATAGATTTCTTTTCCATTTTCTTCATATCTTGAAGTAAGAAATGTTCCAATATTAATCGAACAATGATTTAATATTTGACTTGGCTAGGCTAGAGCTTAAACACTCTGAAAACTTACTTAAAAATGTATAACATATTATGTAAATAGTTTCCTGATGTCCAGGTTTAGGGCATTTAATGTTTTCAGCTTTCCAGGTTTGGGAATTCCGGACTTTATGTTTCCAGAATTCCGAGCTCATGGTTATCAGATTCCAGACTTCCAAATTGTCGGTTGTTTTCATTATCATTTTCAAAATTTTACAATTTTGGATATTCCAGGTTTATATCATGGCAAGTTTCCATGAGCAGACCAGAAGCTTCCAGGATGTGACCAGAAACCTCTAGAAACTTGTTATGAAGGTTTGAGGAAATATGGTTATAATATACGAGTGATGGATGAACGAAACACAATGACTGAGGACATGGTTAATGTAGACACCACCATACTTAAATATAAGACGTTATATGATGGTAGACATTGTTGAAGATAAGGGGCCCCACCACTGTACAACTCCCTCCCCGTACTGTACAAGATAAGGGGCCCCACCAGTGTACAACTCCCTCCCCGTACTGTACAAGATAAGGGGCCCCACCACTGTACAACTCCCTCCTCGTACTGTACAAGATAAGGGGCCCCACCACTGTACAACTCCCTCCTCGTACTGTACAAGATAAGGGGCCCCACCACTGTACAACTCCCTCCCCGTACTGTACAAGAGATGGGACCCCACCACTGTACAACTCCCTCCCCGTACTGTACAAGGGATGGGGCCCCACCACTGTACAACTCCCTCCCCGTACAGTACAAGAGATGGGACCCCACCACTGTACAACTCCCTCCCAGTACAGTACAAGAGATGGGGCCCCACCAGTGTACAACTCCCTCCCCGTAGTGTACAAGAGATGGGGCCCCATCAGTGTACAACTCCCTCCCCGAACAGTTTCAACAAGTAATTTCAGACAGACAAACAGATAGACATAGAGACAGACAGACAGAGAGACAGGCTAGGGTAAAGACTAAGTTGATTAAGGAGAGCAGCGCACAGCTCTGTCAATAACAGCTTTAGCGCTCAAGACAAGGATGAGCCAGAGGGCTAATGATGAGGAGATCAAAGCTTAGCTGGAGGTCAAGTGGTAAGCTTGGATGATACCATCTGTCGTACTTGTCAATTGCACTCCCTCCCTCGCCTCCTCCCACACACCAACTGTCTTCTCCCCAGACATCAAGTGTCTTCTCCCCTTCCCTCTCCCCAGACATCAAGTGTCTTCTCCCCTTCCCTCTCCCCAGATACCAAGTGTCTTCTCCCCTTCCCTCTCCCCAGACATAGGCAGTCTTCTCCCCTTCCCTCTCTCTAGACATAAGCAGTCTTCTCCCCTTCCCTCTCCCCAGGTACCCGCACTCTCCTCCCCTTTCTCTCCCTCTCAGACACCAGCTGTCTTCTCCCCACCTTCTCCGGGTTCTTCAGTAAGAAAAATATTCCTGAAAGTTTTCTCATTAAATATTTTATTCTTGATATTTGAGACATATTCTCAAGAAAGTTGAAGATTCGTATATCAGTCATGTTGGTTTCTGGCTTCTCTACTTAATTACTTACTTAGCAGTTATAAGTGCGTGTGTGGAGAGGAGAGAGTTTACAGTGTGGTTCTGGTGCTATGTAGGTGTTCTGGTAGGGGCAGGGACATGTGTCTTGGTACGGGCGGCAGGGGGAGGGACACGTGTCTTGGTACGGGTGGTAGGGGGAGGGACACGTGTCCCAGAATGGGTGGTTAGGGAGGGGGTTACCGTTCTATGGGGGGGGGTGAGGGGTGGAGGAGGGTGGCTCACATCCAGTTCAAAGGAAACGGGTTAGATTATGGGGGGGGGGGGGAGGGGGTCCTAAAGCCCTGAAGGCTCTGGTTAATGTAAGGTTGAGACACGAGAAGCTGTGGTGGAAGACCAGCTTTACTGCTGGTGAGGTAAGTCTGTCTTAAGTGTGTGTGTGTGTGTGTGTGTGTGTGTGTGTGTGTGTGTGTGTGTGTGTGTGTGTGGTGTGTGTGTGTGTGTGTGTGTGTGGTGTGTGTGTGTTGAACACGAGTGTTCACAACCAGCAGGGACCCAGGAGCATCATATCCCGTTGAGTAGAAAACGTTATCCTCTTCTGTTTGAACTCATCAATGAAAACGAAATGTGACGTTAACATCAGAGTGGCGTTGCTGTGGGCTCATCAACGTGTAGCAACACCCGCTGTTGTGCACAGTTGTGGCCACACAGTCTTATCAAGATGGAGGGGAATATAAAGATGGAGGCAGAGCCATGATGGACGGGGTATAGAGATGGAGGGAGAGCCGGGATGGACGGGGTATAGAGATGGAGGAAGAGCCGGGATGGACGGGGTGTAGAGATGGAGGGAGAGCCGGGATGGACGGGGTGTAGAGATGGAGGGAGAGCCGGGATGGACGGGGTGTAGAGATGGAGGAACTTGTGATTCGTGAGTGTTTTACCTAATTCATTATTCAACATTTGCTTTATTTAAGTCAGTGTTGAAACTCATGACACAAGAGAACAACAAATCTATCATAACTTAACCAATATAATTCCACAAACTTACTCTTCATATTTATGATCATATTTAACAGGAAAAATATTAGCATTATTGACGTCAGTGGAGAGAAGACAAAGCTACGTCTCTTACAGTTATCTCTGTCAACAAAAACTAATTAATTAATATATAAAATAAAAAAACTTGTGAACGTTCTCTAATGTTCAATACATAATGTTCTAAGAATCACGTGAGGAAAAGTTTGGCGGACTGTGCTTATACTTGGACTAGAAACTGTCTCATTAGGCCGTGAAAAGTTGCCTCAGATGCCGGTTTGGAATTAAATGGTCAAACTTAGGGGAGCCACTGTCTTCTCAGCACATTGAACACACATAACTTGGCCGGGTAGATTGTAGCCTAAAAAAAAACAAGTCTTCCATTTCCCAAAACTTTCCAAGTCTTATTGTTGAAGAAACGAAGCTGGAGCAATTATCTCGAAAAGTTATGACAGTACTCCTTAACTGTAATAATCGACGCTAAATTGGCCACTAACGCCATCTATTGAGCTGCGGCGACGCTTACGCTTAGCATGTTACACAATACGTCGTAGTTACTCGTGTGGCTGGTAGTACATGAGCTTAGGAAGCAATGTTTAATGTCTGTTTTGAAAGGGAAAGAAGTTAGTTCAGTTATTTCTTCATCTTTTCCCTTGTCTCTCTCTCTCTGTGACCACTCTCACACACTCTCCAACGTCGGCCCACAAGAAGAGCAACACTCTCTCTCTCTCTCTCTCTCTCTCTCTCTCTCTCTCTCTCTCTCTCTCTCTCTCTCTCACAAGCCAATTCATTAGATAATCAATGCAGTAATGATAAAAAAAACTCGTCATTAGTGTCATTCGAAGTAATTACCATTAGAGACAATTAATCAGGCGAGGGTCTCTGTCAACATGTCAAAGGTGTTGCTTTTTATTTCCACGAGAAATCCATTATGATGAAAAGAGTAATATTGCGCTGTGATATTCTCAGCTCCTGAGTACAGCTCACAGCAGCAGAGGTCAACACGCACTACACACACGGCAGCGCACGTGGTACACTTAGTGACACTTGAGTGTAGGACCCGCAGACACTTGGGTGTAGGACCCGCAGACACTTGGGTGTAGGACCCGCAGACACTTGGGTGTGGGACCCGCAGACACTTGGGTGTGGGACCCGCAGACACTTGGGTGTAGGACCCGCAGACACTTGGGTGTGGGACCCGCAGACACTTGAGTGTGGGACCCGCAGACACTTGGGTGTGGGACCCGCAGACACTTGAGTGTAGGACCCGCAGACACTTGGGTGTGGGACCCGCAGACACTTGGGTGTAGGACCCGCAGACACTTGGGTGTGGGACCCGCAGACGATGTCTGACCAGAACCCCCGCCGCTGCTGTACTGCTGGTGGTGCTGTACTGGTGGTGCTGTGCTGGTGGTGCTCTAACAGTCCTACCCATCTAGTGACGTCCTGCTCCACCAGTCCCTCCCATCTAGTGACGTCCTGCTCCACCAGTCCCTCCCATCTAGTGACGTCCTGCTCCACCAGTCACTCCCATCTAGTGACGTCCTGCTCCACCAGTCCCTCCCATCTAGTGACGTCCTGCTCCTCCAGTCCCTCCCATCTAGTGACGTCCTGCTCCACCAGTCACTCCCATCTAGTGACGTCCTGCTCCACCAGTCCCTCGCATCTAGTGACGTCCTGCTCCACCAGTCCCTCCCATCTAGTGACGTCCTGCTCCACCAGTCCCTCCCATCTAGTGACGTCCCAAGCCAGAGTCTTCATCATCTCCGTGTCTTCCTGCGTCTTGTGTGGAACTTCAGCATAATGAACTTGAGATAAGACTCAATATGACTTGCTGACTCAAGATGACGTACTGACTCAAGATGACGTACTGACTCAAGATGACGTACTGACTGAAGATGACGTACTGACTCAAGACTCACGTTTCATAAATGATATCAATGAGTCTGACACTACCTACAGTAGTATATATATATATATATATATATATATATATATATATATATATATATATATATATATATATATATATATATATATATATCGAGGATGTAAGGCATGTGTACGTGTAGGAAGAGAGGAAAGTGATTGGTTCTCAGTGAATGTAGGTTTGCGGCAGGGGTGTGTGATGTCTCCATGGTTGTTTAATTTGTTTATGGATGGGGTTGTTAGGGAGGTAAATGCAAGAGTCCTGGAAAGAGGGGCAAGTATGAAGTCTGTTGGGGATGAGAGAGCTTGGGAAGTGAGTCAGTTGTTGTTCGCTGATGATACAGCGCTGGTGGCTGATTCATGTGAGAAACTGCAGAAGCTGGTGACGGAGTTTGGTAAAGTGTGTGGAAGAAGAAAGTTAAGAGTAAATGTGAATAAGAGCAAGGTTATTAGGTACAGTAGGGTTGAGGGTCAAGTCAATTGGGAGGTGAGTTTGAATGGAGAAAAACTGGAGGAAGTGAAGTGTTTTAGATATCTGGGAGTGGATCTGTCAGCGGATGGAACCATGGAAGCGGAAGTGGATCATAGGGTGGGGGAGGGGGCGAAAATTTTGGGAGCCTTGAAAAATGTGTGGAAGTCGAGAACATTATCTCGGAAAGCAAAAATGGGTATGTTTGAAGGAATAGTGGTTCCAACAATGTTGTATGGTTGCGAGGCGTGGGCTATGGATAGAGTTGTGCGCAGGAGGATGGATGTGCTGGAAATGAGATGTTTGAGGACAATGTGTGGTGTGAGGTGGTTTGATCGAGTAAGTAACGTAAGGGTAAGAGAGATGTGTGGAAATAAAAAGAGCGTGGTTGAGAGAGCAGAAGAGGGTGTTTTGAAATGGTTTGGGCACATGGAGAGAATGAGTGAGGAAAGATTGACCAAGAGGATATATGTGTCGGAGGTGGAGGGAACGAGGAGAAGAGGGAGACCAAATTGGAGGTGGAAAGATGGAGTGAAAAAGATTTTGTGTGATCGGGGCCTGAACATGCAGGAGGGTGAAAGGAGGGCAAGGAATAGAGTGAATTGGAGCGATGTGGTATACAGGGGTTGACGTGCTGTCAGTGGATTGAATCAAGGCATGTGAAGCGTCTGGGGTAAACCATGGAAAGCTGTGTAGGTATGTATATTTGCGTGTGTGGACGTGTGTATGTACATGTGTATGGGGGGGGGGGGTTTGGGCCATTTCTTTCGTCTGTTTCCTTGCGCTACCTCGCAAACGCGGGAGACAGCGACAAAGTATAAAAAAAAAAAAAAAAAAAAAAAAAAATATATATATATATATATATATATATATATAAACGAATAAAGTGCATATCAACGCGCATATGTGTGTGTGTGTGTGTGTGTGTGTGTGTGTGTGTGTGTGTGTGTGTGTGTGTGTGTGTGTGTGTGTGTGTGTGTTGAGAATGACAACGTGGGAAGAAGACAATACTGTGATGTGCATGTGTTGACGGAGGGAGACAATAGCCATCAGGTGGAGAGGCGGCAGCACTGTCACACCTGCTGGAGGGCACAGGAAAACCTTCCACTCACGAATGACATATTTGCAGAGATCTTGAGCAGAGATGAGAGGCGGATGTGAGGTGGAGGAAGGAGAGTGTTTCCTGGTGCCTGGCTAGAATGGCCTCAGACCGGCACGTCTGACCCACAGACTGGCAGGGTGTACAGTAGCCCAGGGAGAGGGTATGATGATCAGGCACGTCTGACCCACAGACTGGCAGGGTGTATAGTATCCCAGGGAGAGGGTATGAAGATCAGGCACGTCTGACCCACAGACTGGCAGGGTGTACAGTAGCCCAGGGAGAGGGTATGATGATCAGGCACGTCTGACCCACAGACTGGCAGGGTGTACAGTATCCCAGGGAGAGGGTATGAAGATCAGGCACGTCTGACCCACAGACTGGCAGGGTGTACAGTAGCCCAGGGAGAGGGTATGATGATCAGGCACGTCTGACCCACAGACTGGCAGGGTGTATAGTATCCCAGGGAGAGGGTATGAAGATCAGGCACGTCTGACCCACAGACTGGCAGGGTGTACAGTAGCCCAGGGAGAGGGTATGATGATCAGGCACGACTGAACCACAGACTGGCAGGGTGTACAGTAGCCCAGGGAGAGGCTGTACAGTCAATAGTGAATGAGTAGGATGAGTCAATAGTGAAGTCAGGGAGAAGATGGACACAACCTGGGAGGTTAAGTGTTCATGAGAGTGAGTGAGAGCAAGACCAGTGTTGCTGGCACGGAGAGAACCATGTGTGTCCCACCTTCAGTCACACGTCGACAGTGTATACACTGCTCAAGGAGGCAGTCCACACCTTCTACCATACGTAGATCATCCACATGATCATACCTGGATATCCCAGAACATTGTAAACGTGGCTCTGGGATCATACGTTTCACGTCACACTGGCCAGTCCTCCCGAAACTGGTACAGAACAGGAATATCACTGGCAGAACTTAGCCCTTGTACGCTCGCTCACTTTGTAATGGGGACACAGAGGTCATAACACCACGGTATGTTGTGGGAGGCTGAGCTTTATGACGCCACCACTGTGGACCTCGCCGGTGGAATATTGTCGCTGGTCATTTTGTGGCGATTTACGAATTGAGGTCGTTAGTTCTGGGTCAACAGCTGACGCGTGCAGCGGGTAACCCCTTCAGCACCACGATACGACCTGGAGCACGATTGTACGACCTGGAGCACGACTGTACGACCCAGCCATGACAGTACGACCTTGGGTATCATGACCTGCACTTTGACATGACGCCTAAAGGTCAGGTCAGAGGTCATGCCACTTACCAAAGGGTTGGACTGTCGTGCTCGAGGGTCGTCCTCTCGTGTTCAAAGGGTTAAGAATCAATTTCCTTTGACCTCTGACCTGGAGACGACCTAGCCAGGAGTGACCTGTGACCTAGAGAGTACCTAACCAGCAGTGACCTCTGACCTGAAGACGACCTAGCCAGCAGTGACCTATGACCTGAAGACGACCTAACCAGCAGTGACCTCTGACCTGGAGACAGATGACTCACTGCTCTACATAATGAAGTAATTAGTGGTCACGGTAGTAGATGATCATGACCTCACACTCTGTTGTTACAGTTAGGTTCATATTGGCATAGAAATCATAGTATGTCTTCCTGTCCGGGTGGGTGACTGTCTATGTCTTTGCTCGTCTGTCTATCAGTCTGTCTGTCTCTCTGTCTGTCTCTCTGTCTGTCTGAAGCCCAGTAGAGCTTCACTGGGGTTGATCACACACTAGGGGTCAGGCTGGGGTTGCTAGCTGTGTCAGCGTTCACACGTGCCCAGCAGTGAGGCCTGGGAAGGTACGCCACTCCCCCAGACTTGACCACAGTGAGGACCAAGGTGATCATACTTCAGGCGGGGGAACAGGGCCACAACGTAGTTATAACAGTTGTAAATTCAAAACACAGAATCAAAGTTAGAGTATGTGGTCATGGTTAAACTGAATGATCATTAGATCAGAGAAAATGATTTCGTGGGAACTGAACGACTGTTGGAGTAGTGACGAGGAAGGGGGTCAGTGTGGCCTGGGGGGGAGGGGGGATCAGAGTGACCATTCATCTGTTATCTAGGAACCCCCCCCCCCCAACGTCAGACATCACGCTTCAGCAACAGCCAGATGGGACGCTCTGTGCCATTTGGGTCCGGGAGACGGCACAGACTTCTGTATCGTGTCAGCTGACCTCTGACCTAGAGCTGACACCCAAGAGGCGACGATCAGGGAGTCTGCACTGGTAGCTGACACTCGTCAGGCGAGGCTAGCTGACAGTTGTTGCACAGAACACTAGGCTGACAGGTGTTACACAGAACACCAGACTGACAGGTGCTGGACAGAGCACCAGGCAGACAGGTGCTGCACAGAGCACCAGGCAGACAGGTGCTGCACAGAGCACCAGGCTGACAGGTGCTGCACAGAGTACCAGGCAGACAGGTGCTGCACAGAGCACCAGGCAGACAGGTGCTGGACAGAGCACCAGGCAGACAGGTGCTGCACAGAGCACCAGGCAGACAGGTGCTGCACAGAGTACCAGGCAGACAGGTGCTGGACAGAGCACCAGGCAGACAGGTGCTGCACAGAGCACCAGGCAGACAGGTGCTGCACAGAGAACAGAATGATTCTGATCGTTGTATGAGTTTCGCTCACAAAATGTGTGTATGCTTCAGCCGGGCGAAATAATTCATTATGAAGCCGGATTTAAGAATTTTTAATATGGTCGAGAAATGTTGGTAATTTGCAGATGAAGCTGATGGTGAATTTCCCATGAATTTCCCAGATAATATTATCTGGAATGTAATTAGGAGTTTTAATTAATATTAGAGAAATGAAGTATTGCCATGTGAACTGATTATTTCACCAGCCCAGTCTTACTCGATAACCTTGTTAAGTCAAGATAAATATTGTTGCTGTTAAATATGTGTGTGTGAGTGTGTGTGTGTGTGTGTGTGTGTGTGTGTGTGTGTGTGTGTGTGTGTGTGTGTGTAAGGTGGGGGGGGGGGGGTGTCTCGCGGTACAATAGATATCAGAAACATTAATATCATCAAAAGTGAGTCAGGTTGGTGACTTCCCTCTACCAGCTGGTCAACTCAGGCCCTCCCGTGTCCTTACTGGGGAAAACACAGAAACTGTACATAAGAGAGAGCGCCTCTAGCGGCCACATGGGGTACTAGCAACACCATCAAAAGCTCTCAAGTCCCGGGGAGGCAACACATTTAGGGCTGGATAAAAAGGAAACTTAAACCTTAATGTGCCGGATCAAAGGGGCGATAATGACGTAGAGGTTTGTGGTGTGGGAATATGCCCTTGGCCACCCGAGGCAGCGCGTCCAAGGCTTAATTACGCTAATTACGCAATCTGAGCCTCATTAAGATGAACTTTGATGTCTTGTTGCATGATATTCGGTCGTGTTGCTCCAGATATGCAGTAGTGAGGGAACTTTATCACATCTCAAGCAACACATGTATAGCCCACCCGCTCCCTCACTCCCAGCAGCACGCCTGCCCACCCGCTCCCTCACTCCCAGCAGCACGCCTGCCCACCCGCTCCCTCACTCCCAGCAGCACGCATGCCCACCCGCTCCCTCACTCCCAGCAGCACGCCTGCCCACCCGCTCCCTCACTCCCAGCAGCACGCCTGCCCACCCGCTCCCTCACTCCCAGCAGCACGCCTGCCCACCCGCTCCCTCACTCCCAGCAGCACGCCTGCCCACCCGCTCCCTCACTCCCAGCAGCACGCCTGCCTACCCGCTCCCTCACTCCCAGCACCACGCCTGCCCACCCGCTCCCTCACTCCCAGCAGCACGCCTGCCCACCCGCTCCCTCACTCCCAGCAGCACGCCTGCCTACCCGCTCCCTCACTCCCAGCAGCACGCCTGCCCTACCCGCTCCCTCACTCCCAGCACCACGCCTGCCCACCCGCTCCCTCACTCCCAGCAGCACGCCTGCCCACCCGCTCCCTCACTCCCAGCAGCACGCATGCCCACCCGCTCCCTCACTCCCAGCAGCACGCCTGCCCACCCGCTCCCTCACTCCCAGCAGCACGCCTGCCCACCCGCTCCCTCACTCCCAGCAGCACGCCTGCCCACCCGCTCCCTCACTCCCAGCAGCACGCCTGCCCACCCGCTCCCTCACTCCCAGCAGCACGCCTGCCTACCCGCTCCCTCACTCCCAGCACCACGCCTGCCCACCCGCTCCCTCACTCCCAGCAGCACGCCTGCCCACCCGCTCCCTCACTCCCAGCAGCACGCCTGCCTACCCGCTCCCTCACTCCCAGCAGCACGCCTGCCCACCCGCTCCCTCACTCCCAGCAGCACGCCTGCCCACCCGCTCCCTCACTCCCAGCAGCACGCCTGCCTACCCGCTCCCTCACTCCCAGCACCACGCCTGCCCACCCGCTCCCTCACTCCCAGCAGCACGCCTGCCCACCCGCTCCCTCACTCCCAGCACCACGCCTGCCCACCCGCTCCCTCACTCCCAGCAGCACGCCTGCCTACCCGCTCCCTCACTCCCAGCAGCACGCCTGCCCACCCGCTCCCTCACTCCCAGCACCACGCCTGCCCACCCGCTCCCTCACTCCCAGCAGCACGCCTGCCCACCCGCTCCCTCACTCCCAGCAGCACGCCTGCCCACCCGCTCCCTCACTCCCAGCAGCACGCCTGCCCACCCGCTCCCTCACTCCCAGCAGCACGCCTGCCCACCCGCTCCCTCACTCCCAGCAGCACGCCTGCCCACCCGCTCCCTCACTCCCAGCAGCACGCCTGCCCACCCGCTCCCTCACTCCCAGCAGCACGCTTCGTTAGGCACAGAACAATCGACAAGCTCAGAGAACACTCAGCAGCTGACCACATGGAAGACTGAGCAGCTGACCACATGGAAGACTGAGCAGCTGACCACATGGAAGACTGAGCAGCTGACCACATGGAAGACTCAGCAGCTGACCACATGGAAGACTGAGCAGCTGACCACATGGAAGACTGAGCAGCTGACCACATGGAAGACTGAGCAGCTGACCACATGGAAGACTGAGCAGCTGACCACATGGAAGACTCAGCAGCTGACCACATGGAAGACTGAGCAGCTGACCACATGGAAGACTGAGCAGCTGACCACATGGAAGACTGAGCAGCTGACCACATGGAAGACTCAGCAGCTGACCACATGGAAGACTGAGCAGCTGACCACATGGAAGACTCAGCAGCTGACCACATGGAAGACTGAGCAGCTGACCACATGGAAGACTCAGCAGCTAACCACATGGAAGACTCAGCAGCTGACCACATGGAAGACTGAGCAGCTGACCACATGGAAGACTCAGCAGCTAACCACATGGAAGACTCAGCAGCTGACCACATGGAAGACTGAGCAGCTGACCACATGGAAGACTCAGCAGCTGACCACATGGAAGACTGAGCAGCTGACCACATGGAAGACTCAGCAGCTAACCACATGGAAGACTCAGCAGCTGACCACATGGAAGACTGAGCAGCTGACCACATGGAAGACTCAGCAGCTGACCACATGGAAGACTGAGCAGCTGACCACATGGAAGACTGAGCAGCTGACCACATGGAAGACTGAGCAGCTGACCACATGGAAGACTGAGCAGCTGACCACATGGAAGACTGAGCAGCTGACCACATGGAAGACTGAGCAGCTGACCACATGGAAGACTCAGCAGCTGACCACATGGAAGACTGAGCAGCTGACCACATGGAAGACTGAGCAGCTGACCACATGGAAGACTGAGCAGCTGACCACATGGAAGACTCAGCAGCTGACCACATGGAAGACTGAGCAGCTGACCACAAGTAATTCCAGTTGTATTCCTACAAACCCCACACAGAGGACTGACCCACTTCCCATGAGTTTTACTTTTCATGTAGCAGGGATGGTAAAGGAAGAGGAAGAGATATGAACAGAAGAGGCATGAACGAAGACCACATGGGAGAGGGAGAGTAACATGTCCAGCATCAGCAGGTGAACTGATGGGACACTGATTCCTCAGTGGGTCGATCATCCATGCAGTGGTCACCTCCACTTGGTAACAAGTGACCACGAACTCAGCAAGGATCGCCTCACCTCTGGAGAGATAGACCTGCCACTGTGTTCCCATCTTCTGCGACTGAACCTTCCTCGAACCAGTCTACGTAAACTCAGTAAACTCTCCGTCAACAAATCTTGCCTGGGCAAGACCTCGGTGTAGACCAAGTTGTCATCCAAGCTCCGTCCTGCTTGAGGCAACGGGGGAAAAGAAGGAAAACTTGTTTAGCTAAACTTTCATGAGAAAACGTGAGGTGAACCAGGAATGTGTGGCACTGTCCTGTGGCCCACTCTGGTGCCAGGGTGGGTGGCACTGTCCTGTGGCCCACTCTGGTGCCCGGGTGGGTGGCACTGTCCTGTGGCCCACTCTGGTGCCCGGGTGGGTGGCACTGTCCTGTGGCCCACTCTGATGCCAGGGTGGGAGGTGCTGGTCACCATGGGTAGTGTGGGTCACCATGGGTAGTGTGGGTCACCATGGGTAGTGTTGGTCACCATGGGTAGTGTGGGTAACCATGGGTAGTGTAGGTCACCATGGGTAGTGTAGGTCACCATGGGTAGTGTGGGTCACCATGGGTAGTGTGGGTCACCATGGGTAGTGTGGGTCACCATGGGTAGGGTAGGTCACCATGGGTAGTGTGGGTCACCATGGGTAGTGTGGGTCACCATGGGTAGTGTGGGTCACCATGGGTAGTGTGGGTCACCATGGGTAGTGTGGGTCACCATGGGTAGTGTGGGTCACCATGGGTAGTGTGGGTCACCATGGGTAGTGTGGGTCACCATGGGTAGTGTGGGTCACCATGGGTAGTGTGGGTCACCATGGGTAGTGTGGGTCACCATGGGTAGTGTGGGTCACCACGGGAGCTGGAAGTTAAGGATATCAAATGTGTTATCAGTAGTAGTGATTACCTTGGGCCTGAATGTTATCCTACATGTAAACATGTACCATGGTAGATATGATGACTGAGCCATGATGGTACGAGGACATATATATATTGTGGCAGATTCTCCGAAGCAATGAAAAAAAATAATTATAAAAAGATTATTCTAACTCAAAAAAATAAAATTGACTGATAATCTGTCGTATTTTAGCGACCTTATTTTTGAGGGACGTTCTTCTGTTTCTCTTGCAAACCCCGGCAAGCAGCCCCAGCAAACCCCGGCAAGCACCCCCACCAAACCCCGCAGCAAGCACCCCCAGCAAACCCCGGCAAGCACCCCCAGCAAACCCCGGCAAGCACCCCCAGCAAACCCCGCAGCAAGCACCCCCAGCAAACCCCGCAGCAAGCACCCCCAGCAAACCCCGCAACAAGCACCCCCAGCAAACCCCGGCAAGCACTCCAGCAAACCCCGGCAAGCAGCCCCAGCAAACCCCGGCAAGCACCCCCAGCAAACCCCGGCAAGCACTCCAGCAAACCCCGGCAAGCAGCCCCAGCAAATCCCGGCAAGCACCCCCAGCAAACCCCGGCAAGCACTCCAGCAAACCCCGGCAAGCAGCCCCAGCAAACCCCGGCAAGCACTCCAGCAAACCCCGGCAAGCAGCCCCAGCAAATCCCGGCAAGCACCCCCAGCAAACCCCGGCAAGCACTCCAGCAAACCCCGGCAAGCAGCCCCAGCAAACCCCGGCAAGCACCCCCAGCAAACCCCGCAGCAAGCACCCCCAGCAAACCCCGGCAAGCACCCCCAGCAAACTCCGGCAAGCACCCCCAGCAAACCCCGGCAAGCACCCCCAGCAAACCCCGCAGCAAGCACCCCCAGCAAACCCCGGCAAGCACCCCCAGCAAACCCCGGCAAGCACCCCCAGCAAACCCCGGCAAGCAGCCCCAGCAAACCCCGGCAAGCACCCCCAGCAAACCCCGGCAAGCACCCCCAGCAAACCCCGGCAAGCACCCCCAGCAAACCCCGGCAAGCACCCCCAGCAAACCCCGGCAAGCACCCCAAGCAAACCCCGCAGCAAGCACTCCAGCAAACCCCGGCAAGCACCCCCAGCAAACCCCGGCAAGCACCCCAGAAAAACCCCGGCAAGCACCCCCAGCAAACCCCGGCAAGCACCCCCAGCAAACCCCGGCAAGCACCCCCAGAAAAACCCCGGCAAGCACCCCCAGCAAACCCCGCAGCAAGCACCCCCACAAACACCCCCTGAAGCTCCCCGGCAAAAGAAAAATAAGAGGAGGGAGGAGTGAGTGGCTGCGGGAGGGGAGGATCTGGTCTGTGAGGAGGGAAACATTTTTGGAGGCTTGAGGGTTGGAGGTATTTTACCGCACTCCAAGACTCTCCTGAGAATACCATTATGTTTGAAAGAAAATGTAATGATGGAGTGACTGCGGGTGAAGAATAGAAACTGGGTAACATAAGGAAACCGTAGGAAACAGTTCAGAGACAATATGGTATGGATAATGTATCAGAGATTCTGATAACCAGAGAGATTCTTGGGTTTGATAGATTCTGATATATCTACATGATCGTGGAATTAGCATAGATCATCAGCTATGTAACCAGTTGGTCACACAGCTGCTGGTCTCTGTTAACGGGGGAGCAACAGACGTGGTCCTCAATCTGTCTGTTTCATGTCTGTTGAACAACAGTTGCAACGGCACTAGTCCCAGGAACAGGAAGGAAAATGTATCGGCAACAGTGACAATAGTGTCAGCAACAGTGACAACAGTGTCAGCAATAGTGACATCAGTGTCAGCAACAGTGACAACAGTGTCAGCAACAGTGACAACAGTGTCAGCAACAATTTTAATGCATCACTAGCATTACGCATCACAGATGCAGGTGGTGGGTGGTCATGCAACACAGCTGCCTGACGCGCATGACCGTCCCCCCCCCATGACACCACATCAGCTGAATCACCTCTGCCGTAGAGTTTGTTCAGCCGTTTGATGAACCCACATGATCAACCTTACCATCCTGGGTCTGAGAGGAGCTCCGGCAGTGTCCCACTGTCTCGTGTGTGAGGCGCTAGGGCGCCGCCCTTGACTTCTTGTGGCGATGTCACCTCCAAGTTAAGAGGTCGGAGTTTTAGAGTTGGCATTTCTCGAGTTGCAGAACTCACTGCGCTAAGTTAGCCAAGTTTTGCAGCGGTTCATATTCTTACACTGCAAACTTTGATTAGCTAAAGTTAGCGAGCTTTCCACCAGGCTCGTCTGCACGGTGGGAATTTCTAGAATTATTTACAGTCAACGTGACAGACTATTTCAGTCACAACAACCTCCTCCTCCTCCTCCTCCTCCTCCTCCTCCTCCAGTCCCTCAGGGCTTCTAGCACCCATTTTCCCCGCAATCTCTGGAGCCCTCAGGAGCCTCCCTCAGTTTCTGGGGCTCTCAGGTGCCTGCCTCCCCAGTCTCTGGGGACCCCAGCAGCAACTTTGATATGCCTCGAGAGACGCGGTATTTACCCCAGACAACTAGCGAAGTGGGGATGGCATGGTGACCCCCACCATCCCAGGGCAAGACTCCCTCACTCCCTCCCTCACTCTCTCACTGCTGGTGCCCGGGGCCCTCATGAGAGGCCAGGTCCCCAGATGAACATTTCCACTGTCCATTATCCATCAATCACTGTCTCGCTTACCACAACTGTTCACCATTAGAGATACTCTCTCCTTATCTCTAGTGGATCTCCTTATCTCTAGTGGATCTCTTTATCTCTAGTGGATCTCTTTATCTCTAGTGGATCCTCTAATGTTTTGTGGGCTCCACTGTTGCGCCACCTCTCACTGTTATGTGTGCTCTCTTGTTATTGTTTGGTTATTCTTATTTTCCAGTCACTGTGGCTGATTCCATGAGCGTTTATGACAGCCGACATGCACACCAGATCCGTTCCTGTCTGACACACGATTACCATCATGCACAACAGATCCGTCCCTGTTTGACACACGATTACCATCATGCACAACAGATCCGTTCCTGTTAGACGGACATAAGACTATCAACAGGAAAACTACAACAGAAATGTTATTGATCTAACAGTATCATACAGCAATGAGGACCTGTGAAATGATTTAAAGTATGTCAAACAGGAAGGGATGTGTTTGACACGAACGGTATGTCAAACAGTTGGGAGGTCTGTTGAACTTGCTAACATTATGAACAGGTTGTCTGTTCAACATCTGTTGTTTCTAACGACTACAACACTGGCTACAGACTTGTGTAAAAGCTTAGTTTTATTCCCAACAATCCAAACCCAAAAAATGAAAAAATAAACTTGAATTCTGTTACATTTTCGTCTTCCCACCATAAAAATCTTTGTAAACCTGGCATTGTTGTTAGCAGAATATTTTGAAAAAACATAGAAAAATGGCGTCCCTATTTTTATTTTCATACATGGTGTAGGATGAACAAGTCAACACTACTGGGTATATAGTCAGTCTGTGTGTGTGTGTGTGTGTGTGTGTCTGTGTGTGTGTGTGTGTGTACTGTGGTGTGGCAACCATGCCTGGGTGGGGCAACCATGCCTGGGTGGGGCAACCATGCATGGGTGGGGCAACCATGCATGGGTGGGGCAACCATGCATGGGTGGGGCAACCATGCCTGGGTGGGGCAACCATGCCTGGGTGGGGCAACCATGCCTGGGTGGGGCAACCATGCCTGGGTGGGGCAACCATGCCTGGGTGGGGCAACCATGCCTGGGTGGGGCAACCATGCCTGGGTGGGGCAACCATGCCTGGGTGGGGCAACCATGCCTGGGTGGGGCAACCATGCCTGGGTGGGGCAACCATGCTTGGGTGGGGCAACCATGCCTGGGTGGGGCAACCATGCCTGGGTGGGGCAACCATGCTTGGGTGGGGCAACCATGCCTGGGTGGGGCAACCATGCTTGGGTGGGGCAACCATGCCTGGGTGGGGCAACCATGCCTGGTTGGGGCAACCATGCCTGGGTGGGGCAACATGTTACACTAGACATGTGTCTTGGTTAGTCAGGTCTGCATGATAACTTGGTCAACACTGAGGGTAACGATCAACATCAAACCATTACTACAACAACAACAACAACAACGACAACAACAACCAACCATTATCTCACTATCTTTCCCCGAGTGACAGCCAAGCTTCCTCAAGGGCCATGTTACCTTGCCTCTCAGGGTACAATGGTCGTCATAATGTTGCTCTTGTGTCAATATGTTTCTCAACTCTTCATGTAACACTGTGTTACTCTCTCCAGTCTTGTAA
The DNA here is from genome assembly GCF_036320965.1 of Panulirus ornatus. Lineage (NCBI taxonomy): Eukaryota > Metazoa > Arthropoda > Malacostraca > Decapoda > Palinuridae > Panulirus > Panulirus ornatus. The sequence continues at coordinate 2,777,063 of NC_092273.1, forward strand.
CACTGTGTTACTCTCTCCAGTCTTGTAACACTGTGTTACTCTCTCCAGTCTTGTAACACTGTGTTATTCTCTCCAGTCTTGTAACACTGTGTTACTCTCTCCAGTCTTGTAACACTGTGTTACTCTCTCCAGTCTTGTAACACTGTGTTACTTGCTCCAACGTGCTGAGTGCAATATGTCCATCTGTCTTTCCTAGTGTTGTCAGTGTCCTGATGTTCTTGTTGTCATTGATCTGCTCTTGTCATCGTCCTGCTGCCATCAGTGACCTATTGTTGTCAGCGGACTGGTTGTCATCGTCCTGCTGCCATCAGTGACCTACTGTTGTCAGCGGACTGGTTGTCAGTGTCCTGCTGCCATCAGTGACCTATTGTTGTCAGCGGACTGGTTGTCAGTGTCCTGCTGCCATCAGTGACCTACTGTTGTCAGTGCCTGCCGTTGCTATCGTCCTGACGCTGTTGGCAGTATAATGCTGTGGTCTGCGTGTGTTGGCAGTATAATGCTGTGGTCTGTGTGTGTTGGCAGTATAATGCTGTGGTCTGCGTGTGTTGGCAGTATAATGCTGTGGTCTGCGTGTGTTGGCAGTATAATGCTGTGGTCTGCGTGTGTTGGCAGTATAATGCTGTGGTCTGCGTGTGTTGGCAGTATAATGCTGTGGTCTGCGTGTGTTGGCAGTATAATGCTGTGGTCTGCGCGTGATGGCGGATCAGCCTCTCAGCTTGAAGATGTTGGTAGCGCGTGTGGGCTGAGGCTGTTGGCAGTACTGGTGGCACTGTATACGGGTCGAGGAGGTTGGTAGGACTGCTGACAGTCTGCTTGGGCCAAGGATATTGACAACAGTGTTGGCGGTGTGTGTTGGCTGAAGGTGTTTACAGCAATGATGGCAGTGTGTGTTGGCCGGGGTGGTGACCTCTGACAGGTCACACTTGACTATACGTGGTGACCTCCAGGTCACACTTGACTATACGTGGTGACCTCTGACAGGTCACACTTCACTATACGTGATGACCTCTGACAGGTCACACTTCACTATACGTGGTGACCTCCAGGTCACACTTCACTATACGTGATGACCTCTGACAGGTCACACTTCACTATACGTGGTGACCTCCAGGTCACACTTCACTATACGTGGTGACCTCTGACAGGTCACACTTCACTATACGTGGTGACATCCAGGTCACACTTCACTATACGTGGTGACCTGTGACAGGTCACACTTCACTATACGTGGTGACCTCTGACAGGTCACACTTCATTATACGTGGTGACCTCTGACAGGTCACACTTCACTATACGTGGTGACCTCTGACAAGTCACACTTCACTATACGTGGTGACCTCTGACAGGTCACACTTCACTATA